>NW_026652312.1:1882893-1897754 GCF_009828535.3 Hylobates moloch | reverse complement strand
GGCGCGATCTCGGCTCAGTGCAAGCTCCGCCTCCCAGGTTCACGCCATTTTCCTGCCTCAGCCTCGGAGTAGCTAGGACTACAGACACCTGCCACCACGCCTGGCTAATTTTTTGTGTGTTTTTAGTAGAGAACGGGTTTCACCATGTTAGCCAGGATGGTCTCGATCTCCTGACCTTGTGATCCTCCCGCCTCAGCCTCCCAAAGTGCTGGGATTACAGGCGTGAGCCACCAACCCCAGCCGTTACCGTGCTATATTCTAACGTACATTAACACTGAATGTAAATGACCTCCAGGCACCTACTTCGTGATGGTGAGTTAATATCGAGGGAATAAAATTACATTTATAAATGCTTGTTTAAAACACTTAAAGAATATCATACCCTGGTTCTAACTTGGGGTCTCTACCATAGTTGAAGACAGACATCATCTGGGGCTCTGGTTACCTGTAAGTTCTCCCGGTCTAGGTATCCAAGATGGCTTATTTGCAGTCCAGTGGCTGATGCTGGCTTTTACCTGAGAGGCTCAGTTGGTGCTTTTGACCAGGACAGAAGCCCTGCAGCCTCTCACTGAATGTCTACTGGGTTCTTAGAGGGAAAAAGCTCCTAAGAATGAGCATTTCCAGAGAGCCAGGGATGAAGCTGGACGTCATTTGATGACCTAGCCTTATTAGAAGTCCCACAATATCGTGTCCAGAATTGGTGGGTTGTTGGTCTCACCGACTTCAAGAATGAAGCCGCGGACCCTCGCGGTGTTTCAGCTCTTAAGGTGGCGCGTCTGGAGTTTGTTCCTTCTGATGTTCGGATGTGTTCGGAGTTTCTTCCTTCTGGTGGGTTCGTGGTCTCGCTGGCTCAGGAGTGAAGCTGCAGACCTTCGCAGTGAGTGTTACAGCTCTTAAGGCGGCACGTCGGGAGTTGTTCGTTCCTCCCGGTGGGCTCGTGGGCTCGCTGGCTTCGGGAGTGAAGCTGCAGACCTTCACAGTGAGTGTTACAGTTCTTAAGGCGGTGCGTCTGGAGTTGTTCGTTCCTCCCGGTGGGCTTGTGGTCTCGCTGGTTTCAGGAGTGAAGCTGCAGACCTTCGCCGTGAGTGTTACAGCTCGTAAAAGCAGTGCGGACTCAAACAGTGAGCAGTAGCAAGATTTATTGCAAAGAGCGAAAGAACAAAGCTTCCACAGTGTGGAAGGGGACCTAAGTGGGTTGCCACTGCTAGCTGGGGCAGCCTGCTTTTATTCTCTTATCTGGCCCCACCCACATCCTGCTGATTGGTAAAGCCTTGTGGTCTGTTTTGACAGGGTGCTGATTGGTGTATTTACAATCCCTGAGCTAGACATAAAGGTTCTCCAAGGCCCCACCAGAGCAGCTAAATACAGAGTGTCAATTGGTGCATTCACAGACCCTGAGCTAGACACAGGGTGCTGATTGGTGTATTTACAATCCCTGAGCTAGACATAAAGGTTCTCCACATCTCCACCAGACTCAGGAGCCCAGCTGGCTTCACCCAGTGGATCCTGCACTGGGGCTGCAGGTGGAGCTGCCTGCCCGTCCCCTGCTGTGCACTCGCACTCTTCAGCCCTTGGGTGGTGGATGGGACTGGGAGCCAGGGAGCAGGGAGTGGCGCTTGTCGGGGAGGCTGGGGCCACACAGGAGCCCATGGAGGGGGTGGGAGGCTCAGGCATGGCGGGCTGCAGGTCCGGAGCCCTGCCCCGCGGGAATGCAGCTAAGGTCCTGTGAGAAATTGAGCGCGGTGCCGGTGGGTTGGCACTGCTGGGGGACCCAGTACACCCTCTGCAGCCACTGGCCCGGGTGCTAAGCCCCTCATTGCCCTGGGCCAGCAGGGCCAGCCGGGCCGGCCGGCTGCTCCAAGTGAGGGGCCCGCCAAGCCCACGCCCACCCGGAACTCCAGCTGGCCCGCAAGCGCCACGCGCAGCCCCGGTTCCCGCTCGCACCTCTCCCTCCACACCTCCCTGCAAGCTGAGGGAGCCGGCTCCCGCCTTGGCCAGCCCAGAAAGGGGCTCCCACAGTGCAGCAGTGGGCTGAATGGCTCAAGTGCCACCAAAGTGGGAGCCCAGGCAGAGGAGGCGCCGAGAGCGAGCGAGGGCTGTGAGGACTGCCAGCATGCTGTCACCTCTCAATATTACTTCTAATGCACTCTATTATTAATATAAATCAGTATAGACAGTCCAGATTAAATTGAAGTTCACTTCTCAGAGGAAAGAATGGAAAAGAATTCGCATTTACAGCAATCTGTAATTTATCACAACCTCCCCCTTTAATGGATCCTTTTTCCTCACACACATTCTTCTTCTTGCAAGAAGCAGGCTGGACGCCGTGGCTCATGCCTGTAATCCCAGCACTTTGGGAGGCCAAGGCGGGCAGATCACTTGAGGTCAGGAGTTTGAGACCAGCCTGGCCAACAAAGTGAAACCCCGTCTCTACAAAATATACAAAAATTAGCCGGGCATGGTCTATTCCTGGGCATGCTGTAATCCCAGCTATTCTGGAGGCTGAGGCAGGAGAATCACTTGAACCCAGGAGGCATAGGTTGCAGTGAACTGAAATTGCACCACTGCACTCCAGCCTGGGTGACAGAGCAAGACTTGATCTCAAAAAAAAAAAAAAGAAATTATTGCAAGAAGCAACTAAGCCTTAATATAATTCGATATCCATCCTAGTTCCTATTTCTGAGGTTTAGCCCCTTGTATATACTCAGTAACAACTACTAGAAAAATACGCAAATGACATATGTATATCTTTAAATTTTTCCCAGTATCTTCCACAGTTCCTAGATTTTAGATGTTCAATCAATCTCTTTTGAATAAATGAAGGAGGTGTATCCTGCATTAAAAGTGAAACTTCAAAGCTTACCAAATTAACATGTAAAATGTAAATATATATTTTCTTCACGTGGGCAAAACCTTTCAATTGAAACATGGTGAAGAAAACAGGTAGAAGCACCAGGGGTAATACTTCATTTGTATTTTTTCATGTAAATAGAAGAATAATAAATATATTTTTTCCCAAAATATATATTGACCTGGAGTCCATTGTGTTTCTGACAAAAGATGGCAGGCACCAGTATCTCAATACTGAGGAAAACTGTCCTAAAGAAAAGACGGTCCACCAATAATTTTTTTCTAATACAACCAGAAGTATGCAAATCACAAAAGAGGTCTCAAGAATTCTTGAGAAAAATATTATGATTAATGTTGTTGAGAATTGGGACTTTTTTTTCCAAGTTCATTTGGTTCATCAGTATATTGGCTTATTCTTCTGCATTTGCATCAGCTTAAAATTCAGGGGATGTGAAATAGAATTGCCAATACCGTGTCTACATATTGATGCAAATCAATAAAGTCTGAGGTTCGTCATTTGTAACAAACCTGAAAGAGAATTGAACTTGCGTTTCTCAGCTTACCAACAAAATGTCCCTATTTATCAGCAGAAAGAATTTAAGCCTTCTAAAGTCTTGAGTTATTTTAGAAATTCCTTCCCTCTGTATTAATTACATATTTAATTTGATGCTATGTTCTAAATGTGGTTTCATGCAAGATCCTGAAGATATTAATATTCAAAGTACTATTCTAGAGTGCTATCCAGAAAAGGAAATTCTGTTAGATATGAGCATGTATATAGCAAAATAGAAAAAAAGTTTTGAATTTAAAATAGTGGAAAAAACAAAAATACAATTTATAAGACTAGAAGTTTAATGTGTGTCTTTTCAACACTTACTTCAACTTTTTTTCATTGTTATTCATGAATTTTATTATAAAATTCCTTGGTTTGGGCCAGGCACGGTGGCTTACACCTGTAATCCCAGCACTTTGGGAGGCCAAGGCTGGCAGATCACCTGAGGTCAGGAGTTCAAGACCAGCGTGACCAACATGGCAAAACCCCATCTCTACTAAAAATTAATTTTGTACAAAAATTAGCCGGGCATGATGGCAGATGTCTGTAGTCCCAGCTACTCGGGAGGCTGAGGCAGGAGATTTGCTTGAATCCGGGAGGTGGAGGCTGCAGTGAGCCAAGATCAGGCCACTGCACTCCATCCTGGGCAATAGAGCAAGAGTCTGTCTCAAAAACAAAATATATAGATATATATCCCTTGGCTTGACATGTACTAGTTTTACACATTTTTTCCCTGGGCTTGTGTGAAAAATCAAGTATTTCTCTCTAGTGTTTTACAGGTTGTTATTTATTGTTATAGGTTTTTTTTTTCTCCTCTTGGTTATTTACTTGTATAACTCTATTAAAATTAATTATAGATTGAAATTTCCCCAATTTAAACGCAAATGAATTGCTTATTATGAAATATTGAAAATATTTAAATTTATCAGAATTAAAGGGTGCTCAACATATCCTTTTGTACTATTCAGTGAAATACTTTCAAAAGTCAAGTACAACCTGAATTTGAAGTCCCCGTCTTGAGAGAGAGAGTGGGAGGAAAGGGAGATATATATATATGCATATATATATCTATATTATGCATATATATCTATATATGTGTATATATATGTATATGTATACATATGTATATATATATGTATATATATACATATGCATACATATATCTATATATGTTTATATGTACATATATATAAAATAAAGCAAGACTTATGAAAGCAGTTTAAACAATGATTTAAGATATTTTCATCTGGAAACTATCAATTTCTAAAATCATATCTAAGAATAAAATATGAAACTACTTCTGAAACTGTTAAGTATAAGTCATATTAAATGTGTATTAAAAATCTGATTCTGTGAAGAAAGTCAACAGTAGCTTGATGGGGGCAGCACTGAATCAATAAATTACTTTGGGCAGTATGGCCATTTTCATGATATTAATTCTTTCTATCCATGAGCATGAATGTTTTTCCATTTGTTTGCGTCCTCTCTTATTTCTTTGAGCAGTGGTTTGTAGTTCTCCTTGAAGAGGTCCTTCACATCCCTTGTAAGTTGTATTTCTAGGTATTTTATTCTCTTTGTAGCAATTGTGAAGGGTAGTTCACTCACGATTTGGCTCTCTATTATTGGTGTATAGCAGTGCTTGTGATTTTTGCACATTGAGTTTTTATCCTGAGACATTGCTGAAGTTGCTTATCAGTTTAAGGAGATTTGGGGCTGAGATGATGGGGTTTTCTAAATATACAATCATATCATCTGCAAGCAGAGACAATTTGACTTCCTCTCTTCCTAATTTAATACCATTTATTTCTTTCTCTTGCCTGATTGCCTTGGCTAGAACTTGCAATACTACGTTGAATAGGGGTGGTGAGAGAAGGCATCCTTGTCTTCTGCTGGTTTTCAAAGGGAATGCTTCCAGCTTTTGCCCATTCAGTATGATATTGGCTGAGGGTTTGTCATAAATAGCTCTTAATATTTTGAGATACGTTCCATCAATACCTAGTTTATTGAGAGTTTTTAGCATGAAGGGGTGCTGAATTTTATCGAAGGCCTTTTCTGCATCCATTGAGATAATCATGTGGTTTTTGTCATTGGTTCTGTTTATATGATGGATTATGTTTATTGATTTGCATATGTTGAACCAGTCTTGCACCCCAGGGATGAAGTTGACATTGACCGTCTTCACAGAATTATAAAAAACTACTTTAAATTTCATATGGAACCAAAAAGAGGCCGTATAACCAAGACAATCTTAAGCAAAAAGAAGAAAGCTGGAGGCATCATGCTACCTGGCTTCCAACTATACTACAAAGCTACAGTAACCAAAAAAGCATGGTACTGGTACCAAAACAGGTCTATAGACCAATGGAACAGAGCAGAGGCCTCAGAAATAACTCCACACCTACAACCAGCTGATCTTTGACAAAGCTGACAGAAACAAGCAATGCGGAAAGGATTCCCTATTTAATAAATGGTGTTGGGAAAACTGGCTAGTCATATGCAGAAAACTGAAACTGGATCACTTCCTTACACTTTATACAAAAATTAACTCAAGATGGATTAAAGACTTAAATGTAATACCTAAAACCATAAAGACCCTAGAAGAAAACCTAGGCAATACCATTCAGGACATAGTCACAGGCAAAGACTTCATGACTAAAATACCAAAAGCAATGGCAACAAAAGCCAAAATTGACAAGTGGGATCTAATTAAACTAAAGAGCTTCTGCACAGCAAAAGAAACTATCATCAGAGTGAACAGGCAACCTATAGAATGGGAGAAAAATTTTGCAATCTGTCCATCTGACAAAGGGCTAATATCCAGAATCTATCTACAAAGAACTTAAACAAATTTACAAGAGAAAACAAACAACCACATCAAAAAGTGGGTGAAGGATATGAACAGACACTTCTCAAAAGAAGACATTTATGCAGCCAACAAATGTACGAAAAAAAGCTCATCATCACTGGTCATTAGAGAAATGCAAATCAAAACCACAATGAGATACCATCTCATGCCAGCTAGAATGGTGATCATTAAAAAGTCAGGAAACAACAGATGCTGGAAAGGATGTGGAGGAATAGGAACACTTTTACACATTGGTGGGAGTGTAAATTAGTTCAACCATTGTGGAAGACAGTGTGGCGATTCCTCAGGGATCTAGAACCAGAAATACAATTTGACCCAGCAATCACATTACTGGGTATATACCCAAAGAATTATAAATCATTCTACTGTAAAAACACATGAACACATATATTTATTGCAGCACTATTCACAGTAGCAAAGACTTGGAACCAACCAAATGTCCATCAATGATAGACTGGATTAAGAAAATGTGGCACATATATATCATGGAATACTATGCAGCCATAATAAAGGAGGAGTTTGTGTCCTTTGCAGGGACGTGGATGAAGCTGGAAACCATCATTCTCAGCAAACTAACACAGGAACAGAAAACCAAACACTACGTGTTCTTACTGATAAGTAGGAGTTGAGCAATGAGAACACATGGACACAGGGAGGGGAATATCACACACAGCACCTGTCAGGGGGTGAGGGGTTAGGGGAGTGATAGCATTAGGAGAAATATCTAATGTAGGTGACGGGTTGATGGGGGCAACAAACCACCATGGCACATGTATACCTATGTAACAAACCGGCATATGCTACACATGTATCCCAGAACTTAAAGTATAATAATAATAATAATCTAATTATAAAGCTGTTAACTACCCTCAAGTGTTTTTTATTTTAGAAAAGAGTAAATCACATTTGCCAACTAATAAATACATAAAGAAAATAATAAGACTAACTGTTATCACTATAACTAGAAGGGTACTGAAAAGGAGGCACAAAGATTGGGCAATCTATAGGATTGCAGAAGGCATTTGGATGCTGTGTGGCATAAGGGCATATGGACATTGAAGATTTACACTGGTGACAGGGAAATTTGCAGGAATAATTCTTTGGTATTTTCAGGAAGGCCTGTAGGCAAAGTCTTCTGGTGTCTACTTCATTTATATTTTTAAAGTGCTTATTGCAGATGACATTCTTCTATATGTCTGATACAAACTTTATAAAAGGATAAATGCAGTGATTTAGGAAAGACTGCCACAATGTGTCTTAGATTCCAAAATTCTAAAAGGAAAGTAAGATAAATTTGACACAAACTAATTCAGAAAGTTATGTAATATACAAAATATTAAAGAGATAAAATGTACATTTTTACATATCATCTAGAGGTTTTTTACAATTAATGTTATACAATATTAGCTCTTAAAAGCAACATCTAGGAATTGGCCAATGATAGTAATATTGTCTAACAGTTTCTGTCTTTTTTATTTTTAGAAAAACATCTAGATTCTCAACACAGTTACCTAAACTTGAATAAGAAATAGAATGAAACAATTCCACCTAGCCATAAAGATCTACAAAAGCTAGGAAGTTTTAATAGTTACAGAGTTCTTCTCCCTCTAAGTTACCTTGTTAACACCTCTTCTTTCCATCCATGGTGCCTTCTTTAGACACCAAATCTCATAACATCATACTATAATATCAGTATTGTTGCTGAAGAACAACTTGACTAACTCATAAGAGAACTTTAAAGTGGTGGACTACCATCACTAATCTGTAGAGGTTTGTTGTGAAAGAGACATAAGCCGGCCGGGCGCGGTGGCTCACGCTTGTAATCCCAGCACTTTGGGAGGCCGAGGCAGGCGGATCACGAGGTCAGGAGATCGAGACCACGGTGAAACCCCGTCTCTACTAAAGATACAAAAAAAATTAGCCGGGCGTGGTGGCGGGCGCCTGTAGTCCCAGCTACACGGAGAGGCTGAGGCAGGAGAATGGCGTGAACCCGGGAGGTGGAGCTTGCAGTGAGCTGAGATTGCACCACTGCACTCCAGCCTGGGCGACAGAGCGAGACTCCGTCTCAAAAAAAAAAAAAAAAAAAAAAAAAAAGAGACATAAGCCACACTTTGTAACAACCAGCATCTGCTGATGGTCTTCCTTTATTTGGGGATGCGGTCCCATGCTACAAACTGCATTGTGTTCAGGCATGGTTTCCTGTGTCTTCAGTTGTTCCAACCAAGAATACTCTATCTCTTTGTCTGTCTGTTTTTGTTTTGCTCTCTTTTTCTGTCTCTCTGTCTCTGTCACACACACACACACACACACACACACACACACACACACTTGATTATGACAGGAAAACACTATCGGATGTTGATTGATTAAAATATACAATTTTTAGGCCAGGCGCCTGTAATCCCAGCACTTTGGGAGGCCGAGGTGGGCAGATCACGAGGTCAGGAGATCGAGACCATCTTGGCTAACATGGTGAAACCCCGTCTCTACTAAAAATACAAGAAATTAGCCAGGCGCTGTGGCGGGCGCCTATAATCCCAGCTACTCAGGAGGCTGAGGCAGGAGAATGGCCTGAACCCGGGAGGCGGAGCTTGCAGTGAGCCGAGATAGCGCCACTGCAGTCCAGCCTGGGCGAAAAAGCAAGACTCCCTCTCAGAAAAAAAAAAAAAAAAAAGTATATATATATATACATACATATATATATATATATATATATACACACACACACACACAATTTTTAAATTTTTCTAGCATTTTTCATAAACATTAAATAAAATGTTTTGAGCCAAAAAACATTGTAAATGAGAAAGATTTCATCATTTATCAGACCTCATTTTTTTTTCACGCAGTAGTCATGGTGCTTGATAATGGAGATAAAAGCAATGATTTAAACGATAAGGAGGGTATGCAAAATTTTCTCTCATAATGCTTCATAGACTTATCAAATATTAGATCAGATTAAATTAAATACCCAATTTGATTCGTTTAACACACACATGCTCATTACAGATTAATTCCTGACATCTGAGAGAGCAACAGCTGCTTTGAAGATTATATGCATTCTACAACAGGGCAGGTCAATGTGCAGCATGTTCCAGAGTGCTCCGTAGGCCATTTAAAATGGAAGCACCTAGGATACATGCTGCCAACCTACTAAGTCAGAATCTCTAGGGAGCTGAGCACAGGGACTTTCATGTTTTATATTCACTTTCTGATAATTCTAAGACACCATAGCAAAAATTTAGGGCAGATTCTTTCTCAAGGAAAACTTATCTCCCAAAATGAAAATAGAGGAATTAATAATCTCTTCAAGTGCTTTGTATCATGTTTCACATATTCAAAATTTCAGATTTTAATTATGTATAATTGAATTATAATTTAATATATAATTATATTTATATTGTATATAATATAATTATATATAATGTAATTATTATAATTATATGTTATTATACATATATATATTTTTTCAGATAGTGTCTCGCCCTGTCACCCAGGCTGGAGTGCAGTGGTGAGATGTCAGCTCACTGCAACCTCCACCTCCCAGGTTCAAGCGATTCTCCTGCCTCAGCCTCCTGAGTAGCTGGGACTATAGGTGTGCTCCACCATGCCCAGCTAATTTTTGTATTTTCAGCAGAGACGAGGTTTCACCATGTTGGCCAGGCTGGTCTCGAACTCCTGACCTCAAATGATCTGCCCACCTCAGCCTCCCAAAGTGCTGGGATTACAGGCGTGAGCCACCACACCAGGCCAATTTTTATATTTTTAATGTACAGTTTCAGATGCTGAGCTTAAGGTGTCAGCATTCTCCTCATCCAAAAGCAAAGAAAATTGCATCAAGTGCTTTCAAATAAAGGAAGCCCTAGGATTTGGATTAAACATCAATGCCCCTAAAATTCTGGTTGTGTACACCATTGAATTCCAAGCTATTAATATTTAGATTCGTTAAGCTTTCCTTTTCTGCAACATCCCTACTATAGCAAGCTTCCACAGTGAGGTACAGAATTGGGGCAAATATTTATAAGACCAATTTGGGCCATAACCCCAAAATGTCTCAATGCTTTATTTAATTTGACTGTGACAAATAACCCAACTATAAAATTTCAAGAAGATATGAATAGCCACCCAGAACCACATTTTGGAGTATCTCAGCTCAACCACAGGCCTAAAGACTCAAGAGTGTACTTTATGATACTTGTTTTGGTAGCTCATGCATGAAGGTCAGTCAATACTTTCTAACAGGTCTACCTTTCGCTGTACTGTCTGCCCCAGCTGATGAGCCTAGTTTGTTGGCATTAAGTCCTACTTATCTTACTACTAGAACCTTGGAAAATAGCTATGTCTTCAGCACCTTACCTTACTGCAGTGTATAATCAGAATCATACTAGAATTATAGCCCAAGCATGTAGACTAATAAAGATTTATAAGTATACATTTTTCAACATTTTCCCTTTGGCTAGTCCCAGTTAAAATGATTGTGTACTTTGTATGCATAATCAAAACAGCTATGAATTAAATGGGTTTTAGAAAGCTCTAAGATTTAGTTGGATGGCATTGGGTTTAAAGCATTACAGCTTAGGGAAAATCCTCCATTATGCCTTGGTAATATATTCACTGGGATCATGTCCAAATCTATACACAAAAAAGGGAATTGTGGAACCAAATCTTAACCTATTTGTTTATTCAAGAGGTTGAGAGGTGACATCCTTTAGAATAGTCATGCAATGAACTAACATCATTGAACACATTCATTCTTTTGCTTACTTTTTCAAACTACATCCAGTCTTTGATGTTGATCATTTTTTTTGGCTCATTAATTCAATTTTCCTTTGTTCAATAAAATCCCCGAATGCTGATGTTGATTGCCAGGAATAAGAACACTGATGATAGAAATGGCACCAGAGAAGTCATTGCTATTCTTGGCCACAGACATTTCCAGTCTGAACAATAGCTGTTTTCTTCATAGCTTTCACCAATGTCATATTTTAAGCAGGGATTTTGTGAGCTCAACAAATGAATGGAAAAAGGCTGCAAAATATGTTGCAGGAATCTCTTGCAGGTAAGCAGGAAATTTGGAATAGATTATCAGGACAGAAAGTTTTATACAGAGATGGCTAGGTCAAAAGACAAAATAAAACTGCTGAAGTAGGCTTTAAAATGCAGTGTGATTCAATCAGCAGCACAGGCACTATTGTTCCAGCTGACTTGGTATCCATTTCGATATGGGGAATAAAAGGAGTAAGATCAGAAGATTATGCTATTTGAAGACTAAAAAAAGTAACAATGCAAGTTTTATAAGAATAGAAATAAGATATTTTGTTTTATAACTCAATGTGATAAAATTCTTACCCTTTTTAGTGATGATGATTTAAACCAAAATTTTCACAGACTGCAAATATCCAGACTC
Source organism: Hylobates moloch (assembly GCF_009828535.3). Taxonomy (NCBI): domain Eukaryota; kingdom Metazoa; phylum Chordata; class Mammalia; order Primates; family Hylobatidae; genus Hylobates; species Hylobates moloch. Next base: position 1,886,078 of record NW_026652312.1, on the reverse strand, counting down.
ATTCTAGAGTTTGATGGATATGAATGACAGAGAACTGGGGAGAAAAGCAGCAATATGCTTGCACTGTAGCTATCTACCTTTGCTGTCTTTTCCATCAAAGATTGAGTAGGAGGTGACACACCTAGAAGAAAACCAAATCCAATTTGAAAAAAAAAATTTACGGTAATAAGGAGTTTTACTGAAAAATACCTTATACTTAGGGAAACTTCCTAAACTTATTCAAATCTTTTGATCTCTGCAGAGTTCTCAAAAGTGATGGCTACTCCTCCAATACTCCCTTCCAATCTCCAAATTCTAAACTTCTCTTGTGCTGTTTTATGTTGGTATTTTTCTTCTTAATCCAGAGCAATTTCTTTATTGTTTGAATCAAGATAATTCTTCCTAGACTTTTTCCTTTCAGTTTCCATTATTGCTTCTAACAATCAAAGGTACAAATAAAAATCCTCAATAATGGATTGTAACAGTAGTAGTGGTTGGAGTTAGAGGAACAGAAAGACATGTTATGCACTTATATTCTTTTTTGCTTCAATATATAGTAAAAACTTTCTAACCTAAAATTTCTAACTCTCAATGCTCTTCAAAAGTGACCAAATTATTATAAGTGTCTTGTTTTCCTGTCTGATTAAAATGACAAAATAATTCAGGTTTTTCATATTTAATATAATACAACACATTTCTCTACACATGGTAAATGCTGAATAAATGTGCAATGAAATGGATTTCACTATGACACAGAAACCCTACAACTGGGCATAAAATTTGTGTTGAAGTTAAAATGTATCCGAATGAAGTTTCTATGGTATATCAACCGGTTATACACATTATAAGCTATAAAATGTGATACAAACCTTATGTATTATTATGATTTCATGCCCTCTTTCAATGTAACATGCAAACCAAATCTTCTACTTTAGGAATAATTATTACTAATAATAGGTACGATGATACAGAAAACAGTTGGAGACACTTTTCTAGAAAATAATGCTGAGGCCAAAATAAATATAGGATGTAAATAAAGTATATGATAACAAATATAACATAAAAGCACATTGTTTCCTGCTGGAATAAATAAAATATTAAGGGAACTGGGTCATGTTCATAAAGCCAACCTAATACATGTATTGATCAATGAAGCCACTAACCTATTGGTCTCATAAGAGGCCTTATCCATGAAGAAAATAAAAAGTCCTGGAGGCACATAGGTCCTACAGCTATTGCAGTATAAATCTATCCTCAACCCACTGTCTCTTGTTGTTGTCATAGGCAGTGGTGCGCTGGAACCTACTGATACCTTCTCACAAGGTTTGACTATTACGTCTTGTTAGATATTCTGTGAACCAGTTGTTAAAAAGAACTATTAGCAAAAATTAATTTATATAACTTACAATTAAATGCATTATATTAAAATAAATGGTAATAAATAATTAAAACTCATCACTTTTAATTATTTCACTGCACTTTACTATTATCTATTCTTTTGAGGTGATTTATGCCTATTGTATCTGTGTGGTAGAAATACTGTAGAATTCAGTGACACCATACATCTCTTCCAGTTCCATATTCAGCAATGTCTTGTCAGACATAGTGGGAGTATTTTATGACAATTGGAAAATTCTACAAATCATGGATTTTGTCTCCCCAAAGAGCTGGTTGTTAAGCATGTACTAGCACACCACTAACTATAAGTCAATGTTCCATAGAACATGGGGACAGTCATCAGTGCAGACTAAAGTCACACCTCCCTGATACCAGAAATTGTTAGTACTTAAGGTCACAGTTTGGAAAATGTTATCATTTAATAGGCTAGCCGATAACATTGAGGAAATGGCAATTTCAAAATTCCTCTTCATGATCCTTGAGAGCTTTTGCTCCTTGCCACAGCACTGCAGTAACCTCAAATTCTGGTCCACAGATATTTCACATTTGGGTTTTTGGTGTGTATGAATCTTACCATTGAGTGCTTTAGCCTGCACAGGCAGAATATGTGGACTTCTTAAACTAATTGCACAGTTCAATTCTTAAGCAAGGAGGTGAGCATCTCGACAGTTTGGTAATGATCTTAATGTTTCTCAAGTTGACTTAACTGTCAAAAAATTACAACTGACTTTTAATTTTATCGCCAATGTATCTTGTGATTTTTTCATAAGTCCGCACTAATTGTATGTCTTTCCTTTCCCCCTTAACTTTTTATTTCTCCAAAAGTGAGAAATGCCTGGCAAGCTTTCTTAAAAAAAATCAAAGGACGGGCACGGTGGCGCTTGCCTGTAATCCCAGCACTTTGGGAAGCAGAGGCAGGTGGATAATTTGAGCCCAGGAGTTCAAGATAAGCCCAGGCAACATGACGAAACCCATTTCTACAAAGAATACAACCAATTAGCCAGGCGTGGTGGCATGCGCTTGTAGTCCCAGATACTAGAGAGGCTGAGGTGGGAGGATGGCCTCAGTTTCAGGAGGTGGAGGCTGCAGTGAGCTGGGACTGTGCCACACTGCACTCCAGCCTGGGAAACAGAGAGAAAACCTGTCTCAAAAAATGAAAAAAAAAAAAATTCAAGTCCCACTTAGAGAAAGTCATCCCCTAAAACTGTCCCATTTATGACACTTTCTGACAGTTAAAAAGTGAAATTACATTATTTTGCGAGCAATTTAGGGAGCTGTCAAATAAATGAATTGATTCAAATTCAGGTACACCTTATCACCATACTTACCTTAGACTAGTGTTTCTCAATCTTTTTTATATGATCACCCCTCTAAAGAGAAAAAATTAAATAGAAAGTCTTTTTAATGAGATAAACTAAATACTGAGGAATAAGATTTTCCCAAGTAAGTTTGAGATTTGGAGGAGTACAAACCATTGTAACATAGAAATATTTTTGCCCCCTCAATAAGAACCAACTTTTATTTTGTTGGTGATACTATCCACCTTTTGAGAATGCATGCCTTTCGGCCGGGCGCGGTGGCTCACGCTTGTAATCCCCGCACTTTGGGAGGCCGAGGCGGGCAGATCACGAGGTCAGGAGATCGAGACCATGGTGAAACCCCGTCTCTACTAAAAATACAAAAAATTAGCCGGGCGTGGTGGTGGGAGCCTGTAGTCCCAGCTACTCGGAGAGGCTGAGGCAGGAGAATGGTGTGAACCTGGGAGGCGGAGCTTACAGTGAGCCGAGATCACGCCACTGCACTCCAGC
>NW_026652312.1:1872780-1882793 GCF_009828535.3 Hylobates moloch | reverse complement strand
CTGAGGCAGGAGAATGGTGTGAACCTGGGAGGCGGAGCTTACAGTGACCCGAGATCACCCCTGATGGATACAGTATGGGTGACAGAGCGAAACTCCGTGTCTCAAAAAAAAAAAAAAAAAAAAAGAGAATGCATGCCTTTCACTAGCAGTGCTATTTTGGGCTAAACGTGTATTTAATTCTTCAAATTTACCTCCAAACATCAACTGTTTCCCCTAGTTTAGAAGATACGTCTCTTATTACAAAAAGCTGATTATTCAGAACATAATATATATTTACTGAAGTAGCTTCCTTTAGTTCTTAGACTATAAGTTGGATATCTAGGGATACTGTATTAACTGTTAGGCAGTTTTCAGCAGCAGTCTCCGATAAGATAGTCACTAGATATACATGGCAATATATAGGCAAATTGATTTAACTGAAAGTAAAATTTCAGTCCCACTACCCACATGTCTAGTCTCAATAGCTATCTATGTCTGCCTATCATATTGGAAAGCACAGCTATTGAATAGTTTCATCACTGCAGAAAGTTCTATCGGATAGTGCTATTCTAGTGCCTCAGTATTCAAAGTGCATTCCACGGACGGGCAGTGTTAACATCACGTGGGAATTTCTTAGAGAAATAGACATGTGGACACCATCCTAAACTTACTGAATCATGATCTGCACTTTTAACACAATATCTAGGATTGCATATGTAGATACATTAGTGCTATAAAGAGGTCATTTTTGAGTTTTTTATTATTTATTATTTTTAGTATTATTTGAATATTAACTTCCTTGAAGATGCATAATGTTAAAATGTACCTAATTTTTGGGATGTATACCCCTAGAGATCAGGACTCTATTTCAGATTTTCTTTTTATTCAATGCTAGAACCACAATTAAGTCCTTATAAGTTTATTTTAATAGTTTAATAGCCATAATTATTCTACATTTACAATTTTCCCAGTTGTATAATTAAATAAGTTAACCATTTGCTATAATTGTTTGAACACAAGCTTCTTTTAAACTCTGAAACCATGCTTATCTTGTTGGGATTCTCAGGAAAAAAAAAGGAATGCAGCAAAAGAAAATCACAAGCAAAATCCTGCTCATCATGAGGGACCACATTTTGGAATAATAAAAATATTTTTCCCAACATGAAGGGGTCAATACCTTGCAAAATTCTACTGAACGAGTGGAACTACATATCTACACTTGTAACAAACTTAATGGGGGTAATCTAATAAAGCAAAGATAATAAATAACATGTACCCACATTGTATATACCAACTTAAAGATATTTGATATATTATACAACCATTAAAACAATTCAGTTCCCCAAGTTGCAAAGCTGCTCACTGTAGAAACTTTTGAAACGGAAAAAATATTGTTTCGCATATATTGTGTGACATCTCGTGAGTTATTTCATTAATAGTAAATTGTGTTTGTGACAATGAAAAGTATTAACGTGTCAAATATCATCATTAATATTGTGAGTCTTGTTAGGTAGACTATTTGACTATAATTATGTTCTACATACTTTTTCTTGAAGGTAACCATTTCTTTACAAAACTGCCAAGATTCTGGCATAAGCAGTTCTTGTAAAGATGTGTAGGGCTTAGTTCAGTCTCTGAAGATAATTAGAAAGTTTCACAAATGGGCTGGCCCTGAATTCCAACTCTTGAGATAAACCAGGGATCCAAATAAAATAAGATAATCTGGCTCAAGTTTTATAAAATCGTGCCAAAATTCCATCTTTAAGTTTTTTGAAAAATATACTTTGTGGTGGCCAAACAGAAAATAATCACATTATTTTATGAGGAGGACTGTCATCCATGTCTTTCTCTGAAGTGAGATTAATTTTCTTTTTCTTCTGGCTTGGCCTTTTCAGTTCAAGAATTACAATTTACAAACCTAATAAGTGAAGAAGTTGTTTGCAATGAAGTAAAAATTTTCAAACTTCCAAGTTCATAGACAGTCACAAAGATCTTTCCCCTCGCTCATCCTTATCAGAGACCTTTCCCCTCTAGCTATATGTGATATTACTTTTCAAAGCTGAAAGGCAGGATATTAAAATATATATATATGTCACAGGAACTCAAACTCTTCAATTGGTTCCCAAGCGGTCTGCTGCACTAACATTTTACTACAAATGTATTACCTGATCTGAAATCATATCATCTCCAAATATTAATTTCTAAGTTGTGAAGCCTTGGGGTAATTTTTATAAACATGAAAATATATTAATCTTTTTATCAGATGATTTACCTCCAGCTGTGATGGGTTGCATGCATTTTGAGGAATGTCACTGGGAATAAAAAGGAAAGGGGAATGCTGGAGCCTAGAGCACTACCTATGGATGACAGGTTTAGTCAGGGCACTAAATACACAATTTGAGCTTCCTGGAGCTCCAAGATGTCCAAGGTGGAAAGCAAAGTAATAGAGAAAGAAGGTAAAAGAACAGACTCAGATTTTATCTATGTCCTATTTTGCCCAGGACTATTATATTGGGAGACTATTAGTTGTAGAAGAGCTTTCTAATTCAATCAAGAACCCTATATTTAAAGTCTGAAACTTAGTGAATTTTAAAGACTAACTAACACGAAAGTCATACCAAGCAAAGTACACAAAGCAACACAGACTTTCCATATATGAATAAAGATGATTTAAATAATCATGGCATTTTTTTCTATATTTTTAATATTTATGAGGAAGTAATTTTTGGTCTGAATTATCTGTTAATTTTTTTCTTTTTAAAAACTTTTTCCCTTGTCACAGGTGTTGAAAATAATTTTTTCAATATCCACTTTACTGTCACACAGTTTATGGTGAGGGTAATAGCTGGACTGTGATTTATATATTTTTAATTTTGTTAGTTATCTTGTATAATTAAATAAGTAAATCATTTGCCATAATTGTTTATACTGCTGGTTCAGGAAAACAGTTTTTCTAAAATCACAGAATAAATGCATAGAGAATAACATAGTTGAATAAACATATGAAAAGCCAAATTGATAGTGATGTAAATTCTGAGTGAAAATAAAATTGTCCATAAAATAAATTATTAATAATATAGCATTTGCAGGAATCACAATAATTTATCTAGATAAAAATTAACTACAAAAAAGATGAACTGAAGACTATATAGAAAAATTCCTGTAAAACCTTGCATTTAAAACAATCGAAGTCTTTTTCTGTATCTTTATGATATATTGCATCTATATGATGAAAACTCTTTTGTAAAAGTTAATAGCAACAGTTTTTAAAAACAAGAGTATTTTTACAAGTATTTCCAGAGTAATATCATACCCGTTTGAAAATTAATAGACAATTATAAACATTTATTTTATGTTCAAATTTACTCTAGTTATTAAATCCTCCTAGGAATCCTTATAAAAGAGATGTAGTGTAGGAAGTACATTAAATCATTTCTAATTAACATGGTACTTATATGCTTATATCAACATTTTTTAAAGGTCTTATATTTCTAGACAACTAAAACTTGGCTAGCTAACATTATGTTTCTTGGATTCCAAAGCTATATCCTAGGGAACAAATAACATTTTAATTTCTACCTTTTCTCACAACTCTACAAATACCTGACTTAGTTGCACAATTCAGTGATCCAGTAGATTGTATAAATCCACTTCTAAATTTGAACTGTAAGATTTTGACAAATGTTCAAAAACTGAGAAATTAAATAGAATTATTTAAATTATATTTTGCATAGGTACTAGTAAAATACAATGTTCATTTTATGTATATTTTATACAAATATTTTAAACTTAGTATTTTACTCAAAACTACATGTACTGTATTAATGAACTGTTAAGGGATTTTCAAGGATAATTTCGTTGGACCCTATTTTGGTTTTGCATGTGACTTTAGAATCTACTTTTGGTGTGAGATGTTATTTCACATGACTGATTATTTGTAGAGAACTTTATTCCAGAAAAGGTAGATATTTAGAAAGTAAGTCTATCAATTTTTTCTCCCCTTCTCTCAAATAGTAGAGAATTCTGAATTTAATAGTACAACATTCTGAATAATAAAGAGAAACAAAATGTCAAGGCTTCCTCTTGATTTGGGTACTCTGTTGGAGATCAAAAGTTTTTAAATATGGAGAGATTTAATATAGGAAATTTGTTAACTAGTTGTTGGAGGGTTTGGGAGCAAAGGGAAGCACTGAAGCAAACCACATGAAGTAAGAGCAGGAAGTAGCTCTCACCCCCAGGGCTGGGAAAGAAAGGGAAGGGAATAGAGTAACCAGAACCCAGTAGCAGACCTCTGAGTAGTGGGCACTGCCTGGCTGCAGCTGATACCTCTGAGCAGGAAAAGTGAAGCGGAAAAGGCTGAATGCTGAAATCAACTCCCACTGCTGGGGTGCTGCTGACAGGCACTGCAAGCACACAGGAGTAAAGAAGTCCCTTCCCCTCTCCTCTTATCTCCTAATCTCCCTCTAGTTCTTCCTGTTGGTGGAACTTAAAGTGATGCCACAGGTAAAGAAGTCCTTGAAGTGTAATTTGCAGAGTTGTGGTTCCAGCTTTACAGAGCACACTATATAAAAGGGTAGATTGGGAACTGAATGACAAAGTTGAAAAAACAGCACAATTACAAAGCAGTCATTGACAATGCTTGTTTATTACATTATTTGACTATGCATATCAAAGTTCATTTGGGTCTCATTACAAATAGTTTTTACAACAAACTATTCAATACTAATAAAATATATTTCTGCTATAAAGCTACATCTCATTGGTGCTTAAGTTCATAGATTTAAAGCTTCTATATATTATTCATATTTAACTCTACATTTTATTAAAAGTTCTTGAAATGGAAAATTCAGGAGACGATGTTGTGCAGAAGAAACTTAAGATTTTGCAACTGAATAACTAGTTTTCAATCCACTTTTGATTACTAACTAATTGATTTTGGGAGAATCTCTTAAAAACTGCCTGAACCTCGTATTTCTCATTGTGGGGCCTTATTTGATGATTTCTAATGTCATTTCAAGATCTAGGGATTAGAATTTATTTCATTCAATGAATTATGGAACAATCCAATATATTTTATTATTAATATTTTCTGAATGGAGTGATATGGTATAGAATTTGCATCCATGACCTTAACATAAAATAATGATGCTATAAAGAACATGAAGAAATGATTTGGTTAACTCATTTGCTTCCATGCACATAGCTGCCTTGGTATATAAAACTAAAAGAGGCCGGGTGCAGTGGCTCAGTCCTGTAATCCCAGCACTTTGGGAGGCTGAGACAGAAAGATCGCTTGAGAACAGGGGTTCAAGACCAGCCTGGGCAACATAGCGGGACTCCATCTGTACAAAAATAAATACATTATTTAAATTAAATTACAAGAAAAAATTCTCTGAAGTGATAGCACTTTGTTGAAAGAAATGCTCAGTTGTAACAGAACTGGGTCTGTTTTGTATGATATTGCTGCGTTATTGCTAAAGTAGGAGTAAATGCAATTTAATTTGCCCCAAATCAGAAGGCAATTGTGAATTATTGTCTTAATCGTGCTTTTCTTTGTAAATGGCATAATTTGGAAAGGAAAATACAAAGTACTATAGTATTTTAAAACTCAATAATTTGAAACTACTGAATAATCAATCTAGCATATATAAAGACTTTGAGACGCAGAAGAATTTAATATTTAGAAATCTTGCCATTATTCTGACATACGAAAATTAGAATGAAGGTGACATTAGCAAAGCTATTGGTTTTTGAAACAGGATTAAAATTTAGTAAAGGAATAAATAAATGGAAAGGACTGACTAGGCAAACATAGAAAAGAAAATCCTGGGGTGTTGATGCTGACCCCAAGCAACTAGGATTCTGGAATTTATTAAAATGAATTTATTTAAAAGGAATAATTCATGAAGCATTTGGAAGTAATCTCTCTGCTATATTATGTATTCATGAGCTATTTATTAGGATATTGTGGCTACTTTTGGTCACTATGCTTTTTAAAAGATGTGGACAAACTGGAAAAAATCAGGGAAGAATGAGAAAAATGAATAATGGTTAGAAAATAGTGATCTTAGGAAAGGTTTAAAGAACCGTGTTGCTTATAACAGAGAAGAAAAGCCCAAGGAGCAGTCTGATGGTTTTTATTAAATAACTGAAGTATTTTCATAAGATTATAAATAATTAGTATATTTTCTCCACACTAGTGTTACCTAGAACAAAAGGAAGTTTAATTAAAGAACATATGTGTGTGTGTGTGTGTGTGTGTATATATATATATAACATGCATACCGTAAATTAAACTTGTTTTTGTTTTTTCCTTTCTTTGACTTAATGATGGAAGTGCTAGAACCTTATTTCAGTAATTCTTAGGAGGACAAATCTCCCTTGAGATCTGAAAATAGGTCCCTCTCTTTTTCTGAACATAATAGCGTCCTTGGTGTAGGAAAGGGGCTATACAAGTATCTTCGAGGTTTTAGATGGTATAGGCTCAGGACATTTAGTCAAACAATCTTTAGGAGGGTAGGAGAGTAGGAAGGTGAATTGAACAGGAGGGGTATATAGGGCTTTTTGAGTTTTTAGAGTTATAAAGGGAAGTTATAAAGTGATGTTATACCTCTAGGCATCCAGGTACCACTCCAGAGCTACAAAGACAATTGCTGTGAAAATTTTGAAACAGGACTCTCAGAGACTGAAAGATGGCTGAATATAGCTGAGAGAGACGAGCACAGGTAGCTAGAATATGTGAATCCCAGCAGTTGAGATCCTTGTTTCATTTTCATTCTGAGACTAGAATCCTTTGGAGATTCATGGAGTCAATCACCTAGCTGACTGTGGAGGACCAGTTGTCAACAGGGACACCATGTGGTAGGGAGAAGCAATGGCAGTAGAGAATAGTGAGAAATCAAGCTGTCCCATTTGAGTAGGGAGAAGTGAAAGCCCAGAAAGAATCCAGATTTCCTCCTAATATGGACATTTGAGACTGTAATAGAGGTGTGATTGAATGTACAACCAAAGTTAGAAGAGTAGCTTTTCAGAAGAACAGCTATATTAAGAAAATATTCTTTTAAAATGACAGAAATAATAAAAATGTGTTAAGTAAAGATAAGTGGGAACATTTAATTATTTACAAATGTCATTTGCTCCTGGCAGTTGTTCCTGATATGTCTAAATGAGATAAAATCATTTAATTTTTAACTTTCATGACACCATGAACTTTTGCTTGGAATTCACCAAAATTGAAATTTTGTATTTATTACTGTTTTGTTGACAAGTCTGCCCTCCTGTCCCCAGAATATACATTTCACAAGTGCAGGTAAGTGCTTACATCTGACCTCTGTATCTTCAACATAGTCTCACTTTAGATTCTTAGGTTTACCATGTATCATTGGTATAGTTTGGCTGTGTCCCCACCCAAATCTCATCAACAACTGTAATCCAAATGGCAATCCCCATGTGTTGAGGGAGGAAACAGGTGGGAGGTGATTGGATCATGGGAGTGGTTTCCCTTGTGCTCTTCTCATGACAGTGAGTGAGTTCTCAGGATATCTGATGGTTTTATAAGTGGCAGATTCCCTGCTCTCTCTCTCTTTCCTGCTGCCATGTTAAGACATGCCTTGCTTCTCCATTCACCTTAAACAATGATTGTAAGTTTTCTGAGGCCTCTCCAGCCATGCAGAACTGTGAGTCAATTAAACTTTTGTGTATAATCACCCAGTCTCAGGTGTTCTTCATAGCAGTGTGAGAATGGACTAACACACTCATCGACCTCTATCACAATGATACATAACATACATTCAATACAACACTTGGTACATAGCACACACTCAATAAATATTTAGGGATTAAATGTCATTCTTTAATAGTCTAAAAATTGAACACATTATTTTAAAACCTTCTCACAATGATGAAAATCTTAGACCCAGATGGTATCATTGATGCATCTTTGCAAACATATGAAGAATAAATGCAAATAAGAAATAACATAAATCAGACATCAATTCTTTCAGGAAGTTGAAAAGAGTGAATAGTCTCTAGTTCTTTTTATGAGACTAGCACCCAAATCTTAACTCCAAAACCTAACAAAGAAATTACAAGAAAGGTAAATTACTGACCAATCATGAGCATAGATGCAAACATCCTTAATAAAATATGAGCATTTAAAGTTTAGCGTTTGTTTACATATATAAAACATCAGATGGGATTTTTCCCATATTCAAATTTAGTTTAGCATTGAAAAATCAATCAGTATAACTTATCATATCAAAGAAAAAAGAAGAAAGGGGAGAAAAAGTGCATGATTAATTTGATGTATTTAGAAAAATCATTTGACAAAATTCAACATTTATCTATGATAAAACTCCAAAAATACTAGGAATAGGGGAAACATATTAACCTACACATTATCTATACGAATATCTATGAAAAACCTAGTGCAGAAATCTTATACAATGGGGAAATATTGAAAAATGATCTCTTGAAATTAGGAATTAGAAAAAGATGTTCACTATTAATATTGCATTCAATACTGTATTGCAAATCTAGCCAGTAAAATAAGGCAAGAAAAAAGACATAATTAGAAAAAAAGAAATAAAACCATCATTATTCACAGGCCTAATGATCATGTGCCTAGAAAAGGTAAAGAACTTGCAAACAATCAGAATTAATAAGTAAATTTAGCAAAGTTATTGGGTATATGTTCAATTCACAAACATTTCATTTCAGTAACAAAACAACAAAAAAGTGAAATGAAAAAATTGATAGCATTACATTAGCATCAACAAACATCAAAATATCAAGGAAAAAATATATATTAAAATATGTTCAAAATCTTTGTACTAGAAGTTAAAATTCTTATTAAGTTTAGAGAAGACTAAATAAATGGAGAGATGGTTCATGATTATTGGAAGGTATGATATTGGGAGGCATAGTATAAAGATGTCAATTTTCTCCAGACAATGTGTAGATTCAATGCAATCATAACCAAAATCCCAGCAGTTTTTTTTAAATCAAAATTGATAAACTTACTAGAGAAGACCAATATTGCTAATACAATATTGAGGAAGGAAAACAATCCTAGACCCTATCAAACATCAAGACCTATTCTAAATCTATAGTAATTAAAACAATTTGATATTTGTGCAAGAATAGACATGTTGAACAATGGGACAACATAAAACACCCAGAACTGTCCCCCACATACTGTCATCTGATAGTGGTGGGTGATTTGAGCTATGAGAAGCCCGTATCTCCCTTAATACATGAAGGACTTTTTGTCTCAGATGCTGGAAATGCTACTGGAAGATGATTCTCAACTGTCAGCCCTCTATGGGAATTGCCTCAGCTGAAGAAAATTGGCTCACTCAAGATTACACTTACTTCCAGGGTTAGCCTGCATCCAACATAGGGATGTAAAGACCAAGTCCCCTGTCCTCAACTCAGGACAACTTCAAAAGGTCATCCCAGCTCCATATCTCTCCATGGAAGCTTTTATTGGGATAGCATTTTCCTTCTCTGAAATTCTGTTTCTTTTATAACTCTTCTACAGTTGTGAAATCCTAAGAGCAATTCTTAACAAATGTCTGGCAATCTAATCTTCTTCTCAGAGTCTGATTCTCATGGAAGCCAGATTGCAGCAGTTAGTGCCAAGGAGTGTTCAAACAAGCAGATGCTAAAATGTGATTTCAGAGCTGGATCATGTGCTGCCCGGCTGGAGGATGACAGTGGGCTACTGCAAAGCCAATCAAGTAGTAGTCCCAGTTGCAGCTGCTGGGCCAGATGTGCTTATTGGTGCTAAAGTAGCATAGCAGGTGCATGGTATATGGCCATTGAGTTGATGAATATGTTCTCCTCTATTATTATTATTATTTTTTTTATTTGGGATGGAGTCTTGCTCTGTCGCCCAGGCTGGAGTGCAGTGGCGCGATCTCGGCTCACTGCAAGCTCCGCCTCCCGCGTTCACGCCATTTTCCTGCCTCAGCCTCCCAAGTAGCTGGGACTACAGGCACCCGCCAACACGCCCGGCTGATTTTTTGTATTTT
>NW_026652312.1:1862384-1867951 GCF_009828535.3 Hylobates moloch | reverse complement strand
AAAAAAAAAAAAAAGAAAAAGACACGTTTCTCTTAGCCCCTAAGTTGACACATAAAATTAACAATCATATCCTTCAGTTTCCAAGTTTACTTAAGATGTCACTTTATATACTCTTAGCCTCTGATTTTTATCTGTAATACATATTAATGTATTAATGTAATGTAATACATAGGCGTTATATAAATGTGTATTTATGTATTTGTACAAATACATAAATAAAATATTCATTATATGTATTATGAATAATCTAAAACTATAAATCCTTAGGGTTCTGGTTGCCAGTGTTATTATCACTTATAACAAATTTTAATTTAGCATTTTTGGTATATAACCTGGGCACAATACTAAACTTCCTTGGGCCTCATTATGCCTACCTATAAAATGGGAATGAAAATATCTAATAGTCCATTGGAAATTTATGTGCCAAGAATTATAGTTTTCTAGCATAATATATTTTTTGCAATATTGGCTAGTTTTTTGAAAATATTACTTTGGGCTTGGTACTTATTTTCTCTATGCCTCAGTTTTTTCATCTATAAAAATAAAGTAACAATGGCACACCTGTAAGGGTTTAGTGAGGATTGAATGTGTTCTTGTATAGAAACTGCCTATACAATGCCTGCAATATCCCTTCAATAAACTTTTGGTATTATTATTCTGTAGATACTCTAGTCAAGTAACCAGAGTGCAGCAGCTATTTCATATACCTCCTCTATTCTGAAAAGCCCCACTTTCCTTCTCCCGGCCTCCTACCTTACCAGACAATCATGCCTCCTACCTAAAGGATAAGGTAGCATTTTCATCTCTCCGTTCAACCTGCCATTTAGAGCCATGATCTTCTCCTTTTTGTTACACAAGCTTCTCCCTCCCTGTGTGCTCTGGTGGGTGTGTTTCTGGAATCTGACAGTCTGCCCTCTGGTCACCAAAGATGCCCTTACTCTTCTCATCCACAGAACATACTAATCTTCTGTATTAGAGTTTAATCAGAGGAGCAGAGCCACAGGGAACATTATAAACCATAGGATTTATTATAGGCAATTCGCTTTCTATATTAAGCAGCTGCTAGAAGCGATTACTTCAGCACCTGAGGCTGGGCCTAAGGTCAGCCAAACAAATACTAGAGGAAGACAGAAGAGAAAAAATGGGAATGAACACCACCAAACTGGACCCGCCGAGGACAAGATGAACCCTGCATTGTTTTCTCAATGCCTTGAAGACGCCAGCTATGACACTGAGTGTGACCTCTGGCAGAAGCTGGAGTCCTTTGTCATGGAGCCACACACACACCTGCCCCAGAACCAGAGAAGCTGAAGGAGGAGATCTGTTGGGAGCGGAAGAAGCTGCCGGCTGGCTGCCGCCTCAAGCCAACGAGGGGAGCAGGCAGGTCGCTGCATGTGTGAGCTGCAGCAGTGCTGGACCTCTAGAGTGGACCCGAGCATGCAAAGAATCGGGCTGCTGCTTCCTGTTCCCTTCCAAATCTCATACAAAATGCCTTTTGTGGCACAAGCTAACCTGAAACTTTGCAGGGAAGGGAATTCTCCGAATTTTGTAGTTTGCTAGACTGGCACGGTACAAGTTTACCACATCTCCTCCCCAAGGGAGACAAGAAAATTTCATCAAGTTCAAAGTGCAGGGATGTCTGGGTCATGTGCTGTTTCTCCATGAAGTCCAGATGTGGCTTCTTGTGATCGAGTTATCCATGAACTTAAAAAACAAGTTATCTGCTCGTCCATATCCCGCCCCTACCTCACACAAAAACCTACAATATATTGGAGTAGAATACCGTAATAAACACTCACATTTGGAAAAAGAAAAATTAGAAAACACACGACAGGTCCCGGTGTGTGATATTCCCCTTCCTGTGTCCGAGTGTTCTCATTGTTCAGTTCCCACCTATGAGTGAGAACATGTGGTGTTTGGTTAGAACTTAAAGTATAATTAAAAAAAAAATAAAAAGCTAAAAAAATAAAGAGAGAGAGAGAGAAAAAAAGAAAAATTAGAAAACACATAGTGAATGCCAGTATTTAGCAATGCTGAAATTCCAGCGGACTGCATTTC
This sequence comes from Hylobates moloch, assembly GCF_009828535.3. Lineage (NCBI taxonomy): Eukaryota > Metazoa > Chordata > Mammalia > Primates > Hylobatidae > Hylobates > Hylobates moloch. The sequence continues at coordinate 1,865,893 of NW_026652312.1, read as the reverse complement.
CAGATCTTTCTTTCCAGAACTTTCTTGATGAATCGCTGATTCTGCTTGCTGGGACATACTTTCTTGTCCAGGTACTCTGTGGTTCCTGGCTGGCCATTCTTGAAAGTTATTCCTTGTCCGTTCCTCTCCATGGCTGCTTCTAAATTGAGAATTGAGGAGTGCGCTCTCCCTGGTGGAGGAATCACCTTCACAACACACTTTACTTTTTCTGCCTCTGCAAATTTGCAGGCCCAAGGGTTGTTCATTGTAGTTGTTGTTTAACAGTTAGATTCCACATGGATTTTATTTTGGTGCTGGTGCGAAAAATGATCTAACATTTTTTTTTTTTTCCAAATGTAGAGTTGATTATTTCAAGCTCATTTATTGATGAGTTCATCTTTTCTATGCTAATTTGAAATGCCACCTTTATCATAAATTAAATTCCCATATATACATGAAATCATTTCCAGACCCTTCTCCTGTTTCATTGATCTTTTGTATCTATACTGCAGTGGCTTCAGCTAGGGGAATAGAGTATTCACTGCCCCAGGAGAATTCGCAATGTCTGGATCCATTTTTGGTTGTTGTTAAAACTGAGGCACGGGATCCCACTGTCATTTAGTTGGTGGAGGTAGGGAATGTTGCTAACATCCAAAATACACAGGACAGCCTTCCACAACAAGGATTTATTAACTGGCCCCAAATTTCCACTGTGCCGAGGTTGAGAAATCCTTGTATAACGGTTTCAAAAATATGATTTTAGATATAATTTTTATACATATTCTTATGGTATTCTCTTCCAGGTGTTCTAATAATAAATTTGAGTTCCACAGAGAAATCTTGTTTGGATGTTTGAGGATGTCATTGACTTTATAGATCAATTTGGAAAGTGTGAACATCCTTATAATATTGATAATTCCATGGCTTTACAGATTAATTTGGAAAGTGTTAACATCTTCATAATATTGATCATTTCCATTTAGGATTATGATATGACTCTTTATTTACTTTATTCTTTCTGTACATTCTTCCATAGAGTTTTACAGTTTTACTGATGTAGATTTTGCTTATTTATATTAGGTTTTATTCCTAAGTTTTTTATTTTTCTTGTTTCTCTTATACATAGAATTTTTTAAAGTTACATTTTCTCATTTTATCTGCACTGAAAACTTTCTGCCTTTTGAAATATGGTACCTATTTTAAAATATCTATGGTAAATACAAATTCTCATATGTTATATTCACTATAAGTATTATCTGTTACTGAAGGTTTTTTTTTTAAAAAAAAAAAAAAAACTGTTAGTATCTTGAGGTGTTCTCCCAACTGGACCATTCTTCTTTTCATGAGTTCTAAACAAATTAATAAAGAAAACAAAGGAATGGAAGTAGAGGTCAAGATATCTATTTTTACCGGAAATATCTAAGCTACAGGATGTAGCTTGGTGTGAGAGCCACATGGGCTTGCTAACTGAATTCCAGAACTGGGCAAACAACCCATCCAGTCACAAGCACTGATAGACTGCCTGCAGTTTATTCTCAACAACTATGACTTCTGCCTGTGCTTCACTATTTATATCACATGTGAGTTTCTTTCACTGGTAGTCGCTAACCCACAACCACCCTGGTAAACAGATTCTGGAAAACGTTATTTCAGGATTCTCTTCTGAAATGCAGAGGAGACCTTAGAAAAGAGTGGCAAGGATCTGAGTTGACATTAGATACAGGCGAGTAACCTAGTACCCTCAGGCCAATTCCATCCTGCCACCTGTATTTTTGGATTACAGTCATACCCATGAATTGCCCCTGGCTGGTTTCATGCTGCAATGTGGGAGTTGAGTATTTGCCACAGAGACAGCACTGCTGGCAAAGTCTCAAATATTCATTATCTAGCCGTTTACAGAAAAAAGTTTCTCAACCTTTGCAATAGAAAATCTAGTAATACATTCTATGAATATTGGTATTTTGTGTTTTTTTATGTCTTCTTGAGTCAATTTTGATCATTTACATATCTCCTTGAATGCCATCCTATTGCTTTTAAACTTATCTTTTATGTTTACTAATAATGTTTCTAATATTTTTTGTTTTGATTAGACTTGATCAGAAGTTATTTTACATGATTTGTATAATTTGTTATTTATTTTAATTAATTTTTGCTTTTGATTTTGTTTCCTTTTGTATTTAAAAGGAAATAACCTTTTAAAAATTATATCTTGGATTGAATCCTTAAACCATTTATTTAAAATATTATTGTGTTATAATAAATGCATTTATAGCTATAAATTTTCTTTTCAATACTGCTTTGGATTAAGTCTATTACTTTTGAAATATAAATATTCATGATTACTTTATAAAGTTTATGTTTCTAGTTTTAATAAGCTCTTTAATTCAAGTTCATTTGGAAGTATGTTTTAATTTTGCAAGTAAAGGAGTTTATGTGTTTGTGTTATGTTTCCAGTTATTTACAGTCAACTTCTAGTTTATTGCATTTTGGCTTAAAAATCAGGGCTATACAGATTCCTTTGCATGGGATTAGTTGAATTATTCATTGTGGCCTTATAAATAGCCACCGTCACCTATGGTAGGGGCAAATAATTGGGGGTTTTGATAAGAGTATCTATGGATTATTTTATGTTTTGGTAAATTTATTTTCTTTTTAACCAATAATAAAATCTCAATTATTATATGTCATGTTACTTGTGTTATTGAAATTCTGTATCTTTCACTTTTTATTGTCTGCTTGATTTGAAAGAAGCATGGTAAAATCTTTCACTACTGTTGTTGAATTGTGTACTTCTTTTTTTCCTTATAGAACTTTTTATTATACCTTAGTTATAGTGCATGATGCATAAACATTTGTGATTGTTTTAATTATTTTATGTAATCTATTTGTCCAATCTACTAATGAGCTTATCAAAGACATTCTTCATTTTTATTACAATGTTGTCAAATTTCCACATTTTCTTTTTATTCTTACTGAGAATTGTCATCTTTCACTTATGTTACCCATTTGATGTTGCATGTTGCTACTTTTCCCATTAGAGCCCTTACTACAGTAATCATAGTTATTTTAAATTCCCTGTTTGATGATTGTGACATGTGTATTGTATCTGAGACTGTTATTTTTTCTTGGTTTTGGCTGTACCTTGTAATTTTTTGTTGAATGCTGGACATGTTTTATTGGTTATAGGAACAGAGGTAAGTAAGCCTTTAGAATAAAGTTTCATGTTAACCTAGTTAGGAGCTGGGCTTTATTTATATTTGATGTAGCTATAAGTGCCAAAAGCTTGGCTTGAGTGTTTTTATTTTTGACTTCCTTCTTGACTTCGGTCTTATAGTAGTCCCTTGTAATGCACACTTTTGTTTTCTTTCTTTTTTTTTTTTTTTTAAATTATACTTTAGGTTTTAGGGTACATGTGCACAATGTGCAGGTTTGTTACATATGTATCCATGTGCCATGTTGATTTCCTGCACCCATTAACTCGTCATTTAGCATTAGGTATATCTCCTAATGCTGTCCCCGCCCCCCCCCCC
>NW_026652312.1:1581516-1862346 GCF_009828535.3 Hylobates moloch | reverse complement strand
CACCCCACAACAGTCCCCGGAATGTGATGTTCCCCTTCCTGTGTCCATGAGTTCTCATTGTTCAATTCCCACCTATGAGTGAGAACATGCGGTGTTTGGTTTTTTGTCCACACTTTTGTTTTCTACAGTTTCATTTACCTGCCATCAACTATAGTCCAACAATAGGTGAATACAGTAGAATAAGATATTTTGAGAGAGCGAGAGGCCACATTTACATAACTTCTATGACATTATATTGTTAGAATTATTGTTTTATTATAATAGTCATTAACCTTTCACTTTGCTTGATTTTTAAATTAAATTTTCTCATACGCATGTACGTATAGGGAAAAACATAGTATGGATAGGGTTCAATATCATGAACGATTTCAAGCATCTACTGGGGGTCTGGGAAAGGATCCCCTGTAGATAAAGGGGAACTACTATACCCTTCCTTAGAGTCTGTTTCTCAACTGAAATTTACTATGATACAAGACTTCCTTGGGTGCAGTGGTAAGGTAGGTATAGAAAAACATTCTATAATCTTCTAATTAAAACTTGGTCTTTTACTGGGGCCTGTGTCTGTGGCCTGTGAGCTTCACAAGGGTTTCTTCTTGTATAACTTCCCTTCTTAGCTGAGACAGAAAAGCTAGAGGAGGCTGGAGTAAGAGGAATGTTCTTCCTCTACAGCTCTGGAATAAGGTCTTTTCCCTGGAGAGTAGGTCTTTGTTATGGAGAAACCCATATTCCACAATGATTACTTTTCCCCTCCCCTTGCCAGAGCAAGGAAGATATTTCTCCAGTCTTCATTGTAAGAACCTGGTAGAGATCAGGGAAGAAAAGCTCATGAAGTATGGAGCCCCTGGGAATATCTCCCTCTCCTGTTAGTCTGTACTCAGTCTCTAGCAATTTGTCAAAATTACCATTTAAGTGTCCTTAGCAGGTTATATTTTTAATAGCTCTACTCTAGGTAAGCAGATCTCAGCTCAGACTGAATTTTCCTCTCTCCAGATTCCAGGGTAGAGGTTTGCATGGCAAACTTAGTTCTCTGATGGGGCTAAAAAAGTCATTGATTTTCGTTTTATCCAACTTTTTCTTGTTGAAGGACAGGAGTGACAACTTCAAGCACTTTATACCTTGGAGCTAAAACTGGAAGTCCTGAATCCAGTCTTTATCATGATAAATATACATTTGGTGGGGTGGGGGAGGGCTCATTTAATGGTTTTAGTATTATATCTCACTTATCTGATTTTTAAATTATCATTTGTTTAAAACATGTGTAGTCATCTTATTATGTTTAGCCGTCTGTCTATGAAATTTTGTTTTTTTTCACTCCTTGTAAAAAGCACATAACTGAATTTTGTTTCTTTTTTAAATGCGATCTGGTATTTTAATAGGATAATTCAACCCATTACTGCCACACTCTTGTTGCATCTTCCACCTGTCTCTTTTCTTTGTCATTTGATGATTCTGATGTTTGATTTTCCAAATTGATCATTTGTTTTTAGCAATCTATTTTTCTCACTTCCTCTGTTAACCTTTTTTTAATATACAAAAATCATGTTGTTGTTTTTAAGTTTAAAAACCTTTTCTTTGTTCTTTGATAATTTCCTTTAAATGTGTTCTTGGATCATCTAAGAATTTATTTATTTTTTTCCTTACTCCTGTCTGGGTACTGTTTTACTCAGGTGGTGAAAAGTTAAAAAGGAATTCTGTCACCTGCTGGCTAGGAGACAATGGTCTGGCCTGCTATAATCCACAGATCAAGTGATTGTGCTTGGAAGCCTCCAGAGTTCTGAGCTCCTCATGGAATAGAGCAGTAAGTTGCATTCTTCTCCTGGCTTCCCATTCTCCTGCCACAGTTCTTTCCTTAGGAAGACATATGAACTAAGAGTATTCTGTTTTTCCCTGTGCTATGATTACAAAGTGGGTAGAAACAGTTCTTCCATGAAAGCCATGGCATGGATGTCATCACCCTAATTTTCTCATGCAGGTTCTCCTTTCAGACTGCCTGGTCTTTGTGATTGGAAGACACATCACATGAAAGCTACTCCTTGTGGAGCCTCTTTGTAAAAGGGGACATTTAAATGACTGTGGGATTCTCCTAAACAATCTACTAAACTGTATCCCTTGGCCCCAGATTCCCCTCTATTTTCTTAACCCAGCTCCAGCTCCTCAAAACATACATACAGAGTAATTAACAAAGAGATAATTTTTTAAAAGAAGGATTCATTAGTAACATAGAAAGTCATCTTTATCACTTTGGGAGGCTGAGGTGGGCAGACCACTAGGTCAAGAGATCGAGACCATCCTGGCCAACATGGTAAAACCCCGTCTCTACTAAAAATACAAAAATTAGCTGGGCGTGGTGGCATGCACCTGTAGTCCTAGCTACTCAGCAGGCTGAGGCAGGAGAATCGCTTGAACCAGGGAGGTGGAGGCTGCAGTGAGCCGAGGTCACGCCACTGCACTCCAGCCTGGTGACAGAGCAAGATTCTGTCAAAAAACCAAAAAAAAGTCATCTTTATAGACTCTCTTGCTGGTTATTATTTTTTCCGTCTTCTCAAATAACAAATGTGTTTAAAAATAACTTCTTTATATTGAAGTCTGTTTAAATACAGTAGTGTATGCCTGAAAAAGATGGAAGTATTTTTATATTTTGGCTTTTATAAGTAAACACGATCCTCACATTTGAATTAGCTGAAGTACAGGAATATATCTTTATCTATGTATTAGAAGAGCTCTTCAGGCCAGGCACAATGGCTTCATGCCTGTAATCCTAGCACTTTGGGAGGTTGAGGTGAGCGGATCACTTGCAGTCAGGGATTTGGGGCCAGCCTGGCCAACATGGTGAAACCCTGTCTCTACTAAAAGAAATAAAAAAATTAGCTGGGTGTGGTGGCGGGCACCTGTAATTCCAGCTACTCGGGAGGCTGAGGCAGGAGAATCGCTTGAACCTGGGAGGTGGAGGCTGTAGTGAGCTGAGATCACACCACTGTACTCCAGCCTCCACGACAAGGAAGGAGACTATGTCAAAAAAAAAAAAAAAAAAAAGAGCTCTTCAATTATCATTTTGTATCTGGCCAAGCTAAAGCCCTCAAGCCAATACTGTCCTATTTATGTACGAGATAATATTATCCTGATAAATTGTGGAAATGAAGAGACCTATTTCTTGAAATGTATTTTCGTCTACTTGTCAATATGGATATAATGAAATACATTACTTCAAAAACAATGGAAATGTTATTAAATTTAGTGAGATTTATTCACATGTTAACATTCTAGTTTCTTTGGACCTTCTTAAATTTTGGCCTACTCCCTCTTTCTTGCTGGCTTTTCTCATCCTCTTCCAGATCCATTACTAATTGGAGCTACACATTTGTTCAAAGCAGATTTAAATGTTCATAATAAAATCAGTGAAACTGCACTAAGTGTCATTTATAGTAAAATTTAAAACTTATTCTTTCACGAGCCTAATAAAGCCGCTATTACATTTAGCCGTCCCATCAGTAACACTGTACCTGAACTGGCATCTGGCTGAGACATCCTGTCTTGGTTTTCAAATGGAAACAATTAACTCAATCAGTTGCACATATTTTCCCTAGGACTTATACTAACCCAAATGGAATGGTGATAAAGGAACAATTGCTTCTGGAAATTCCTACGTTTCTTTTGATAACATGCCAAAGCAAAAATTAAAAACTATATTAACTTTCTAAAGGAGCATAGACACAACTCTCTTTCTATTTATTTGTTTTCCTAAATATAGACCATTATATTCCATACTAGAAAAAAGATAAATATGTTGTCCTTATAACATCTAAACATATGATTCATCTGAAATTCCCCAAAATCCATGAACAGAGATTTATATTCAATAGAAAAGAATTCTGTCTTTATTGTGTTAAAGATATTTTCTAAAATTTGGTAGATGAAATCTTCTTTGATTCATTAATCTAGTTAAAAAGATTCCCCAGGGATGCTCTAATTTCAAGCCTGACATATAAATGTCTGTATTCCTTCTCTTTAAATATTTCCTGTATAAGCTTGTCTGTTGCATGCAAGTAAACTCCTATTTTGCACATATCTGCCTCCCATCTGATATCAAGCTTCTGGTGGTCCAGGGACCCCAGGATGCAGTCATAGCAGTAGAGATGGAAGTTCCTTGGATAACACTGATTTGTGTTACAGCAGCCATTCTTGCCAGTGCCATTTTTTATTAATTTATTTAGTTATAAAATTATTTAACAAATTCACTGAAATAGAGCCAGTTATCAATTGAGGATATTGATCGACTGGCATGCAAGCTTTTTACAGAATTTATTAATGAAGAGATTTAAAGTTTTTAAAAATTTCATAAAAAACTCCTTAAATGAGTTGTACAACTATTTTAATAAAAATACCAAAAGAGAATTAATAGAGCACAAAACTGAAATAACAATGGTGTGTGATTTTAGAATCACAATGTTACTTTAAAAAGATTTACTCAGAGTATATTCATTACATTGCTTAATCTATTTTAATGAAATTCTTTAATATTTGGAAACAATTCAAAATCAGCATATTCTTTTGCTAATCATACTTCTTAAATATAAATCTGGTCATGTTTTATCTCCTACTTAAAATTCTTCGATGGCTCTCCTAATCTTCAGAACAAGGTAAAAATAAACTCTTTAGCATGGTGTTCAATGTTCTTCATTATCTGATCATTTTTACCTCCCTTGCTTTATCTTTTCCCACTTTCCTGCACTGTTCCAGCAATACTGATGTTCTGACTAATGCCTACTTGGCTCATGCCTAATTCAAATGTCCATACACATTGTGATCTAACTGTGTGGGATCAAAATCTTTGCACCAAAAGGACTTTAATCCAGGAACTCCTAATTATTTTGCAAAGATCGTCCAAGTCATCTCTTTTGAGAAACTTTTGATTCCCCCAAGAGGGCTCCCTGCTTCCAGACTTCTCAGTGCTTGCCTACAGAACAACTCTTATCACACTGTTTATGAGCATCGGTCTGTTTCTCCCACTTTAGACCATTTACAGGAGGTTCCATTTCTTACTAGTTTTCATATTATAGCTTTCTGCCTAATGTTTAATCCATAGTAAATAGCCAAAAAATGTTTTTATTAAAAGAAATACAAAATTAGGCCAGAACGGTGTAATACCAGCAATTTGGGAGGCTGAGACGAGCAGATAGCCTGAGGTCAGGAGTTTGAGACCAGTCTGGCCAACATGAGGAAACCCTGCCACTACTGAAAATGCAAAAATTAGCCAGGCGTGGTGGCTGGCACCTGTTATCTCAGCTACTTGGTAGGCTGAGGCAGGAGAATCGCTTGAACCCGGAAGGTGGAGGTTGCAGTGAGCCAGGACTGTGCCAATGCACTCGAGCTTCGGTGACAGAGTGAGACTCTGTCTCAAAAAAAGAAAAAAATAAAAATAAAAAAGAAATATAAAATTAAAATGAGCTATGTGGTATTCTTAATGAGTAATTTTCTTACTTTTTTTTTTTTTTTTTTAAATGCTGTTGTCACACACTGGGGACTGTGGTGGGGTGGGGAGAGAGCATCAGGAAGAATAGCTAATGGATGCTGAGCTTAATACCTAGATGATGGGTTGATCTGTGCAACAAACCACTATGACACACGTTTACCTATGTAACAAACCTGAACATCCTGCACATGTACTCAGAACTTAAAATAAAAGTTGAAGAAAAAAATGCTGCTGTCTGATTATCATTCTAGCTCTCTATCCTTCTACCTTCACAAACTTGTGATAGTGAGACCCTAGGTTTCATTAATTTACAAAGGAAAGTACAGGGCAATGAAATGAATTAATTGGAATGAATAAATAAAATATCTGGAACAAAAGAATAAGAGATAAATCTTTATCAAAAGTGCAGTTGACTATTTTGTCCAGGGATAAAGTTTTCACTTGGGACAAACAATTTTGAGTAATCATGAATTCCATGGATGATTATGGAAATCTCCTATTGATGACCCATATGTGATGTTGACAAATGTAAGATTTTGTTTTCACAGTAGATTGATCTATATGTCCAACTGTCTACCTATTTATTTATCATTTGTTACCAATTCTGTTTTCCCTTCAGTACTGTTTTGACTTCCATATTTTTAAGTTCTATCTAGATAACTTGCTATAAATTATTTACCTATAGCAGGATATAAAAAGATAAAAGGGCTACATTTTAATCCCGGCCCTAATGCACAGAAAAAAAGAAATATATCTACCTTCAGAATGAGAGATATTGTACACAAAGTTTCTGGTACAAAGTAACTGACTCATGCTTGCCTTTAGTCCTTTACTCCATCCATACCTCATTTTCCTGTGAACCCCATCATACTCATTGAAGATGATGAATTGCAGCCTTTGGCTCTGATAATTATACTTTTTCAAACTCTGTCATTTCTTCACTTCCATGATTTCTCTCTCTTTCTTCCTCTAAGTGTAAGCATCTCCAAAGATACAACTGGACTTTCTTTTCTGTATTTTCATTTTCCCTTGGTGTATCAGTTGGTATTGTACGTTATATTACATCTCCATCCCTGACACTCTCCTGAGTATAGGGTCTTTCATTTTTCATTCCTTTCTTTCTTTTTTTTTTTTTTTTTTTTGAGATGATATCTCACTCTGTCGCCCAGGCTGGAGCACAACAGCATGATCTTGGCTTACTGCAACCTCTGTCTCTCCAGTTCAAGTGATTGTCCTGTCTCTGGCTCCCAAGTAGCTGAGATTACAGGTGCGCACCACCACACCCGGGTAATTTTTTGTATTTTTAGTAGAGATGGGGTTTCACCATGTTGGCCAGGCTAGTCTTGAACTTCCGACTGCAAGTGATCCAACAGTCTCAGCCTCCCAAAGTGCTGGGATTACAGGCATGAGCCACTGCACCCAGCCAGGTCTTTCATTCCTAATAGCCTATTAGAAATCATCATTAGGTGCCTCAGTCTGAATTCATCTGAAATAGAAAAACTTTCTTTCCACAACTGTACTTCTCCACTTATTTCATAATTCTATAAATATCCCATCAAGCACCTAGTTATGCGAATTCAAAAACTACAAGTTGTCTTTGAGTGGTTTTTACCATAATTCACAATTCTCAATCAGTTACCAAGGTGCATGGATCCTTCTTTTGAAATTTCTCTCACCATTTTCTTCTCCATTTCAGCTTCTTCAAAGTCCTATCCACATATCTGGTATTTACTTCAGGTGCTATATCCAAAACCTAATTATTATAATAGGTCTGCAACTTTTGCCTCCACTTTCAGAATAGGGAATAAATTAATATGCTAATATCTAAGTAGTCAATAAAGTTGTAAGAGTCTTCACTATGCTTCCTTTTACATTTGCTTATAGTATTTATTATGACTGAATTATGTCCCCTTCAAAATTGATACGTTGAAATCCTGAAACTCCAATACCTCAGAATGTAACCATTTTTGGAGACAAGGTCTTTAAAGAGGTGGTTAAACTAAAATGATCCCATTAGGGTCGAGCTCTAATCCAATATGACTGGTGTCCTTATAAGAAGAGAAAGAGACACTAAGGACTCCTATACACAGAAAGATAATCCTGTGAAGAAGCAACAAGAGGACCATCTCCTGCAAACCAAGGAGAGAGGCCTCAGAGGCAAGTAACCTTGCCAGCACCTTGATCTTTAACTTCTAGCCTCCAGATGTGTGACAAAACAAATTTCTGTTGTTTAAGCTTCCCAGTCTGTGGTACAGTTGTTCCTCTAACATCTATGGGGGATTGATTCCAGAAACTTCCACCAGTACCAAAATCCGTAGATGCTCAAGTCGCTGATATAAAAGGTGATGTATTTTCATATAACCTATGCACATCCTCCTGTATCCTTTAAATGATCTCTAGATTACTTGTAATAGGCTGATCTGAGTGCAGTAGTATTTGCAACTAATTAATTACTACCAGTTACAGTTTTCTTTGTTCTTTCTCCAGTCCCATTGCTGGAGAAAATTTAACTAATCTAAATTTTTTAAAATACAAATTTAAAAATAGATTACTTATGATACCTAATACAATGCAAATGCTATGTAAAGAGTTATCATACTGTGTTATTTAGGGGATAATGACAAAAGTCTGCACATGTTTAGTACAGATGCAATATTTTTTTCAAAAATTTTTGATCCATGGTTGGTTGAATCCATGAATGTGGAATCCACAGATATGGACAGCTAACTATTTTGTTATGGCAAACAATGTGTATAACTGTATTTTGTTATGGCAGCCCTAGCAAACTAACATAGTATTGAGCTTAGGTAAGGCAATTTCCAATCCATAGCCATCTTGTTTAATCTTTAATCTTGTTCTTTCTAGACATAATAAAGTCAGTTGGTTATGTAAGTAGGAAAAAAGAAAGTGCTAGCAAAAGGCGAGAATAAATGTAGATGTAGAGCTTCAGAATTAGAACACTTTTTAACCCACTCCTTTATTTTTAATTATAAAATTAAATGCAGGTTACTTAACCTATCAGTTTATCCCTACGGTGCTCAATAAAATTTAGGTGAAGCATCAAGTTTATAAAATGAAGTGAGGTGTAGAAGTATCCATTTTATTTCCACTTCTTGGCTTTCTGAATTATCCCCATGGGTACGAAAAATAAAAATAAAGAACTCAATTTACTTATTTTTCCTTTCAGCAAAAGGTAATTTAATTGACTTAATTAAATAAATTAGTAAAAGATCTCACTATACAATACAATATTCCAGTGGTATGTTTCCTTTTTTTTTTTTTGAGACAGAGTCTCGCTCTGTCGCCCAGGCTGGAGTGCAGTGGTGCGATCTCGGCTCACTGCAAGCCCTGCCTCCCGGGTTCACACCATTCTCCTGCCTCAGCCTCCCGAGTAGCTGGGACTACAGGCACCTGCCACCATGCCCGGCTAATTTTTTTTGTATTTTTAGTAGAGACAGGGTTTCATCGTGTTAGCCAGGATGGTCTCGATCTCCTGACCTCGTGATCCACCCGCCTTGGACTCCCAAAGTGCTGGGATTACAGGTGTGAGCCACTGCGCCCGGCCTGTTTCTTTTTTTCTGAGACAGGATCTCACTCTGTTGCTCGGGCTGGAGCACAGTGGCACGATCTCAGCTCACTGCACCATCTACCTCCCTGGCTCAAGTTATCCTCCCACCTCAACCTCCTGAGTAGCTAGAACTAGGCATGTGCCACCATGCCTCACTAATTTTGTTTATTTTTTGTAGAGATGAGGTCTCACTATGTTGTCCAATGGTATATTTACTGTCAAGGATTATTAGCTGTAGACACATTTCTATTTATAGCTTTGATTAGCCTTTCCTGGGTTACCTGTGTAGCCTTCTGCATTTCAACCTAGGGAAATATCTAATAAGTTTATTACAAAAATTATTAAGTTTCTATTATGTCGACATGACAGTGCTAAATGCGGAAGATACAGTGGTGATTCAGATAGGCATAATCTCTAAGAGACCTTACATTTTAGTGGAGGAGACAAACAAGTAAACAAACAAACAAGACAATTGAAGGCTGTGATAAGGGCTGTAAGGAGACCAAATAGCATAATGAGGTGGAAAGTAACATGTGATGCTAATTAGGGGAAAAGGAAATGCTAAGAACACATTTCAGGTAATGATAAAGAAGAACACTCCAGCTGTAGGAAGAATTGGTAAAAGAGCATTCCTCATAAAATGCACAATTGTAAAGGCCTTTGGGTGGAGATAGTTTTGGCTTTTTGGAAGAAGAGAAAGAAGTGAATGGACTGAAGTATAATGTGTGAAGTTGCACATGGTACAAGGTGACTGGGGAAACTGGATACCTAATAGTAGTTTTTGTTGAAATATTAAGCCCTGGAGTATGAGAAGTTTGGAAAGATCTGCAGAGGATTGTATATTTCTAATTTCGAATTCTGGCAAGGTCCTCTAATAGAGATGTCTAGGAAGCAGTTGTGATATAGTTCTGAAACTCCCAGAGAATTCTGGGCTAAAAGATACTTTTAGGTCATTAATTATTATTGACTGAATGTTTGTGTCCCCCTCAAATTCATATGTTAAAACCCTCAATGTGATGATATATTAGGAAGTGAGACCTTTGGGAAGTAATTAGGTCATGAGGGTGAAATTCTTATAAATGGGATTGGTGCCTTTATAAAAGAGACACCGGAGATGATTTCTCTCTCAGCCATGAATGAATACAATGAAAAGACAGATGCCTGCTAACCAGAAAGCAGCCCCTCATCAGACATAGTATCTGCTGGTGCCTGATCTTGGACTTCCCAGCCTCCAAAACTGTGAGAAAGGAAGGGTTGTTGTTTATCGTGCTCAGTCTGTGGTATTCTATTATAGCAGCTTGAACTGACTCAGATATCCACAAATAGAGATGCTACTTGAAGTGATAGAAGTAGATGAAATGAACAGAGAGATTATGTAGAGTGAGAAGACCAGAGGGCCTGAGAAGGAAATTTGAGGACCATCAGTTTTTAAGAAACGGGTAGAGTAATAAAAACCTATAAATGAGATGAAGAATAAATAGCCAAAGGCAGCAGAGAAGAGAGAGTCAAACGAAGAGCATTTTCATGTAAAAGAGAACCATTTGCTACATCAAGGGATGAAGAGAGGTCAAACAAGGTAAAGATTCTAGAATGTTCAAATCTTTGGTGATGCTGGTTTGAGCAGGGCACGTGCAGTAGAAGACACTGGATTACAATACATTTGAGAGACGTGTAAGAAAATGAAGACAGACAGAGGGTTTGCAAGTGTTTGCTCTTGAAATTCTGACTGTTGAGGGTCAGGAGTGGAACTTGAATGTGCTTCATACTTAGGCTGGGGCAGAGCAAGCTTTTCGTTTTAAATGTTGGAAACTTTGGTCTGTTGAAAGACGGAGTCAGTAGAAAGGGTAAAGATGCAGGTAAAGAGAAGGGAGAGGAAAACTGATGTATCAGAATTCCTGAATCCATGAGAGGCGGATAAGATTCAAAGCACAGGTGGAGGAATTGATCTTGGACAGAAGAAACACAGAAGAAATGTTTTATTTTAACGGAATAGAAGGAGAAAAGAAAAATTCATAGCATAAGTAGATTTGTTGAATGAACTTGAAAGCATTTCCATTTTGATGGCTTCTATTTTCTCATCTCTTGAGACTGAGGAGGAAAAATATGCTTGGAGGTTTGAGGAGAGTGGAGAATGTATGAAATAACCATGGAAAACAAGGGCTACCATAATAAAATTCCTGAGCATATAAAGGGTTTCTTTATTATACATGACAATTAAACTACAGACACATCTGCAATTATGTCAGGTTATGTCCCAATAAACACATCTTAAGTCCAAAAGTAATATAAGTCAAAATGCATTTAATGCTGGGAACAGAGCAGATGGTCTCTGACTTACAGTGTTTCTACTAATGATTTTTCGACTTTACGATGGTGCAAAAGTGATACATATTCAGTAGAAACCTTGTTATTCATAAGAAGCTTTTTGAGTTCTGATGGGGTTATATCCTGATAAACCTATTGGTGAGTCCAACCACTTTAAATTAAAGACCATCTGAATTCTACTGCATAATTAATCTGTTGACTGAGTTTGGAGAAAGCAGGTAGTAGGCTTTACCCACTATTGGAATTTTGTCAAGGGAATGTAGCAGAAGGACAATGAAGTAGTTCAGGCTGCCTGTAAGAAAGTTTTTCCTGAAATTTTCTAACCACAATTTACATTCCCTTCCCTGCCACTTGAGCTGGGAATTCAAAGATCAAGGTGTCTGCCAATTCAGTGTCTGGTAGGAATTCACTTTCTGGTTCACAGATAGCAGTCTTTCTGTGTCTTCACATGGTAGAAGGGGGCTAGAGAGCTCTCTGGGGTCCCTTTTATAAGGGCACTAACTCCATTCATAAGGGCCTACTTTCATGACCTAATTACCACACAAAGGCTCTACCTCCTAAGACCGTCACATTGGGAGAAAGGACTACAACACAGGAGCTTTTAGGGTACGAAAGCATTCATTCCATTGAACTCGGTTAAACAATATTGACAATTTTTTAAAAATTTATAATATAACAGGCCACGTGTGGTCACTCACGGCAGTAAGCACCTAGCACTTTGGGAGGCTGAGGCCAGAGGTTCACTTGAGCTCAGGAGTTTGAGACCAGCCTGGACAACATAGTGAGACCTTGTCTCTATAAAAAAATTAATGTTTAAAAAGCAACAACAAAAATTAATATGCTAAAATACTTATAAATCTCAGAAATACTTTATAAATCTTAAGAGAAAGCCAACATTTTTCATTGATTTCTCTCTTTGTTTCTTTTTTTACCCCCACCATGAAGCATCCTGAGGGCTAATGTTGAATAGAACATGCTTTAAAAAATGCTAACCTGCAAAATTTTCTCCAAACATTTTATTCTGGTCCCTTTTTTTTTTCTAACCCAACCTGATGGGTTAGAAACTTTCCTTTTGGCACATTTCCCAGCCAAGCCAGCCTCAGAACTGTATTTTTACCTCTTTGCTGATGCTATTACCCCATAACGAATGTTCTTCTACCTCTGTACCAGTACTACATATAAATTCTATTGATAATTTTTTTTTAATTCAGCTAGGAAGATATAATCTCTAAAACCCCTGGCAAACTTAAGTAAGTACATAATTAATGATGATGAAATGTTGAGAGCTTGCTCGGTGAGCCTAATTTTTCTTTCATTCTTTTTTATTTTCTTGTGAGGCAGGATCTCACTCTGTTGCCTTGGCTGGAGTGCAGTGGCATGATTTCAGCTCACTGCAACCTCAACCTCCCAAGCTCAGGAGATCCTCCTACATCAGCCTCCTGAGTAGCTCGGACCACGTGTGCACACCACCATGCCTGGCTAAATTTTGTATGTTTTGTAGAGATGGGGTTTCGCCATGTTGCCCAGACGTGTCTTGAATTCCTGGACTCAAGCTATCCACTCACCTTGGCTAGGGTTACAGGCGTGAGCCACTGGGCCTGGCGCAGGGAAGCTATTTTTAAAGTCTTATTTAAAAACTTTAGTAATTTGATAAATGCAATGGTTTTCTTTCTATAGCTAATTTGTACTATTTGTATGACTGTTGCCTATTCACTTGCTTATTCTAATAAAGTTACTAAAGTAGAGTGCTGGTTCTTGTTCATCTTATCTCATACTATATATATAAAAACTATAAATGGGTTTTACTGGTATGGTTAATGTAAAACATTTCCCACGAGGCCAGATTTAGAATTCATAATCTGCATGTTTGGAGCTTTCAGTTGAACTGTCTTGGTATGAGAAAATCTGGAAGAATAAATTCTTCACATGATCCTCATGTAATGCTTCTGCAATATTAACTGTTTACCTAGGTCTTAAAGGAAGGCGAAAACAAAAAAAATCAAGATTGACATTATTGACAAGCTTCTAAAAGACAGATTTTTGGATTGCTTATTAAACTGAGATTACATATCTATTTTAGATTCCAGGGGAAGAGGACATGTTGTCACGAACACTTAGGACCTGAAATCCTGGCTTGTGGAGAATAGCATGACCTCTTCTCAGATCTGCAAAAATACTGATGGGCAGATTCAAAAGAGTCAACAATAACTTTGCTCTGACTTGGTAAAAACTGCTTTTGGAAGAGATTCTGTTTGGGAAATTTGTGGGCCTGAGTTACGAGTCATCTGTTCCTGCCACAATAACTGTCATCATTGCTTCGAAGCAATGTTTGGCTTGGAGCAGTCCCGAATGAGCTGCCTATCACATGTTGACCACAAAATAAGAAGAATAAATAACTTGCACAAACTGATCTGTGGTTGACAGTTGCTTGGTAATACCTACTTGGATGTAAAGAATTTTGGCTAAAATTCATGATTCTGTATTATGAATACCGACATTGCCTCAATAATAGAACTCTGAATAATCAATAGATTTATTTGTTTTTAAGACATATTCTTGAAATACGCTAATAATAACATGTCATTTTCATAGAGGAAGGTGATTTTTTTTTTTTTTTTGCTAAGGACTTAGGATATATGTCTAATTTATCTAAAAAGCTGTGTCATAGAAGTGAATACTTTGACAATGCATTACACTTTTGATATCTGTTTTAAGTCCACACACATCAAGGCACACATGGTTCTTCCCCATGGGGGTAAGCACTGATGGCAGATTGGTAGATACTAACGTGGGCCATTTAATTGTTCTGGACTGTTTCCTCAGTTAGATGAAAGACAGTGTGACACTCAAATTTGTAAATAGAAATATCTTACTCACATTTCTTCTCTCTTCTCATATCATCAAAATTAGTGTGGTATTTTGGTTGAATAGTATTGTTATTCTGTGTATCATAAGATATTATTGAATATACAATTTAGAGTCACACAAAAATATTTTAAGGGCCAGCTTCCAGAATCAGACATATTTAGATACATATCCCTCTCAATCACTTACTAGTAAACTGACTTTGGAAGAATTATATGATGCCTGGGGATCTTTAACTGTAAATTGCAACAAGAAAAGTATTAACCTCATAAAGGTATTGAGGAGATAATAAATTCAAAGTACTTTGCTGTCAATCAGTGATGATGGTCATTATTATTTTTGCTATTATTAATATGATTAACAGAAAAAAAATTAAGTAAAAAATGACTCACATATTGGTTTATCTTTAAGGCCAAAATATTAAGTAAAAAATGACTCACATATTAGTTCATCTTTAAGGCCAATCTGGAGTTGGAGGTGAGAATAACCCATTTGACTTCAATTTTTTAATTTGCATTCAGTATTCTGTACAAAGACATCTACGTCTAAAAACTAAGCTTCTTTCACTTGCCTATGTGCAACTGGAGTCAGTCTTAATGTTGTAAAGGACATGAAAGATGAAATAATCCTATCCTTTCTCTTTCAACTCTAATACTCTGGATAAGTTAAATTCCCATTCTGAGCCTCTCCTTTGGTTTCTCATCAAAAATATGGATATGAAAATAACTTGCAAGTAAATTTTGAAGTTTTAAAACCATAATGTAGAAAACTTTGTTTGCAATTAATAGGCAATCAATGAAAGATGGCTATTATTGTTTAAAAGTTAGTTTAAAAATAAGAGATTGGAGAACATTTTAAGGATAATATGCTATTTGAAGAAAACATATGGAAGTGATTTTATCAAATATCAAATAATGTTTTTATTATTCTAATAAGATGCTACACATCAACTTTTCCTGATGTAAGTTTTACTGTCTTTTAAGTTTTATGAATAGTGTTTGCAAGATGCTGAATTACTATCCCACTATTCTCATCATCTTCTGCTGTAATCTTCTCTTTATTTATATTTAGTCTCCCATTATCTATTTTGATAAATGCTTAAAGATGATGATTTGGAGGAGAACCATATCTAAAACAGCTGGGCATACTTTTATTGGAAATATCTGATCATTATAGTGGTAAAGGGACTGAAAATTTGATGAAAAAACTCATGAATGACTATTACAGTGCAGGCCGTCATTAAAGAGGAAGTATGACTCATGTAAAGAGAATACAGAAAAAAATAATTTATATCTTTAAACCATGTTGTAAGGCTATTTAGGCAATGGCAACAGTGATGAGTACTTATGTCACACACAGAAAATGATTTGGCGAGAATACTCTCTCTGTATCCAAAGTTTGATTTCTTAGTATAACAAGATATTTAGGGCTGTATTTAGGTTTTATTATTAAGTCAAAATAAATATATTATAGGCCAGGTGAAGATGGATGCATAGAAAATAGGGTCCTTGGCTACTCAGCAGGCTGAGGTAGGAGGTTTGCTTGAGCATGAGAAGAGGAGGTTGCAGTGAGCCAAGATCATACCACTGTACTCCAGCCTGGGCAACAGAGCCAGACTCTGTTTCAAAAAAAAAAAAGAAAAAAGAAAAAAGAAAGAAAAGAAGGTTAGAAGGTTTTTGGTGTTTAGATGTAGGGCTATAAAATGTTTTCAGTGTAAATGTACAAGAAAGAAATGGATAACAGGGTCCCAGTAAGGGAAAAATCTATGTACCCACAAAAATTAAAAATAATTAAAAAAAAAACAGCCACAGTAAAATTCTATCATTCCATTAAGCAAATAAAAACAAGCAAAAATAAGGGAGGGTAATTATTTGTGACTTTTCTTCTCTGCAGCAGATTTTTAACGTCAATTAACCTGTTTATTTCTTAGAACAATCCTGCAAATTATGCATTGTCATTTTCATTTTGCTAATAAGGAAACATGAAATTTGAAGAAATTAAGAAATGAGGCCAAGATTTACATATTCATTCAACACTATTCTAGGTGTGTGGGCAACATCAATGGACAAAAATAGATACAAATCTCTGCCTTCACGAAGCTTACATTTTAGCAAGGAAACAGAGGCCACAAACTGTAAGTATATTGTATGATGAGTTGGGAGGTAATAAGTACTATGAAAACAAAAAGAAAAGCAGGCAAAGGGGGATTGGAAATCTTTGGATGGGAGAGGGTTTGCACTTTTAAATAACATTGGATAAATCTCTGTGAGACGGTGACATCTGGGTTGATGTTGAAGATATGAGGGAGTTAGGCCTGGGGTGGTCTGAGGGGAAAGCATTTTAGACAGAGGAACCAATACCCTAAGATGGGACCATACCTGGCATTGGCATGTTGGAGAAGCAGCAAGATCAGTGGGGCTGAAAGAGAGCGAACCATTAGGAGAGAAGAAGTCAGAGTTAGGGAGAGGAGATGCTAACAATTGAAGGTTTGTAGACCATTGTAAACACTTTGGTTTATAATCAGTAAAATGGGGACTAATTGCTGGGTGTTGAGCTGAGGAATGGCATAATATGACATATGACATGTTTTAAAGGGATCACTCTGGCTACTGTTTTGAGATTACTCAGGGTTGGGAGAGGACAATGAGAGAGGCAGGGTGAGTAGCTAAAATGCTATTGCAGTAATCTAATGTAGAGATGAAAGTCACTCAGTCTAGGTTGGCTGCAGTAAAAATCATAAGAAGTAGCTGAATCCCTGTTATCATTTGAGAGTAAACAGGATTTCCTCAGAGATGTGGTTGTGAGGTGTGAGAAAAAGAGAGGAATCAAGAGCAACTTCATGATTTTTGGCCTGAGCGCCCCTAAGGATGAGGTTGCCATGAACTGAGGAGAAGGCTGAATGTCGGGCAGATTTTAGGGAGAACAATAGTTCAGTTTGGGACACACTGAGTTTGACGTGTTTATTAAATATGCAAGTTGAGATGTCGAAAAGTCAGTTAGATAGATGAGTCTGGAGTTCTGGAGAGATGTCTAGTCAGGAGAAGTACATTTGGGAGCTATCAACATGGTGTTTAAAACCATGTGACCAGATGAAATTACTAGAGGAGTGAATATTGATAGAAATAAACAGAGAAAAGTAGATCAACACTTGACAGAATTGGGGAAAATAGGTTATTTCATGAAATTATTTAGAAGCATAACTTTTCACACTATGATATAAAAGTTATAGAAATATAGGTAAGCAGATCACCTTCACAGAAAAAATTTTCAAAATTCTGAACTTGACCATTTTACAGGCTAGAAGAAGTGCTTTTAGGACATCAACTATATTTCTTAACCTTTGGGCAAAAAACCCACAAACCCATCCAACCTGTTGGACTTTCTTTTCTTCTGAATAACCTAATTCTCCAATATAACATCCATGGATGGCATAGAAACAATACTAGGGAAGGTGAGCAAGTCAATTGTAGGCATTTTCAGCATAGTTCTTCCAAATGCGGACATTAGAGTTTGTAAATAAAAGATGTTCATTTTATTACAGGATTCTGAATATCCTATTATTCTAAACTCTTAATAATTTCTTGATTACTTGAAAACTAAGTGTAAGGTTTTTGCCAACTTCTAAACTCCCCCGGTTGCATGAAAACTAATTCCTTTATCATTCTTCATATGACCTATTCACCAAAAGTTATATCTTATGAAACGTATATTAACAATATAGTTCTTTCTAATAAAGCATTAAAATCCAAAGTTATATCCTGATCCACTTTGGGGGGGGGGTCTCCCAACAGTACAGCTCTTTGAATAATGATCATTTTGTAATGTAAATAAGGTAATGATCACTACTCTTAGGCAGCAGAATATCTCATGAAGCTTATGGAACACGGTTATATGCAGGAAATGTTCCTTTCCTCCATATGCTGTGGGTGGAAAAATTTATTAGTGGATACATCTGTAGGTCCACAATACAATGCTAAGTGATGCTCACTTGAGACAATGCTTTTTTAATAAAAAGAATCCATCAGGGCCTGCTGCAGTGGGGTGGGGTGGCTCAAGCCTGTAATCCCCCCAGCTTGGGAGGCTGAGGCAGGCAGATGGCTTCGGGCCAGAGTTGAAGACCATCCTGGACAACAAAGCCAGAGATGCTGTCTCTTAAAAAAAATAATAATAATTAGTGGAGTGCAATGGCCTGTGCCTGTTGTTCCAGCTACTCTACTAGGGAGACCGAGACAAGAGGATCTCTTCATTGCCCAGAAGTTCAAGATTGCGATGAGCTATGATTGTGCCACTGCACTCCAGCCTGGGCAACAAAGTGAGCTCCTGTTGCTTAAAAAATAAAAATTAAAAAAATCAATCAGGCATACATTCAAGAGGTAATAGGATAACCTTATCTGTTATGTAAGGGCTGCATATCCAAGTAAGTGCTACTTCTTCACAAGGATGAGGACAACAGCATTTTGCTCTTATAAGGCAGAGACCATATCTGGTTCAGATATGTAAAAATCACTAACTTCGAATCTCTGGTAAATTTCCTTCAAGATCTGTAACTCTAAGTAAATCTCTTAATATAACTGAGTTTCAGATTCTTCATCTACAGAAGGGGAAGGATGACAAAACTTGCCCAGGAATGTGGTGAGGGCCACATGAGATAAGGCGAGTGAAAGGTGTTTTGCAACTGTCAAGTTCTGTACACATGTTAATTATGTAACAGATGTTAAAAATAGTATTACCTGTATGACTATATTGTCAGCAATTTTGACCAATTTAAGCTTGCTCAGAAAGTTCAGGCTTTTAGAAATTGGAAGACCCCGAGATTAAGTTGGATGTCTGGATTCCAGGCAAATGATGAAATGACAGAAAATGTGTTTTGTTCGCTTTGACCCAAGAAGGTCATTTGTTGTTCTGTTGTTGTTTGTTGCTAGTGGTCAAAACCTGACCCCAAGCAATCCCAGCTCCTTGAAAGGTTTTTTCTTTTTGTACCGACACTATCATTCCCGCCCTTCGTCCGCAACTCCTTTAGTCCCCTAAGGAGTGAGGGGGGGACACATTTCTGCTCGGTAACCCCTCCAATGCCTGAAGGGGACGATGCCGTGACGTTGCTCTGTCGGGACACCTCTTCCCTCCCCCGCCCGCGGTCGCCAGGTTCCCCCGCGGCCCGCGCTGTCCCCGCTGCGGCCCCGACCGCGGCACGCCACGGCGCAGGCTCCGCGGCCCGAGCAGGCGCGTCAGCGGAGCTCGGCGGTGGCGCGGGCGGCTGAGACGCAGCCGCCCCCGCTCGGCGCCCGCTGCACCCCTAGCAGCCACTGCCACCTCGGCCCAGAGCCTCCACAATCTCGCCCGGCGGTTGTGGGCAGGGGCGCCTCCGGGTAAGTGCCAGGAGCTCCACTTAGGAGGAGGGGACGCGGAGTGGGGCGGCGACGGTGGTCTGAGGAAGGGAATAGACGCCTCTGCGGAAAGAGCGGGTCAAGCCCGGGGCGGCGGAGCGCGAGGAGCACTGCGGCGTGCAGGGGAGGACGCGCGCTGCCCTGCGCTGGAGAGGGGCGCGGGGCGCCTGGCAGCGGCAGCCGGGTCCCCGCTGCGGTGGCGCCCGCGGAGACGCTCGGAGTGGAGGGATGCAGAGGGCCGGGGTAATTAAGGAAGGCAAGGTTGACCAGAAGGTCTCCTTGCGTGGTTTTGTTTATGAGGATCTTCCAGTCAGTGCAGCTGTCCCCCTTGAAAGATTGGGGGTGAGGACAGAGCAGAGTATTGAATTTCTCTGTTCTTCGAAGCGTTAGGAGGGCTCGGCCCTCCTTTTTGGGGGGGCAAGATTGTGAAAGTGGGAGAAGTACCTGCTGCTGTGGGCAAAGGTGTCTGGAAGCAGGTGCCGCTGTCGGATGGGGGAAGGGAGCGTCCAGTGCTGTGAAGTTGCCAGAGGAGAACCTTGTGTTGTTGCTGTTGGTCTGATGAGCCCCCTCTGTTGTCTTCAATTTAAAGTACCCAGGGAGAAGCCCCTCTGGCTTGCCTCGAGTGTGTGTAAAAGATAAATATGGGGGGAAGAATCCTGGGGGAAAAAAAGATGAAAAACATAAGGAGAAGCAAATTTATGAGGGTGAGATGGGAATTAAGTTAGCGTTGAAGAATATGACAGGTCTTCTACTCTGCAGAAAACAATGAAAGAGAAACAATTTATGGTTTGGAAATGAAGGATGCAGAAGAGGTTGAACTTCTCTAGTTAGAGGCTTAATTATTTTTTATGTATCAGAATCTCTGGCAAGAATATAATTCTGATTTGAGCATGAAAAATGTTATTAAAATATGGCTAGGACGATAATTCGAAAAAAATGTAACAACACTTGTTGTTTTATTTCTTGTTGTAGAATTTCTGAAGTAATCTTTTTGATGATAAATGTTAGTAGCAAATAAGTAAGAAAGCTTTAAAGCTAGCTTAAGAGGCACCTTTTGGGGGCAAAAAGGTAGCTTGCCAATTTAATGTTTTTAAATTAAAAAGCAATGAATTTTGAATGTGGAACTCTTTGATATTAATTTTTTCTTTTATCTGTCAGGTTTTTAATACTTAGAATTGTCTTTTTCTTTAAAATACATTGTTTTTGAAAAATATACATAAGAACTTCAAACAATATAAAAATTTAAAAAGAAAAAGATACTTCCAATGTACTAGCTGAAGATAATCATTTTAACGCTGTGTTTAAAGCATGCTTCCAGATATCTTTCTAAACATATTTTTGATATACTGTGCAATTCAATATCAATTTATAATTTTGCGTAGCTACAGAATCAGAAATTTTATACAGTAACCTATTATATCTCATTGGCGGTCTTGTTTTCTATGTGCCATTATTTAAACTGACTTTTACTGCTATATAAAAAAGACTTTACAACTACTATATAAAAATACTAAATATGTTGTGAAGTATTACCACATAGGACTGAGCAATGAGGATTTGATATACAAATGTACTTGCCCTTTGGGTAGCAATGATTATACTCTTTAAAGGGACAGTCATATTGTTATCATTTGCTTCATAAATGTAAACATTTTCTTGTTCTCTCTTGTAGATCGATCTTCTGAAATTTAAGTTTTCAAGATGAAGTTTTTATTGACAACTGCCTTTTTAATTTTAATTTCCTTGTGGGTGGAAGAAGCCTATTCTAAGGAAAAGTCTTCAAAGAAAGGGAAGGGGAAAAAGAAGCA
This sequence comes from Hylobates moloch, assembly GCF_009828535.3. Classification (NCBI taxonomy): domain Eukaryota; kingdom Metazoa; phylum Chordata; class Mammalia; order Primates; family Hylobatidae; genus Hylobates; species Hylobates moloch. The sequence goes on along the minus strand of NW_026652312.1, from coordinate 1,840,926 downwards.
GTATCTATGCCCATCGTATGTTCTTCATGTCTTATATTCTTATATGGAGAAATGTTATTGCATGTTTTATAAAAGTAAGGTGGTTTATGAAGACACACATCAACAAAACTTTTCATATCAGAATGTATATCCATCTGTTACAGAGACAGAAAATGATAGGGTGAAGAGAGGTTTAGAATGTGAGCATTAATTCCCAATGTTCAAGGTGGTTTTATAGTTTTCTTTTTTTAAATCATGCCATGGGTTTGTATAATTTTTATACATTGTTTACAAAAGTAGAAAAAGTCACTATTTTTTTCTTATGTTAAATGTGCTGTGCAACTTTAATTGGATACTGATATACTGTGTTTTGAGCAAACACCAGTTCAAAAAGGTTTTTTTTTAATCCTAAAATATTTAATAATATTTTATTTAAAAGTCAGATAGGTAACTGTGATCTTAAGGTCCGTTCATATGTATGCATGGCAAAAGGAAACTCATATGATAGATCAATTTTCTATTTTAGTAACTGTAAATAAGTTATGTTAGGAGATTAGGATATTTTGTAGAAAGCAGGTCATTAAATTTGAAATTACTTGAAAACACAAATTCTAAATCCAACACATCCTCCACAAAAGACAAAGTTTCGTGGTGTGGAGTCTTGTTTATTTTCTTTAGATCAAGTCTTGCTCTGTCACCCAGGCTGGAGTGCATTGGCACAATATCTGCTTACTGCAACCTCCACCTCCTGGGTTCAAGCAATTCTCCTGCCTCAGCCTCCCAAGTAGCTGGGATTACAGGTGTCCACCAGCATGCCCAGCTAATTTTTGTATTTTTTGGTAGAGACAGGGTTTCACCATGTTGACCCGGCTGGTCTCCAACTCCTGACCCCAGGTGATCTGCTCGCCTTGGGCTCCCAAAGTGCTGGGATTACAGGCGTGGTTCACCGCACCTGGCCAAGTCTTTTTTTTAATAGGAAAGATTAACATTACTGGTCAATGAAAGTAAAATAGAGCAATTGTACAGTGTATAAGTAAACAACTTTCTCAAACTATAACGTGCTTTTAGGTAATAATGCAATATATGCAGTGATTTGGAATAAAAGTTAATATTCTATTACAGGTCATCTTCAATTAATATTTCTCAAATGTAATATTGATCATAGATAACATTTTATTCCAGCATCATTATTATTTAAATAGAGATTATTATGTTTTTACAGATGTTCCATAAGAGATGAGGTACATTTTGGGAAGTATATTTTGTAAAGAAAGGACACTAGAATTGGTATTTTTAATAGGTGTCTGTATGAATTTGTGAGAGTAAAATTCTGGAGACAGTATCATGATCCACGTAATGTCTAGCATTAAATTCAGCTCCATTTGAAGGGATATTTCCTGATTTCCCCCCTTAATAGTCCTGCTTATTCTAGTGCTGCAGCATTGTCTGATGTCAGGGCCAAATTTCTGGGTATATGACACAATGGCCCTGAATTATGTTTGTGTGTCCCTCCTTGGCCATCTGCCCAGCTGGGTATCAGCTGGGAACAATGGAGGTAGGTTCAGGAATAACCACAATCTACAACCATCTCAACTCTTCACTGTTACTGTTTTTGTGCCACAAGCTGGAGATTAGCATTTTAGGGAACTGGGCATTGTCAGGCCTTAGTCTTCCTAAGCGAAAGGACACTTCTTTGTGTTTTAGATATTCTTTCTATTACCTTTTCTTTGATGAATATTGGGACATTAACACAAACTGTTGTCTATGTCATATAGTCACCTTAATTCTATGTATGGAATCAAGCCATCTTGGGTTTCTCTGAGGGAGCTGATAAGGCTCTTGTTCTCCCGGTACACCCACCCCCTGTCCTACATCAAATGTCATAATCAAATTATTCTGAAGATGGCAACAGCAAATCTTATAACTACCATATATATTATCAGAGTATTTTAGAGGACATTCTCTTTTCACAACTACATTATTAAATAGCCTTATGTGTAGACTGTATATACTTATGGTGTGTATAGTTATTTAAGACAGATTTTCAAAGTTAAATTTAGTAGATAAAGAGTATAACAATAAGAGTTCTCTTCTGATGAATATGACATCTTCAAGTGGAAGACCCAACATACACCTGTTAAGCCCACATCTCAATATTTTAGATATGTTGAGTAATTAATTGAAATTTTATCTTTGAATTTTTACATTATAGGTTTTTTAAAAATAATTATGAGACTAGATCAAGCTTTATTAACAGTCGTGATGTGATGCTGTTAAGCACTAGTACCAGATTGACAAAGTATCTGATAAATTTGCTTCCAAAAACTTAAGAAATTTAATATGTATTAACAAATAAGAAATAAACTTTAAATTAATAAAAATATTTTAGATAAGTCCTTGGACAGTTACCTTTTTATTTTACAGCTTACATTTGACATTGCCTTTAATCTTTTGGTCTTTCCTCTGATTTTTCATTCTACCTGAGTGATTTTGTAGAAATCCATGGTTGTAGTTACTATCTACTCACTGTTAACTTCTAAGTCTTTATATACAGCTCAGTTCTCTCTAAAGAGTGCCACACCCATACATCCACCATTTCAACTTGACCGTCCCATCATGAAACTCAAATTTAACTTGAAATGATAAAACCTGAACTCAGAATCATGTGAATAACACAATGAATAATCACTGTATTAAGAGTGGTGAACTCCTCTTCTCACCAGATGACACCATTTCGACCTTTTCATTCATACTACAATCCTGGGGATCACCTTAGGCCATCTCTTTCTACCTTAGCTTCTCAAATTCAGTAGTCACCAGAACTCATCAATTACTATCACTGGAATATGTCTTACATTTTCATTCCCATGTGGGACATTGCCTTAGCTACTCCTTCCCACCCTCTTCATTGACTCCTTTTCAGCCTTCCTGCTTCTTATCTTCCTCCATTAATTCATATGCCACATTGACCTTACTGTGTATTTTCCCAATAGTGTCTTGAGTCCAGTCAGGTCATGTCAATATTGAGAACACTTTAAAGGACACCACAGTATTCTGGATAAGGTGGAAATTTCTTGGCTCCACACACAAGATTCCTGATGAACTGGCCTCTGATACCTCCAGCAGTATCTTCCCCATCCTGACCCCTGCCCCTGCCTAAGCCTCACACACATCAACTCTCATATACCCATGCTCTTTCACATCTCTGCAAGTGTTCTTCCCTTTCCCTGAAATGCCAGTGTTTTTATTCTTTTTAGTTAACCTGTGTCAGTGGGTATCATCCAAATTCATGGCTATAACTACCACTTACTGTTGATTTCTATGTCTGTATATACAGCCCGTACCTCTCTGAAGAGCACCACACTCATACATCCAACATTTTAATGTTAGTGTTTCATAATGACCTCGAACTTAACTCAGACTCAAACCCTATTGTCTTCTTTGGGAAACCTTTCCTAATCCTGAGGATTTAGATAATCACATTCTGTGCCCCCACAGTTCCCCAATTGCCACTCACATATAATACAGTATGATAATTATCTATTGTAATTGTCTGCTTTCCCCACTAGATTGTAAGCTCCATGAGAGCAGTGTCTTGATTACCTTAATCAACAGCAAGAAACATAGCTCCTGGCACAAAATATACATATAATAAAAATTTATTTAATGAAGTGAATAAAACCTAAAGATCTTTGACTATCTCTTATTAAGCCATTATATCTGGATTTTGTAAAGTTACCTGAAGTTGACTGATATGATCCCTGTGGAAAATTTAGAAATATGGTCTCAGTATAAGGATAACTAGGTGAGTTAGCAGCTAGGTAATTAGTGGAACATCTTCATCCTGGATTATGTTACCTGGTTCAGTTTTGGCCTCATCATAGTCAATTATTTGTCAATGACTGAAATAAAACTATACGGGGAAAAAATCCAAACTGAGGCTCTGTGATATTCAGACATATAGTGAATATGTGAGACAGAATTAGGCTCCAATATGATCTTGAAGGGCTAAATGAGATAGGTCTAACACTGTTGAAGAATAAATTGCACTTTGGTCTAGAGGCCACCTGGGTAAGTATAGGGTGAGGAAAAACATAGCTTGGCAGACCACATTTGGGAAAAATATTACATAATAATTATCAGACAAATGAATAGTGTTTTATATATATATATATACACACATACATACAATTTAGTATTTTAAGAAAGACTTTCTTAAAATTAACATATTCTTAACATAAAATTAGTAAAATAAGAACTATTTATTTTAATAGTAAAACTATTTTGCTAATTTTATGTTAAGTATATTACTTTTTAGAAATATTTAAAGCAAGGTTTATAGAGATTTCTGCCTGTGCTAGTGCAGAAATATTTTCAGGAATGAGAAATAAGAATAGTAGAAGTAATTAAAATCATGTCATATTAGGAAGAGCTGAAGGAACTGAGATACTTGAAAATTGTCTCCAGAGTTTTAAAAAACTGATGGTGATGAGAAAGTAGACTTTGTTGCTTGGCGCCAATAATTAAAAGCAATACTAATGAATAGAAGCTACGGGGAGGGATATTTTTGGCTCCAAGTTAAGAACTTTCGATGAGTTCTGCCTAGATGTAATTGATTAGGAAGCGAGGTAGTGAAGTTCACGATAAGTGGAGGTACGCGGGCACGTGGGATAATTAGTTGGTGGGCATATTTTAGAGAAAGCTTGAGCATTAGACAGGCGGTTAGACCAGAGACTGATATAACGTGATTTCAAATTGTGCAATTTTTAAGATTCGGTGGTTCTAATACATTGTATTTGATTACAGCTTTATCATTATCTAATAGCAAAGTAACCCACAGAGAATTACGTTTAAAAATTTTATCTTGGTCTATTTATTTAAGTATGTCTTTATTTTAGGGGAATTTACTTAGAAATCTCTAGTTCATAAGATAAATGTATGTTGGTGGCGTGTTAATAATAAGGATTTTAAAATCTTATTATTAAGGTTTGAAATTTCATGAATAATATTTTTTAAAACATTTCTTTCAAACCTAGAAAAATTTTTGTCTTTTCTGACCTTAGCTGTAATAGTAAGAAGAAATATGTCAAGCTACTATAATTTTCAAGAAATAATGATCACAGGTTAACAAATATAATGATCTAATCAATGCTTGCCATAATTTATAAGGCATAGTTTTACGGATTTATATTTGTAGGTACATCATATATGAAACTAGAACATACTAAAATAAACTTTCAGATTTTTTTATTGAATAACAGTAATTGAAAAACCAGAACTCCCTCAACTAAAAATAAAATTGAATATTGTTTGCAATTTCTATTTTTGCTCATAGCACACATAATAAGCACTTTTTAATAGTGAATTTGGCGAAGCTATACAACTCCTTGTCACATACTACATTTTTTTGCCACCACCATTAGGGAAACTTCTATCTTTTGTTGAAGACTGTTTGAATTTCAAACATTTAATAGCTTGCAATAAGTGAAACTAATATGTTTGAAAGTTGCATTGGAAATCTCACCTCTTTTCTCCCATTTTGGCCCATACTTGTATCTTAGGTCTGGGAAGCTTAATAACAAGCCCTTAAGTGTTGAGGGCTGCTATTATTTATAGTAGTGTTAGCATGTATTATCCTACCTTCTAAATTATCTTTCCTTGAAGCTGTTGGAACTCTAGCTTTAAAATAATTACATAAATAACTTTTAATTTTTCTTCTTCTGTGTCTATGTTGAGAAAATGTGATTTCTTTCTGCTAGTTTTTTCATAAACTAAAAATTGTGTGTGCATATGTAAATGGTTTGATGCTGTTATGATTTTTTTTTTGTCTCCTTCAGAGAGAGATTGTACCATTGAATGATAGCATTTTCGTACTTCAGTCTGTATGTACCAAGAAGGGTAGGTTACTGTTGATTATTCATTGATTATTCAATGCCACCATATGCTGCTTGTGTATTATATTAGCCATCTTCCTGTTCTGACTCTTTTGTCTCCTTTATCTTCTATTCATTAGTAGATGAAATAGATTTTAGTATAATTCCAGTTTCTTACTTCCTAGTGGAAATATTCTAGACAAAGACATTGGCCAAAAGATGAAAGGCTAATTGGAAAAGGATATGGATAATCTATAAAATGGATAAGATTGAAAATTACCTGTTATTACTGTTACATATCTAGATTGAATTTTTCACTGATGTTTAGTTATGTATTTTCTTATTACTTATTGAACAATTTTAATGGCATGCTGTTATTTTGCAATCAATTGAATTGGTCTTCTTTTTCCAAAAGGAAATCAGCATCCTTATTATTCCAGTTACCCAGGCATTAAGCTTAAATGGAGCTTAACATTCTCTTAAAATGATCTCCTGTATCTGCCACGTTCAATTTTTTTTTTCACTACATCTGCTGTTACCATTATTTTATTTTCCTTTTTGGAGACAGGATCTAATTCTGTCGTCCAGGCTGGAGTGCAGTGTTGTGATCATAGCTAACTGCCGCCTCCAACTCTTGGCCTCCAGCAATCCTCCTGCCTTGGCCTCCTAAAGTACAGAGATTCCAGGCATGAGCCACTATGCCCAACCACCATTATTTTTAACATATGTGTTACTATATCTTCCTAGTTATTCACCCTAGCTTTTCTATCATTATTATCCATCTTAACATGCCATCTGTATTTTCATCTTTTTTTTTTTTTTTTTTTTTTTTGGAGATGGAGTCTCGCTCTGTTAGCCAGGCTGGAGTGCAATGGCATAATCTCACCTCACTGCAACCTCCACCTCCCGAGCTCAAGTGATTCTCCTGCTTCAGCCTCCCGAGTAGCTGGGACTACAGGCGCATGCCACCACACCCTGCTAATTTTTTGTGTTTTTAGTAGAGATGGGGTTTCACTGTGTTAGCCAGGATGGTCTCGATCTCCTGACCTCGCGATCCACCCACCTCGGCCTCCCAAAGTGTTGGGATTACAGGCGTGACCCATGGTGCCTGGCCTGTATTTTCATCTTGTTATTCTTATGTTTAAAAACTTACAATATCTTACTACCGGATGGTTCTTGAACTCCAGTACATACTTCTTACCTTGATTTTTCAAGGGCCTCCCTAACTTATATTTCTAAATTTATGTGAAACAACTCTCTTATATTATGTGTGTAGGTATGTATATATGAATGTATGTTTTTAGAGACAGCATCTTACTCTGTTGCCCAGGCTGGAGTTCAGTGGTGTGATCATAGCTCATTGCAACCTCAAACTCCTGGCGTCAAGTGGTCTTCCCGCCCTGGCCTCCCAAAGTCTTGGGGTTACAAGTGTCAGCCATACCCAAGCCTACTCTCTTATTTTGGGAAGGCTTATCTGCCCTTGTTCCTAATCTTCCCTTGCTATTATGTATGTTTGGACATGTTTATATTTGGAATGACAACTTCTTGCTTAATATATCTAGACTTTACTAGTCCCTCAGAGTTCATCTTAGATATTATTTTGCTTTATAAAACATTTAAAATAAGTTTTAGTTGAGAATATGATTAATCTGAATTAATAGTGTTGTGGCTTATTAATGCTTTGATGTCTTGGATATTGATAGAAATACAATGTTTAGAAATAAAAAAGTATTAATCTCATAGTGAGTATATTACCTGAAGCATTATGTTGAATTCTGGTTGCCATAATTTATGAGAGTTAGAATTACGTGTGAGTTTGTTTGGAGAATCATGATCAGTATTTGCACGAATGTGAAAGTCTGTTGTGTTGTTTGATTAATTGTATTGTGCATTATTTTCTCTGAAGAATAGAAATTACCTTCTATTTGAGATGTTGTCATATAAAATGACTAGACATTCTTTGTATGACACCAAGTTATAGAATTAAGACCAAAGAGAGAAACAGAGGAAGATAAGTTCAATTAAAGGAAAATATAGAACCATTCAAAGAGAAAATGGGTTTCCTTAGGAGCTTTGTTGCTGGAGTGACCGAACATAGCTTGGTTAGGGACATGACCCAAATAACATCAATGGGAAGTTAAGAGTATTTAAAAGTTCTTTTTATGCCCAAGATGTCATGGGCCTATGATTAAAACTGAAATTAAACTCCCTGTTCTTGATATCTCAGAATCCTTTTTGTGCATACTGGATGTTTTGACACTTGATTAGAATTAGTTCTTTATACAATGATGTCTTTTATTTTCTAGTTGAACTCTATTGTGTTCAACTAGATTGAACTAAATTGTAACTAACTAAATTGTAAGTACTTGAGATGAAATGGTTATATATACTTTTATATCCTGCCCTACTTCAAAATTGTTTGCGTAAGAGCTCCATTTATGCTTGCTAGTTCAAAGGAAATTAAATGGGTAGCTGATGATATAGACAAATCCTAAATTAATCTTTTGATGGGTTAGTGGTTCACTGGGACTGTGTTTAGATGTTTAGAGATAAAACATGTATTGTTTAAAATTTACTTTGTATGTCTACTAAATCATGATGGCAAAGACATTGTATAATAATATAGCAGAAAGAACACCACTGTATCTCCTTTAGCACTTTTGCTGATTGGCTGTATAATTTTAATCTAACTGAGTCTCAGTTTTCTCATTTTTATAGTGAAAAGTTTGATCTCAATAGTCTCCTAATTTTATTCATTCATTAATTTATGGCAGCCGTATCTTTTATGATACAATGCGGTTTTGTTTATGATTGCTTTGGTAACTTTATATTCAGGGTTAACTATTTTAGTGTTTTGTTGGTGCTTTTTGTTTCCCAATTTTTAACCAGTCAAGACTGACCAGTGGAAAAAGAATACACAAAATTCTATTTCTTGGGGAAGTTAACTCTAAAGGATATCTAATTTCAGAGTTGATTTATCAAAACATAGAGTTTGATAGAGTTAACTGAACTCCAAAGTAGAAGAGTAAGGTATGAGGAAGGTGAATTGTCTGCATTCTTAGCCTACCAAATTTTCACAGATTAAGGAATTTGACTTACTGAAATGTATCCTTTTTTTTTTCTTGTGGAGGCAAATAATTTCTGTAATACAGTAAAAAAAAGTATATTTGCAAAAGTCTCCTGTATTTTCCTTATGCTACTACCTGAAATAGACGTATCATTGCTCTGCTAAAGAGAGCTGAGGTCCCTTTATAAATGAATTCCTTTACCATGGGTATTTTATGGGAATTTACACTTAGAATTCATGAAGCCAATTATTCAAATTTATGTACATACAAATGGCTTCTCTGAGAAATGATGTAAATATGAAATAATATTTCTAGAGCTCTGATTGGAATAACAGTGAAGCACTTATTAAATTGCTAATAAAATATGTTGGATACCTTGAGACATCTGAATTTATTAGTCCTCATATAAGAAAACAATAGTAGGAGTTTACTGCTCTTGGGCTGGTTGCTGAGAATAACCTAATAGAAAAGGCTTACCTATTAATGAGTAGATGTGTGGTGTTCTTTGTATCATGTTTAACTCTCAGTGATACCATGGGCATGGCTGACAAAATAATCTAAAGGTCTTATTGCAGCATTCTTTAATATTCTCTATACATTCTACTTTTATGTGTCTGGAATCTCTATAATATTTTCGACTTAATGGTACAAATGTAGATGTTTTCAGTGATCTAGAATCTTGGTTGATTTATTTTGATCTAGTCTTGGCTAAGTCTTCATTTTCTTTCCAAATTCTTTTCGTTACCCCTCAGAGGCTCTAAATTTCTCTCTCCACATTGTTTCTGTCTTTTATCTTGTTCCTTTCAGTGTTAGCATAAAATTTTAACTTTTATTTTAAAGGAAAAGAATACAAGTCCTTGGATGGGAACCCCCTCAGTCATTCTTGATTTTCATTCTAAAGTTACCTGAGGCATCATCCTTCCTTTTCTCCTTTTCTCTTGATTTAGCAAAAAAAAATGAATTTTTTAAGGATCCCATCTCCTCCACTGTCTTCTGAGATGTACCTCTTAGCTTACTTTGCTCCCCTATGTTTTAAATTTTCTTCGTTTCTTTGGCTCTTTTTTTTCCTAAGTGTTTACAAACATATTAAAGGGTCACCCACCTGGAAAAAATATATATAGTTTTTCTATTTCTATTTTATTAACTTTGGTTTCCCCCTTTGTTAATTACTATATTTCTTCAACTAGTAGGATAAAATGGCCTATACTTTTTGAGCTCTAATTCACTAGTTCTTTTCTTCACTTACCTTGAATTTCCTTAAATTTCAAAAGACATGCAGCATTATTACAAAAAAATAAAACAATATATAACACTTAATCATTCTATTAAGACTGACTCCTGACACAATTCTACCTTTAATAAAGATTTGGGCTGGGTGCCATTGCTCACACTTGTAATCTCAATACTTTGGGAGGCCAAAGTGGGAGGATCACTTGAGCCCAGGAGTTCGGGACTGGCATGGGCAACCTAGTGAGACCTCATCTCTACAAAACATAAAAGAAAAAATTAGCCAAGCATGGGGGAGGGGGAGCACACCTGTAATCCCAGCTGCTTGGGAGGCTGAGGTGGGAGAATCACCTGAGTCCAGGAGGACAAGGTTGCAGTGAGCCATTATTGCGATCGTGCTACTGCACTCCAGCCTGGGTGACAGAGCGAGATCCTGTTTCAAAAAGATAAGTAAATGAAGATATGAATTTTATTATTTTTAAACAAATATAGTGACTTAATTTAGGTCCTTGTCATTACTCAGTAAGGGCTAGCTATCTTCTGTAAACAGAAACAGCCTCCGATTTCACCCATCCCACATTTGGCTTCCTGAATTGTACTCACTCCTGGCTCCTTTTAGCCACCTCTCTGACTACACTGATTAACCACCTTCACTGGCTATTTCTTTCTGTCCTTCCTGACATATTGGGTTTTCCAGATATTCATCCTTAGTTCTTTTAGCTTCTTGCTTATCAATTTTCCCCTGGGTAATATCTATTGGTATCTATGATTGCTTCTATATCTTTATCTCTATATGTAACTTCACTCTTGATTTCCAAGTAATTATTTTCAGCTTCCTACTGGGCCTCAAAATTAACATACCCAACATATTAAACTGGCTTTCCCATCTGTATTCCCCAGCTCTACACCCAGCCTTTCATGAGAAATGACAAAAGCATCTTCAAATCCTTCATGCCCTTTCACTTTCATCATCTCATCAATTACTCATTCTGTTGATGGTTTAGAAATGATTATTGCATCTAGCTACTTCTCCTCATCTCTATTTTTATGATCTCTGTCAGGCCATAGTCATGTCACGTTGAATCTGTTACTGCAGTACGTTCCTAGATTCCTGAACCTGATCCTGTCCTCTCTACTTTACTCATCCTCTACAACAGTGGATCTCAAATTGTTGGTCTAAGGTCCCCTCTGCAACCTAGAGCATGTTTAGGGACACAAAGAGCTTTAGTTTATGTGGCTTATACTATTCAAATTACCTTATTGCAAATTGAAGCAGAAATTTAAAAGATTAAATCACTTAAAATAACTGTATAGATATTAACATTAATAACTTATTTTGATGAAAACTACATTTTCAAAAAGAAAAAAATTAATGAAAAGTGGGGCATTTTTTTACTGTAGCAAATCAGTTTAATGGCTGGTTTAATGGAAGACAGCAGGATGCTCTTATCTGCTTCTGCATTCAGTTTGTTGTGATATATTGTTTTGGTTGAAGTACGTGAAGACATTATGACTTCACACAGACATAAAATTGAAAAAGGGAAGAGTGTTTTAATGTCCTTGTAACTGTGAATATTCTTCTTTAATGTCATGCCAAAATTTAACCAGTGCTAGTTTCTTACAAGAGAGTTGCAATGTGAAATCTGAAATCAGATCAGTGAACATTTTGTCCTCTGTTGCAGTAAAATCAACTACTCTGTCTTGCACTTTGAGTGGTTCTTTTGTCCAATTGTGATTTTATAACATCATTTGGAAAATACTGATTCTCTTGGTTTTGCAGATTTTCCAAATGTTGACATATTTTGTTATACAACATCAAAAAAATCTATCTAATATCACTTATGATCTCACTGGAATGTCTGCGAGTGTTGGAAAGCTGTCAAACTCATGGTGGCTAATATTAATTTTAAGATTCCAATTTTTGTTTGGAAGTTCACATTTTATCACTGGCAACAAATAGAGTAGTGTTTCTCAAAGTTACAGGTTCTCTTCATTCACTTTTGAAAAATATTTTCCTAAATATTCAAATCTGAATTACCACAGTTTTTCTATGGTGTTGCATGAAAATGGCTTTTCATGGAAAGTGTCTATCTAGTTCAATCTATCTATTAAATCTATTAAGTTCAGTCTATCTAGTAAGTCAAACAATCACTCTATCTCTACATATAACTACACTTGTAATTTTCAAGTAATGTTTTTGAAACGATTACAATAGTTTGGCATGCAGCACAATGATTTATGGGTACTCTCCATTTTGTCATACAACATTAAAAAGATGTTAAGTTTCAACATTTAATAAAATTAATATTTTTATTAATTCTTAAGGAACATTGCTTAGGAAACTGTCTTTTAAAAATCTCATTTATTTTTTTCTGCTAGTATATGATGTTGAAGAGTGCAATGGCTATGAGTACATTTAACTATTATTTTCTCGATTTGTGCTAAAACACCAACATTTTTTCTCAACATTGCTTTGGTACTATCAGTGCAAATGTCAACATAGTGGAAAAAAGTAAATAACATTTTATTATTACTATGATAAAAATAGTTTTGACTCTGTGGACAGTAACAGAATGTGTAACACTGGGTAACACTCCTCAAAGTGTTGTCCACAGACCTCCTGCAAGTGTTTTGGGTAACTTCAGGAGCCTGTGGCTGTGGACCACACTTTGAGGACTGTTACTCTATAGTGTCAACGTGAGTGATGCTCAATGTATATCCAATCACTTACTTCGTTGCTTGTGGCCCACCTTTCCTCTTTTCAATTCTGCTCTGCACTTCCAGTATCTTCTCCTGTCATGCTGCACTTCTTAGTGTTCCTGGGGGGCCCGATCTCTTCGTGACACTATTCTGTTTTCTATTCTTTAACTTCTTCCTAGGGTTTGTCCTATCCTTTCCCCCTTAATCTGTTACATCCCTCCTTATCCTTGTAGTCCCAGCTAAGTCAACTACTCTGTGAACTCCCTGCCATTAACATTATACAAAATCAAATGCTACAAAAAATCAATAATGTTAAATTTAAGGTGAAATTGGTTGAATTAATATGGAGGAGAAAATATTGGATTGAAGATTCAGGAGACTTGGGTTCTGGTTGACTCTGTTACTGACCAATTGTGCATCCTCAGATGATCCTCTTTGGGATAAGTGTCCTGATCTTTAAGATAAAACCATTAACAATGTGATTTCTTAGGGTAATTCAGATAAAAGTTTATTCTGGGGTTTTAATAGATGGAAATGGTATTTTTGAGTAAAAAGACATAGGTTCTACTTTAGAATAGATCACTTAATACATTTGTGACCTAGAATAAGTGATCACTTTGCTTCTCTAAGACTTTATCTGTAAAACAGAAATAAGAATCTGTACCTATTCACAGAGCTTCTCTGATAGTATAATTTGGAATTATATGTAAAAGTGTTTTCTAACTGTAATATTCTACAAGGTGGATTACCTATGTTTGTGATAGTAGATCCTCTTTTAAAAAGTTCAAAGTGGTTTTGCATGTTTACTATTACTCTTGGTCTCATTTTTATATTTTTTACCATTACTTAAGCTAATAGTTAAATATAGCAAACCTAATCATGGGGAAAATATCTGGGTCACCTTATTACACGTAGCTTTCCTCATAAACTCAGAGCGTTAGGGCTGGGATAGATAAAACATCTGTGGCATGACTTCTTTATGTGAGAGTTAGTGCCAGATGCTTGTTACATGGGAGGCCATCGACTTTTCACAATGAATCTGTACTGCAAGCAGCATCATTCAGCGTTCATATATAGAGAACGTAGGATGCAGAGAGTGTTTGTATAGCTTTCTTAAGGTCATAAAGTCAGTCAGTAGTAGTCAGGTGGTTGTTTGAAGCTAACTCTTTAGTTGTACTGTACCTATCAGAGTCCTCCTTGTTTATTTGGAAGACTCGAAAACTGTAGTCACAAAAGGTAGTAAAATGGCTTTCCTAACGGCCTACTGCTAGCTAGTGGCAGATTTGGCAGTTAAATTTCGGTCTTTTGCTTCCCATTCCAAGTTTTTTCATGAATGTTCTTGCCACTATATTTATGTTTAGTCATTACTGTCACCAATGGGAACACATTTTTCGTCTTGATTGTCACTTAGCCTTTGAAAGTCTTTGCCATTTTCAAGCAACATACTGGGTTTATTTATGCATACATTCTTACATTATTCATACATACATTACTTTATAATAATAATGAATACATTAATACAATAATAATAATGAATACATTATTCATACATACATTACTTTTACATACATTTAAAGTTTGTTGAAGTTCTTTCTAAATAATAGAATGCTACTTTCTGAGCACACAATCTGACAATCTTCCCTTTCATAGATGTGTGTTCCACCACCTAACAACTAGTCATTAGTTTGATTAATAGTATATAATTTGGATGTCAGCTATCAATGGACATTTTGTAAATAAGAAACAATTCCTAAGCTACTGTGGTCAGGAAACAATATATGATTTATTTCCTTTCCATGCTGTATTTATGCATATGTATTCAAATAATAAGATTACAAAAACATAGTTAAAAAGAAGCAAAAGAAGCGAAGTATAAAATACATAGTTCTGGCCAGGTGCAGTGATTCATGCCTGTAATCCCAGCACTTTGAGAGGCTGAGGTGGGCTGATCACGATGTCAAGAGATTGAGACCATCCTGGCCAACATGGTGAAACCCTGTCTCTACTAAAGATACAAAAATTAGCTGGGCATGGTGGCACATGCCTTAGTCCCAGCTACTCGGGAGGCTGAGGTAGGGGAATCTCTTGAACCCAGGAGGCGGAGGTTGCAGTGAGCTGAAATCGTGCCACTGCACTCCAGGCTGGGTGACAAAGCGAGACTCCATCTCAAAAAAAAAAAAAAACAAAAAACAAAAAAACATACATGGTTCCCCTTGGCTCTGCTTTCAAGGGATAAAAAGCAATAGATTAATTCTCTTCAGAGAGAGAAAAGTGAGTTATCTTTTAAACCACCATGAAAAATTTAGATACAGGCATTTACTTTCTCATATAGAATATTACATAGAGACTTAGTTTTAGCTGATCAAAGATTATAATATCATATTTTAATTGCTTTATGCAATCTCTCTCTGTCTTTCTGCCTCAATCTGTCTATGCATGTGTTTGTTCTCTGTATATGTGACACACAAATAATTAAACACAAGTTGTTTTCGGGCATTTATTTTTAAACCTTTTTGAAGTATGTATAATATACATATAGAAAAGTGCACCAATCATAAGCTTTAATAAAAGTTCACGTTGGTAACCAGCACACAGATCTAGAAATAGAACATGGACAAAACCTTAGACATCACTTTCTTTCCAAATTACTCATTGCCAACTCCAGTGATTACCATTCAGTAAATTAATTTTGCCTAGTTTCAAACTGTATGTAAGTAGAATGATCCAGTATATATCTTTTGTAACTGCTTCTTTTGCTCACTAACTCTGTAAGATTCATTCACAATGTTAGATGTAACATCAGTTCATTCATTGTCTTGCTGCCTAGTATTCCATTATATGAATCACCACAGTTTATTTTTCTGTTTTGCTCTTCATAAACATTTGGGCTGTTTCCAAATACACCTATACACACATACCAATAAAAACTTGTTGAGAATATACAAATAACTTTTAGACATTATTAAGAAAAAAGCAGACAACCTAATTGAAAAGAGAGTAGCCTAAAGGCCAAAAGAGGGTAGCCTAAAGGCCAACAAAAATATGGAAGGTGGTCAACTTCATTTGTCATCAAGGGAGTGCAGATTAAAATCATAATGGTATACCAATACACATCCACCAGAATGGCTAAATGAAAGAAGAAGAGGATATGAAGAACCACAATGCTCAAATCCTGTTGGTGAAAGTTCAAAATGGCATAAGCATTTGGTAAACCATTTGTAAGCATCCACTAAAACTGAAAATCCGTATACTCTATGAACCAGCCATTCTATTTCTAATGTATACAGTACTCAACAAAAATGTGTACATGTTTACCAAAAAATATGTACAAGAATGTTTACAGAAGCACTATCTGTAATTATAAAAACTATTTATTTTGTCAGCACTTAGAAGTGCTTTATTGATTCAAAAGAGTCAAAAATTTTCACCCTAAAATAATATTCAGCACCACATAGATTGGAGAACTAGAACTTTGGTAGTGCTGATCTACATTGAGTTGGCTACAGGAAGGCCATGGAGATTTATAGAGGAGCAGTATTTCAGGGAAACAGGCATCAAATACAAAATTTCTATGGCAGGCTTTATGTGTTCAGACCACAGCATGTAGACTAGGAAGAGGGTGAACTATGGAAAGAGTGATAGATATGAGGTCAGAAAGGTTGTAATGGCTGAATCATATGTGGCTTGGTAGGTCATCATAAGAGTGATTCCCACGTTTTGTGCCTGAACCAAAAAAAAAAAAAAGGTTTTTGTTTACTGAGATATCTGTTAAAACTACAGGAAGAGTAGATAGGAAATGAGGGGAAAACAAGAGTTTAGTTCTGGATGTGTTAAGTTTGAGGTATCCATTAGACATCAAGAGAAAATGCCCAATAAGCTGTTGAATATAGAGTCAGAAATTCCAAGGAATAGTCTAGGCTGGAGGTATATAATTTAAAGAGTTGTAAATTATGAAACTAGATGAGGTCACTTAAAAAGTGACTTAGCTAGAAAAGTAAAGATATCTGAGAAATGACTGGGAACGAGGTTGAAGAAATGGAAGAACAGGTGAAGGAGAATGAGGACATGGTGAAACCCTATCTCTACAAAAAATTTTTTTTAAAGACATAAAGCTAGGATCGTGTCAGTCTCTTGCATATTGGGTGCTCTCTGTGGACTGATATGAACTCATACTGGAGAAGTCAAAGCCAGCTGTGACTGTAGGGTAGAGCAAATAGATCAGGTCAGAGAGGGCTGCCTTGGAATGGGAGTGGTTTCTGTCTGAGGAGGAAAAGTCATGCTGGAATATTTACTGTGCCTCAGATGTGGTCACACAAGAGACCACCAGACAGCATGAGGGCAAGGTCAAGTGGAAGCACTGGCTTGGAGCTCACAACATAGGAACTTTGCCTAAAAGGGCCTAAGTGGGTAGTGGAAGCCCACAGTGTGGACTGCAGAATGCCTGGGGCTGATGGCTGGAATTGGGAGTGGCCAGTTGGAGAAAAGCCACAGTCCTTTCCTGGGAACTGAAATTAGAGGAGCTCAAAGAGGGGATTTTGAGAAAACCACAAGGATATTATAAGCTAGCCAGGCAGGGGAACAGTGCAAAAGCCAATCACACCCCCATCCCTCGGCAGGCTTCCCTGTCTGGGGAAGGCCTGGCTAGGAAAGGATAGGATATCATCTTTAAATCAGGCTCAGATTTTGATTATTGAACATTTTAGTTGAGTAAGTGTTAATTTTAGTGAGACTGAAAGTGCCAGGGGGTACTTTTTATTATCTGAGAGTGACAGAAAATGTTATATGAGATTTGCTGGAGATTTCATCCAGGTATATTGGGTAGTCTTACCTCACAGAGCCAGTTTGGATAAATGCTGTGGGAAAACATAGAATTTCTTTATAATTGAGGCCTGCAGATTCTAGCTTATTCAATAAAAAGTTACATTGGTTTCCAAACAATGGTCAAGAGGGACAAGAAGGGCTTATCTTTCAATATCCAGATGCCACCACATTTATATTGCAAGGAGGCAGTTTATCCCTCAGAATAGCATTCATGTTTGTTGCCCCCTACACCCTGAGTGGGATTTGTGTCCAGGACACATACCATTGTTCAGATATGTTGGCCTGTGAATATTTCAGTGAAGATATCATTCAAATTCAACAGGGATAGTCTTCTTGTCTCTGTATTACAACTCATTTTACACATAAGATATTATATAAAGAGAAGCTGCAAAAAGTAGTTAAAGCAGAAACAGGTTACATAGTAGGGGTGGCCTTTGAAGGCTTTTCACTCAGATTATCAGGTTTCCTGACAATAGCAAAAGCTCTTTTATCCCAAGGCATTGTAGTGTCCTTTGAAGTAATTTATTCAAAGAGCTATGATGCTTAAATTATTTGTTTCGGTTCTCAATTTCTGCTCTGACTTTTCTTTGCTTAATTCCTTGGTTTTAAGTTTTAGTTTGTAATAGCAAGAAACTCCCCTCCTTTCATTAACTTGATGCCACAAATTTCTAGAGCATTAAAATTAGAGTAATGATTGGAAAATAAGATAGATGAATTTACAGTGTGTGAATATGTATATAAGAATTCGAGATATTGTGTGTATTTGCTTAGCCAAACCATATATTGATAATTTTCAACTGGTTTGGACTCGATTAGATTTTTTCTGACTAGTTTTCTTATTAATACTTTTGTAACATTGATTTCTCTTTCTCTACATGTGACATAAAATAGGTTAATGTGAATTGGTTATCACACAGAGTGTTAGATGCTACTCTATGTTCGTCACTTTTATCACCTAATTTAAATTTGAAAGCGGATATTTTATGAAGAAGTGATTTTCTAGAATGATAATAAACACCTATGTATTCACTCCCCAGCCTAAGAATTGAACTATTATTCTTGCAATTTTAACTATGAGAGATACAAATATACAACAAATGTTTGCTTATAAATTACAAAATTTGTTTCTATTGCTTTAGTTAATAGAAGACTTTGATGGGCTATGTATTAGGGCACCCAAATTTGTCCACCTAATTTTTTCCATGTTTTAAAAAAGTCGAGTTCCAACATTTAGCAAAGTATATAAATCTTAATGGTATGGTTAATGACATTTTACATACAGCTAATGAATCCACCACCCAGACAAACAAATAGAGCATTTCTAGTAGTCAAGAAATTTCCCAGCTGGGTGCACTGGCTCACGCCTGTAATCCCGGCACTTTGGGAGGCCAAGGTGGGTGAATTGCCTGAGGTCAGGAGTTTGAGACTAGCCTGGCCAACATGGTGAAACCCCATCTCTACTAAAAATACAAAAATTAGCCAGGCATGGTGGCAGGTGCCTGTAATCCCAGCTCCTTGGGAGGCTGAGGCAGGAGAATAGCTTGAACCTGGGAGGCAGAGGTTGCAGTGAGCCAAGATCACGCCACTGCTTTCCAGCCTGGGGGACAAGAGTGAGACTTCGTCTCAAAAAAAAAAAAAAAAAGAAATTTCCCATATGCCCTATCCTAGTCAATACCTCCTTCCAAGTGTTAATTACTGTTCTCATTTTTATTGCCTTAGATTGGTCTTGCCTATTCTTGACCATAATATGAATGGAGTAATAACAATTTATACTCTTTTGTATCTAGATTCCTTTCTTCAATATCATATCTGTGAGAGTTCATCCATGCTTGTTGGTATAGGAGTAGTTCCTCCCTTTTCATTGCTGTGTACTATTTAATTGTTATGGATATATTATAATATATTTATCTATTTTACTGTCAAATGAAAAGACAAATCCAAACTTAGGTAAGGAGACATTATTTGAAAGGACTTTTGCAATAGGGAGAATGCTCTGACTGTAAGATCTATTAGCCTCTCCAAGGTCAGAAAGGGCTTCTCTTTTATAGCAATAAATGAGGTTGGAAGGAACCAGCTGCTGGGGAGTGGGATGAGCAGGTGCCGTGATGAGACAGTTTTTCTTTGCTATAAGCTGATTCTTAGGAGGCGCCATTAAGGAGAATTAGCCCTTTGCAAACAAGGATGATAATCCTAGAAAATCACCTTTTACTTTTCTTTTATTTTCTTTTTTTTTCTTTTTTCTTTCTTTTTTTTTTTTTTTTTTGAGATGGAGTCTCGCTCTGTCACCCAGGCTGGAGGGCAGTGGCATGATCTCGGCTCACTGCAACCTCCACCTCCCTGGTTCAAGCAATTCCCCTGCCTCAGCCTCCCAAGCAGCTGGGATTACAGGCACGCACCACCATGCCGGCTAATTTTTTTTGTATTTTTAATAGAGACGGGGTTTCACCATGTTGGCCAGACTGGCCTCGAACTCCTGACCTTAGGCATCTGCCCGCCTTGGCCTCCCAAAGTGCTGGGATTACAGGCATGAGCCACCGCGCCCGGCTGAAAATCACTTTTTTCATAAAAGGAGAATGCCTTCCAGTGACTGCTTAACCTCAGGGGGAGGAGAAAATTGAGGGACATGTAGGAAAGGGAGAAACCTAACTAAAGTTTGGTCAAGTTGGGTTAGTGAACATTTAGTTCAGATTGGTCAGTGAGGACAAACAGCTCAGCTACTCGTTTATGAGACAAAGAAGGGAAGTTTGGAAGGTCTGTGTCTGGTCTTATAGGCAAGCAAGGGGGGTCATCCACGGGTCTTGTCTAGGTCATATGGGGCAGGGTAGTTATTTGCAGTAAGGTGCTTCCTGTAAAATGAAGACTGGGGTTAGTTTTTAACCATTCAGTATTCTGGGAGTTCAGGTGAAGTTCAGCTGTTACCACTGAATATTCATAATATTTTCAGTCTCGGGTCATTATGATTGAAGGCGTTATTAACTTTTTCTTTTTTTTTTTGTTTTTACGAGACAGAGTCTCACTGTGTCACCCAGGCTGGAGTACAGTGAAACAATCTCAGCTCACTGCAACTTCTGCCTCCTGGGTTCAAGCGATTCTCCTGCCTCAGCCTCACGGTAGCTGGGATCACAGGCATGTGCCACCACACCTGGCTAATTTTTGGATTTTCAGTAGAGACGGGGTTTCACCATGTTGGACAGGCTGTCTGGAACTCCTGACCTCAAGTGATCTGCCCGCCTTGGCCTCCCGAAGTGCTGGGATTACAGATGTGAGCCACTTTGCCCAGCCTGTTATGAACATTTTTATGCATGTATTTTGTTGGACATAAACATTCATATCTGTTGGGCACACATCCAAGAGTAAAATTTTTTGTATCATAGGATATCTGTTTATTGAACTTTAGAAGATATGGACAGTTTTCAAATTATACTCCCATCATCGAGTCTCAGTTGCTCTACTTCCACATAAAAACTTGATATTATTGGTAATCATTTTAATTTTAGCCATCTTCTGTGAGTGTAATATCTCAGTGTAGTTTTAATTTGCATTTCCTTGATGACTGATGTTATTGAGCACCTTTTCGCCTGTAAACTTTTTTTCAAAATGACTTTTCAAGTGTTTGCCTACTGTAAAAAATGTTGATTTTCTTATTAACATGTAGGCATTCTTTATATATTCTAGAACAAATCATTTGTCAGATATAGGTACTACAAATCTCCATTCTTTTTATGCCTTTTAACTTTCTTAACAGTATGTTTTGATGAATTGAAGAACTTATTTTTAACAAAATCTGATTTGTTACCCATTTTTAATTCTTTTGTCTCTTAAGAAATCTTTCTCTACTTCAAGGTAATGAACATCAGTTTATTTTGATTATTTTTGAAAATAAGCTTTATTAATTTATATTTCACATTTAGATCTGTAATCCATTTCAATTTACTTTTCTGTATGATATGGGATAGTGTTAAGACTCATTTTTAAAATAGGCATATCCAATTAATATAGCACATTTATTGAAAAATCCTTGTACAATACGAGTAAATTGCAGTTGTGCCTTTATTGTAAATCAATTATTTGCTTCTCTTTTCTGTCTCACTGGTATATTAGTTTAGTGTTGTGCCAGTAACACACTCCCCTGTTACTAAGGCTGAATGCCTAGTAGGGTATATCCTGTTCTAGTCTTGTTCTTCTCCAGTATTATCTTGGCTATTTTAAGTCCTTTGCATTTTGATGTACATTTTAGAGTTAGCTTTTCCATTTTAATACACACAGATAAAATGCTGGGGTTTTCACTGACATAGTATGGACTCAATTATTTCTAATTTGTATTCAAATATTAAATTAAAAAAAAAACATGAAGGCAAAGCAAACAGAAACCAGTTGGGAATGAAGACATTTACTTTAAGCTTGGAATAATCACCTTTTCATAAATGTGGCTAGATCTGGGATATTGGTTACGTGAACCTTAGCAAATACAAACTATGACACTCAATAGTACACTTTGAAAAACGAGAACTAGGAAATTTTTGGTGCCTACCCTGTGGCCAATTACTGTTATGAATTTGGGGTTGAATTCCATGAGGTCAACTGTTTTTGTGTGTTTTGTTTGCTAGTATTTTTCCAGGGCTGACAGAAATGCCTGGTGGTAGCAAACACTTACTAAACATTTATTGAATAAATGAAGGTATCCACATGTGGCAGTCTTCAGACTGTGTAGTTCTAAGTATGAATTCTACAAGGGACAAATAATTTCAACACTTGAAAATTTGCATTCAAAGAACATTTTCCCCCAAAAGCAGTGTTAGAAAAATGCAGAAAATTACAGGTGATAGATGATATTAATCATTCATGGTATTAATTGTTTATTAATGGTACTGAAGACTATATCATAATATATTTAAAATAAAATTTAAAAGCAGCCACGTTAATATATAACATAAAATATAAATAATATATTTTTGGTGACCTATAATGTTCTGAATTGTTCTAAAATACAATGTAGTATATTCCATATTTTATCTTCTAGGTGTTCATGCAAGACCTCTTATTTTCTGGCAGATACGTAAGAACATTGTTCTCAATTTTTAAGTTGAAACTTTTAAGGAGGAAACTTAATCTATGACTCAATCTTCCACTAACAGACACACAATCTCCCCTATATTGCCATTTCACTCCACCTCTCCTCTCCTTCAATGAGAAAGTTCTTCTTTGTTTCATCTAAGTCTAATTCAGATGAGATTTAGATCTCATTGCCTACTGTTTTGTGGTGGTGGGGGATCTGAAATTGGGGTTAACTTTTTCAAGTTTTTCCTTCAACTGCATCTTCTGTAATATACTTAGGTTTTCCATTACAGTCTAATAAAAAGAGAAATGCCAACACATTTCTTAACTCTACACCCATCTCTAGTTTTCACTCTTGTCTTTCTCCTTTTCTAGAGTCCATAGAGTCAAACTTTTTTTGGGGAGCATGGGGGTTCGGGGTTGGGGGGGCGATTGTTAAAAAACTAGATTTATTTTATTAATTTTTAAAGTTGAAATAGTTAGAACTACATTCATTGACATTTCATCCTGGTACTATTCACTTTTTATCTTGTCATGTGCCAGATTCTCCTTAGCAGAAAGCCAAGAATTTAAATTGTGTTTTCAAATAATAGCTATGCAAACAGTTCAAATAATAATAACCCAATTGCTCCAGTAAAAAGGTGCCAACTAATTTTTGATGTATTTTTTTCTGTGCTAAATTGAGCAATAGCTCAAAAAGTCATCATATTGTTTGTATATATACAGTGTGGATTGTTTTGGGAGGATTATCACTAGAGATTGTTTTATTTTAAGTTTCATTATGGCAAGAACACTTAATATGTGATCTGCTTTCTTAACAGAGTTTTGAAGTGTACAATACGGTATTGTTAACTATAGGCACATATCTAGAATTTATTCATCTTGTATAATTAAAACATCACACCTCTTCAATGGCAACTCCCCATTTTCCCTACCTCCAGCCTCTGGAAACCACCATTCTGCTCTCTGCTTCTATGGGTTTGACTTTTAGGTATCTCATGTAATTAGAATCGTATGGGATTTGTAGTTCTGTGATTGACTTATTTCACTTAACATTATGCCCTCAAGGTTTATCTGTCTTGTTGCATACAGTAAGATTTCCTTCTTTTTAAAGGCTAAATAATATTTTCTTCTATTATAAACTTAAAAATTACACAATTTATAAATTTAGAAAGGAGACCTTTATTTTAAGAAAGAGATTACAACCTGCAGGCAGGAAGCACAGCCTCCAGCTAAAAAAAACAAAAGCAAGTACTTTTGATGGAGGGAAAATTGAGACAGGAATTTATGCTGAATAGGTTGGCCAAGTATATATATTCAGCAGGCTGTGGGAGGAACTCTGAATATTCATGAAAGGAGGTTGTATGCAAGCAAACATGTTACATGTATCCCATGTTCGCCTTGGGGTGGAGACTTGGCATTTAAATGTGTTACA
This sequence comes from Hylobates moloch, assembly GCF_009828535.3. NCBI lineage: Eukaryota > Metazoa > Chordata > Mammalia > Primates > Hylobatidae > Hylobates > Hylobates moloch. Next base: position 1,816,768 of record NW_026652312.1, on the reverse strand, counting down.
GTTAGGTTCTCTATGTCAAAAGGTGAAGTAGGGGCTGGGGGCGGTAGCTCACGCCTGTAATCCCAGCACTTTGGGAGGCCAAGGTGGGTGGATCACAAGGTCAGGAGTTTGAGACCAGCCTGGCCAATATAGTGAAACCCCGTCTCTAGTAAAAATATAAAAATTACTTGGGCATGGGGATGTGCGCCTGTAGTCCCAGTTACTCAGGAGGCTGAGACAGGAGAATCCCTTGAACCCGGGAATTGAGGTTTTGGTGAGCTGAGATCGCGCCACTGCACTCCAGCCTGAGCAAAAGAGAAAGACTCCGTCTCAAAAAAAAAAAAAGAAAAGAAAGTGAAGTAGGGACAATAGGGACACAAAGGCACTCAAATGCCCAGCCTCTGTGAAACTGCCCAGAACCAGTCCATGGCCAGTGGTCTCCTTATCAGGAGAAAGTTGCTGAAATCAGTCTCTCGTCCAATCACAGCTGTAGTTATGGCTTGTGGAACAGGGGTCAGTTAGTCAGTGTCTGGTGGTGAGCTGCAGTTCTTTAATAGTGCTTACCTTTAGGCCAGTGCTTGTTTAGCTGCTAAAGAAAAATTAAAATCTGATGGCAGTTAGAACATAGTTTATACTTCAAGCATAGTTCTACATTACTTAACTCTTGCATTGTTCTTTCTCAAGATTGTTTGGCTGTTTGGGATAGTCTGTGGTTTCACATGAATTCTAGAATTGTTTTGTAAAAATTTTCTGTATGAATTTCCAGTGGGATTTTGATAGAGATTGAATTGATCTGCTGATCCTTTTGGGTAGTATGGGCATTTTAACAATATTAAGCCTTCCAACCCATGAACACAGGCTTTCTTTCCATTTGTTTGTGTCTTTAATTTCTTTCATTGGTGTTTTATAGTTTTCAGTGGACAAGTCTTTGATTACCTCAGTTAAGGTTACTCCTAAATATTTTATTATTTTTAATGGTATTACAAATGGAATTATTTTCCTAACTTCCTTTTCAGATATTCATTATTGGTATATAGACAAGCAATTGATGTTTTTATGTTGCGTCTTGCAACTTTACTGAATTTGTTTATCAGTTTTAACTGTGTGTGTGTGTGTGTGTACGTGTGTAGTCTTCAGAATTTCCTTTACAGAGATTATGCCATTGGCATACGGAGACAGTTTGCTTCTTTATTTCTGACTTGGATGTCTTCCTTTTCTTTTTGTTATCTAATTACTCTGTGTACCAGATACCATGTTGAACAGAAGTGGCAAGAATGAGCATCCTTGTCTTATTCTTGATCTTAGTATAAAAGCTTTCAGTTTTCACTGTTGGGAATGATATTAGCTGTGAGCTTTTCATATAGGACTTTTATAATGTGAAGTAATTTCTTTCTATTCCTAGTTGATTGAGCATTTTTTAATCATGAAATGATGTTAAATGCTTTTATACATCAATTAATATGATTATGTGATTTTTATCCTTCATTCTGTTGATTTGGGTGGTTTATGGCATTAATTGATTTCTGTATGTTGAACTATTCTTATATCCTGGTTATATATCCCACTTGGTCGTGGTGTATGATCCTTTTAATATGCTGTTGAATTGAGTTTGTTAGTATTTTGTTTAGGAGCTTTGCATCTTTGTTCATCAGGAATATTGGCCTGTAGTTTTCTTTTGATGTGTTTTTTTTTCCCTCTGGTTTTGGTATCAGAGCAATACTGGGCTTACAAAGACATTGGAAGTGTTCCTTTCTCTTTAAATTTTTGGAAGATTTTGAGAAGGACTGGCTTTTATTCTTTAAATGTTTGGTTGAATTTGCCAGTGAAACCATCTGGTCCTGGGCTTTTCTTTGTTGGGAGGTTTCGATTACTGATTCAATCCCTTTACTAGTTATAAGTCTGTTCAGCTTTTCTATTTCTTCACGATTCAGTCTTAGTGGATTGTATGTGCCAAGGATTTTATTCATTTCTTCTAGGTTATCCAGTTTGTCGGTATATAATTGTTCAGAGTAGTCTCTTAAAATCATTTGTGTTTCTGTGGCATCAGTTGTAATGCCTCTTCTTTCATTTTGATTTTGATTTTGATTGCTTCTTTTGATTTTATTTATTTGCATCTTCTTTCTTCTTTGTTATTCTAGCTGTAAATTTTGTTAACATTTATGAAAAGCCAACTTTTTTTATTTAAAAAAATTTTAAAATATCTATTATTTCTTTTCCTGTTCTAGTCTTTATTATATTCTATCTTCTGCTAACTTTGGGCTTTTTTTTCTTTTTCTAGTTATTTGAGGTATTAATATAAAGTTAGGCTGTATATTTGAGTTATATCTTCTTGTCTAATATAGGCATTTATATTATAAGCTTCCCTCTTAGTACTTCTTTTTTTGCATCCCATGTTTTAGTATGTTGTGTTTTTTTGTCTCAACGTAGCTTCTAATTTTAATATTTTTCATTAGCCCACTGGTTGTTCAAAATGTGCTAATTTCAACATGTGTGAATTTTTCAGCTTTCCTTTTGATGTTGATTTCCAGTTTCATTCCATTGTGTTTGAAAAAGATACTTTATGTAATTTCAATCTTCTTAAACTATTTAAGCCTTGTTTTGGGACCTAACATGTAATCTATCTGGCAGAATGTTCCATGTCTTCTTGAGAAAAATGTAATTCTTCTGCTGTTGGATGGAATGTTCTGTATTTGTTTTTTGTATTTGGTTTATAATATTGTTAAAGTACACTGTTTCTTTGTTGACTTTCTGTCTGATTGTTCTGCCCATTACTGAAAGTAGGGTATTGAATTCTGCTATTATTGTATTGCAATCTGTTACTCTCATCAGTTCTATCAATGTTTCCTTATAAATTGCTGTGGCCCTATGCTGGATGCATGCACACTTATTATTGTTACATCTTCCTGGTGGATTTACCCTTTTATCATTATGTAATGTTTTTCTTTGTCCTCTGTGATAATAATTGACTTAAAGTCTATTTTGTCTAGATATAGCCACCCCATGCTCTAATTTGGTTAACATTTGCATCTTTTTTCATCTCTTTGCTTTCAGCCTATGCGTATCCTTAAATCAAAAGTAGATCTCTTTTTAAAAAAAATATCAAAATTAAAATAATTTAACCATCACCGTTATAGTAATATGATATTCTTTATTAGACTATATATAACTTTACCAACAGGTTTTACATTTTAGCATCCTTTCATTTTAAGTTGAAGAACTCCCTTTAGCATTTCTTATAAGGCATATCTAGCGGTGATGAGTTCCCTCAGCTATTGTTTGTTTTGGGAAAGTTGTTCCTTCATTTTTTATGGACAAGTTTGCCATGTAGAGTACTCTTGGTTGAGTTTCTTTTCTTTTTTCTTTCTTTCAGCTCTTTGAATGTATTATCCCACTGCCTTTTGGGATGTATGATTTTTTGCAGAAAAATTCACTGATAGTCTTATGGAGGTTCACATGTACTTGACAAGTGGCTTTTAGCCTGATGCTTTCCCAATTCTCTCTGTTTTTGCTCTTGACAATGTCATGTGCATGTTGATTAGATGTCAACTTGACTACAACAAGGAATATCTTGAGAGCTGGTAAAGCATTACCTTTGGGTGTGTTTGTAACGGTGTTTTCAGAGTAGATGGGCATGCGAGTTGGTGTACTGAATAGGGAAGATCTGCCTTCTATGTGGGTGAACGCTACCCAATTGGATGGGGGCCTGAATATAATAAAACAGCAGAAGATAGGTTAATTCTTTCTCTCTCTCTCTTTTTTTTTTTTCCTGGAGCTAGGACAACCTTTTCTCTTTCCCTTGAATGTCAGAACTTGAGGCTCCCTGGTCTTTGGATCCTGGGACTTATACCAGCAGCCCTCTAGGTTCTCAGGCTTTCAATATCAAACTAAGAATTACACCATAACCTTCCCTAGTTCTGAGACTTTTGGACTTGGACTGAACCATGCTACTGGCATTGCAGGGTGTCCAACTTGCAGATAGCCTGTCCTAAGCTTCTCAGCCTCTTTAATTGAGTGAGCCAATACTGCTTTTAAATCTGATCTTCTATATAAAAACACTTCTATATAAAAAACACTAATTAAAGGTTTGTGGCAACCCTGCTTTGAGCTAGTCTATTGGCATCGTTTTTCCAGCAGCTTGTGTTCCCATTGTGTCTCTGTGTCACATTTTGGTAATTCTCGCAATATTTCAATCTTTTGATTATTATTGTATCTGTTAGAATGATTTGTGATCAATGAACTTTGGTGTTACTGTTGTAATTGTTTTGGGGTGCCACAAATCATGCCCACATAAGAGTGCAAACTTACTAAATGTGGTGTGTGAACAACTGGGAGTCTGTCTTTTCATCTCCCTCCCTCTCCTCAAGTCTTCTTATGCTCTGAGATACAACAACATTGAAATTAGGCCAATGAATACCTCTACAATTTCTCTAAGTTTTCAGATGAAAAGAAGAGCTGCATGTCTCTCACTTTAAACCAAAAGTTAGAAATGATTAAGCTTAGTGAGGAAGGTATGTCAAAAGCCAAAGCAGGCTGAAAGCTAGGCCTCTTCGTCAAACGGCCAGGTTGTGAATGCTAAGAAAAAGTTCTAGAAGGAAATTAAAAGTGCCATTCTCATAGCACATGAATGATAAGGAAGTGAAACAGTCTTATTTTTGAGTTGGAGGAAGTTTAAGCGGTCTAGGTAGAAGACCAAATGACCTACGACATTCTCTTAAGCCAAAGCCTAATCCTAAGCAAGGCCCTAACTCTTTAATTCTGTGAAGGCTAAGAGAAGTAAGGAAGCTGCAGAAGAAAATTTGGAAGCTAGCAGAGGTTGGTTAATGCGGTTGAAGAAAAGAAGCCATTTGCATAACACAAACATGTGAGGTGGCACAGCAAGTATTGATGTTGAAGCGACAGCAAGTTATCCAGAAGATCTAGCTAAGATCATTGATGAAGGTGAGTATACCAAACAACAGACGTTCAATGTAGATTAAATGGCCTTATATTGGAAGAAGACACCATTATTCATAGCTAGAGAGAAGTCAATGCCTAGTCAAAGAAGAGGCTAACACCCTTGTTAAGGGCTAATGCAGCTGGTGAATTGAAGTTGAAGTCAATCCCCATTTACCATTTCAAAAATCCTAGGGCCCTTAAGAATTATGCAAAATCTACTCTGTCTGTGCTCTGAAAATGGAACAACAAAGACTGGGTAACAGCACATCTGTTTACAACATGGTTTACTGAAGACTTTAAAGCCACTATCGAGACCTACTACTCAGGAAAAAAGACTCATTTTCAAACATTACTGCTCATTGACAATGCACCTGGTCACCCAAGAGCTCTGACAGGGATGTATTATACAAGGAGTTGTTTTCATGACTGCTAACACAACATCCATTCTTCAGACCATGAATCAAGGAGCTATTTTGACTTTCACATTTTATTATCTAAGAAATCCATTTACTAAGGCTATAGCTATCGTAGACAGTAATTCCCCTGATGGATCTGGGCCAAATACATGGAAAGCCTTCTGGAAAGGATATACTCTTCTAGATACCATTAAGAACATTTGTGAGTTATGAAAGGAAGTCAAAATATCAACATTAACAGGAGTTTGGAAGAAGTTGATTATAACTTTTTTGGATGACTTTGAGTAGTTCAAAACTTCAGTGGAGGAATTAACTGCAGAGATGGTGGAAATAGCAAGAAAACTTAAATTAAAACTGGAACCTGAAGATGTGACTGAATTGTTGCAATTTCATGATAAAGCTTGAACAGAAGAGGCATTGATTCCTATGGATGAACAAAGAAAGTGGTTTCCTGAAATGGACTCTACTCAGATCTTCTGGTGAAGATACTGAGAACAATGTCAAAATGACAACACAGGATTTTGATTATTACATGGACTTAGTTTATAAAGCAGCAGGAGTTTGAGAGGATTGACTTCAATTTTGAAAGATGTTCTGTAGATAAAAGGCTACCAAACAGCACTGCATGTTAAAGACACATCTACCATACAAGGAAGAGTCCATTGATCCAGCAAACTTCACTTTTGTCTTATTTTAAGAAATTGCCACAGCCACCCCAACCTTCAGCAAGCACCACTTTGATCAGTCAGCAGTCATCAACATCAAGGCAAGACCCTTTTATCAGCAAAAAAGATGAAACCTTGTTTAAAGCTCAGATGATTGTTAGCATTTTTTAGTGATATTTTAAAATTAAGGTATGTTTATTATTTAACACATAATGCTATTATACATTTAGCAGACAACAGTTTAGTTTCTTATATGCACTGGGAAACCAAAACATTTGTGTGACTAATTTTATGGCAATATTCACTTTATTGTAGTGGTTTGGAACTGATCTCTAAATATCTCTGAGGTATGGCTGTATTTCCTATTGATTCTGTCTTTCTGGAGAAACTGGACTAATACAATTTGTGTGTATTACTTTAGCTTTATCTTTTTGGGGGCTTTCTGGGATTTCTGAATCTGGATGTTCATTTCCTTCCTCAGATTTGGGAAGATTTTAGCCATTATTTCTTAGAATTAGTTTCCTCATTATTTCTCCCTTTTTACTTCTTCTGTAATTCCCATAATGCCTATCTTGGTGTGCTTGATGGAATCTGTAGGAAAAGCCTAAGTGTGTTTTTTACACTGTACTCTCCAGTAGACTACTTCTGACAACAGATGTGTGTGTGGCATTTTGCTTCAGATGCCAACCAGTCAGTTCTCCAGTGGATACCAATTGTTTGTCCTGTAATTTATTTTTAAATTCTATTTTCCCAGAGATAGTGTTGGATCACACAGCTCGAAGATTCAGTCCAAGAAGACTGCCCCACACTTCAGATGCCAATAACAAGTCCCAGGTTGTGTCCTGTACTTCTGACTAACTGACTGTAAATCTGGATTCCCCTGATCATGTCCTTGGGTTTGATTAATATGCTAGAGCAGCTCACAGAGCTCAGGAAAACACTTCACTTCACTTATTTTTACCCATTTATTGTGAAGGAATTATACAAAGGATATAGATGATCAGGCAAATGGAGAAGATGCATAGAACGAGGCATGTGAGAAGGGGCATAAAGCTTCCATGCCCTCTCTGGGTATACCATCCTTTACAATCCTCTATGTCTCCAGCTTTCTGGGAGCTCTCTAAACCCTGTGTTTTGGGTTTTTTATGGAGGCATCATAATACAGCCATGACTGATGAAATCTTCGGCCATTGGTGATCAACTCAACCTTCAACCTTTCTCCCCTCCATGAAGGTTGGGGGGTGGGAGTAAGGCTGAAAGTCCCAACTCTCTAATCATGTTTTGGTCTTTCTGGTGACCAGCCCCCATCCTGAGGCTATTCTAGGGCCCATGAACTACCAGTCATCTTGTTAGCATACAGAAGACATTCATGACTCCAGAGTGTTTACAGGTTTTAGGAGCTCTGTTCTAGGAAACAAGAATGAAGATCAAATATATATATATATCTTATTATAAATTACATTATCACAGTGTCTTATAAGACCCATAAGTTTTCTTCATTCTTTTGTTTTTTCTTTTTTTGCTCTGAATAATTTTAAATGACCTGTCTTTATGTTTGCTCATTCTTTCTTCTGCTTGTTCTAATGTGCCACTGAATTTCTCTATTGAATTTTTTAGTTTATTATATTCTTCAGCTTCAACGTTTCTGCCTGCTTCACTTTAAAATTTTCTCTCTTTGTGGAAATTCATACTTTGTGTATTGTCCTCCTGAGCATGTTGAACATTTTATTATTTATAAAGATATGGCTGTTTATTTTAAATTTTCTGTCAAGTAATTCATATATTTCCATTTGGGTTGGTTTTTGGAGTTTTATTTTATTCCTTTGTTTGGATCATGTTTGCCTGTTTCTTTATTTTTCTTGATTAGCCAACTCTTCCATGAAATATTCTTTGTTTTCCTTGAGTTCTGTTGGTACCACACACTGCTGGATTTACCCCTTCTTCCTGGGCTATTTACTTTTTGAATTATTGGCTCATCTTTTCCTCTCTGCTTATTAAATGTTGCAATTCCTCACATTTCAATTCCATGTCTTTTTTTTTTTTAACTATAAACTCTCTTTTCAAACAAGTGATTCTTCTGATCATTAAAATCATCTGAAGAGCTTTTTAAAAACCCTGATGCCTGGGCCACATCCAAAACTAATTAAATCTAGATATGGGTGATGGGATGAGGTATCAGTAGTTTCTAGAACTCCTCAGCTGAATCCAATCTATTTCCAACCTTGAGAATCCATAAACAAATTTATCTAAACTCACAGCTTTAAATATAATTTTTTATATCAGAATAAGGATCATATATGTTTGATTCTCAAGTGCATAACCAGTACATAGCAAGTGCATGGCACATAGGAAATTCTCTGAAACTGTTAAATGTATTAAGGAATGACTGAAGTGAGAGAGAAATTTAGCGTATCTGTAGTTGCGTAACTGTAAAGCTCCTTAAGGAAACTTAGTATTTAGTTGATGTTGTAGGTTGAATTCTCTTAGAGACAGAGACATTGAGATGAAAATTTGCATGAAAAAAAGGATTACTTTTGGGAACATGTCTTAAGAGGGAGTAAAGCAGGCTTAAACACAGGAACAGTGGGGTTGCAACTGAGTGATCAGTCCATACCATTGGGAACTCTGAAGATGGGATGGCCCTTCAGGGTTGTCTCAATTAGTAGAAAGGGACCCAGCCACCTTCGTATACCCCATCAAAGTCACTGGGTATGGGCTGCCTCTAGGACAAGACACCTTACTTCAGCCAAAGGCTATTCCAGAAGACACTCAGCTCTGAACCGTAGGCAGCCAACATTCCCAGGAGCAAGCTCATTCCTGGAGGGGTGACCTTGATGGTGGGGCACTGCAGCATCCATCATAGGTAGAATCAGATTGTCAACTGAATGAGCTCTGAGACCTCACCTAATTTAACCTTTGGTTTAAAGGTGAGTATACTGAAGCTCACAGAGGGTAAGTGCTTGGCCCAATATCATGTGAGAAGCTTACAGTCCATCTGGGGGTTAGAACACTAGTCTCTTGACTCTCAGAGAAGTGTTTTTCAATTATACCCACATTTTACTCAAATTTAGTGTGTGTGTGTATGTGTGTGTGTGTAATTTTTCATATAGATATTTTTGTTGGGCCAGGAGGGAAATATTTTAAGTTTTTGCTGTATATGGAAAATTGAGAAAAGCTAAGTATCATTGCAGTTGGTTGCAGAGTTAGAAGTCGTAATTATGGATTTGTACTTGCTGGGCCAGGATGTAATTGTATTCTGTATAGTATGGAAAGTAATGGCACAGTAAACATTGTGTTTGGATTGAGGTTTAACTCTTTATGTCAAAGAGGTTTGGAGATCATTAGCAAACCCATTAGAATTAGTGAGAATGTATAATGTTTTACAGTTCTATGAAAACCATGATACAGTTCTATCATGGTTTTCATAGAATGAGTAATCTCACATGAGATATGAAATTAAAAGTGACCAACAGATAGCCTTCAATGAGATTTGCAAGTTGCTGGTGTTAAAAATCCAGCATCTCTCCAAATAGATGCTTCTACTTTATGCAAAATATTTTTTCTTTGAGCCATGGACGATGTAATTGTATAATTGGAGCTAGAGAAGATTTGAAAATGTTTCCACAGGCTACAACAGTTCCTGAAACCCAGTTGAGGGGATAAATAACAAGAATGTTGCGGAACACTCTTCTTAATTATGACTCTTGGCCCATAATAACATGACAGACTTTGCCACACACATACACATCTACTCATAAACACATTCTTCTCAAATAAGTTTAGACTAATCATGTAAAAGGTATCACTCACTGTCTGCATTCATAAAACTGTTCGCAGTTTAATCTGTGAAAACAGAATGGAAAATAAATCCAGAAGCTGTCAAGACAGGTGATAGTAAATTATAGGATAAGTAGGAAAATACAAAAATAAGAAATACTCCACAATAATTACACAGTTATGTGTATTCATGAATAACCACCAATTTAACTTATTAGCTGAATACGTAAAGTATTTGTCTGTCTTTGTATGTCTATTTATCTGATTATCTAAAAATTATTTCATACAGATGGAAATATAATGCTGAACTTTTAATACATTTATATTTACAGACCAGTAGCAGTGTTTTTTTCATAAGTTCCAGCCTTAACACATGATCAAGGTTTCACTTCTATATGATTATTATATACATAGTTTGCTTCCAGTTAAGGCTGTGAATTTGGGAAGGAGAGAGCGCAATTGTTTCTCCTGACTCTTTCAGTGTCTTTCCTGGTCTCTCTCTCTCTTTTTTTTTTTTTCAAATAAACATTTTATTTTAGAATAGCTGTAGAGTTATAGAAAAATTTCCAAGGTAGTATAGAGAGTTCCCAAAACCCTGCACCTAATTTTCTCTATTTTTATTTTTCTTTACTATGGTGCTTTTATTTATTTTTTTTTTTACAATTAAAGAGCTAATATTAATAGAATATTAATAAGTAAAGTCCATTCTTTATTCAGACTTCTTTGGTCTTTACCTTAAGTCCTTTTCTGTCACAGGATCCCTTCCAGGATACTATGTTACATAGTCGTCATGCCTTCTTGTGCTCCTCTTGGCTGTGACAGTCACTCAGACGTTACTTACTTTCGATGACTGTGAGAGTTTTGTAAAGTATCTGTCAAATATTTTGTGGATGTCCTTCAGATGGGATTTATCTGATGTGTTTCCCATGACTAGACTGGGTTATGTGGTTTTGAGAGGAAGACCACGGGTTAAAATGTGATTCTCATCACATCATATCAAGGGTCCATATTATCAACATGACTTATCACTGTTGAGGTTAACTTGATCACCTTCTGAGGAGAGTGCCTGTGGAGTTTCTCTGCCATAAAGTTACTCTTTCCGCACCCCCCTTGGCAAACTGAAATCTTTGGAAGGGAGTCACTATGCACAGCTCACACTAAGGAGTGGGGAGTTATTTTCCACCAATTAGAAAGCAGAAGATCTACACCAAGTATTTGGAATTCTTCGTGAGTGATTTGTCTCTATTTCCCCATTTATTCAATTCTTATTTTTATCAGTATGGACTCTGGAATTTTTATTTTGTACTATAATACAATACTACTTTATTTTGTTGCTCAAATCATTACAGCTTTGGCCATTGGGAACCCTGTCAGTTGGTTCCAGTGTCCCTCCGTTGACATATTTCCATTATGGTGCTCTTTTTTTTTTCTGAACATTTCTTTAATTTCTGTTACTGTAAGATACCTGCTCTTTAAAAAAATTGTCTTCTTATTGCACTTTATATGAGGTTACCAGCTTTAAAATAATGACTAATAACATCACAGTTGCCACTATTTATAGTTATATTGTTTTCTTTGATATAATTCCTTTCTGAGTCCTTTTAGTGTAGTATTCAGAAAGGGAATCTTCCATCTAAAACCTCCTCCAACAATAATACCTTGTGTTTTCTTGTATCTTGCTGTGTCTGAAAAGAAGAATTAACAGTAATCAAAACATCCCACAGAGTCAGAATTGCTTGCTGTAGAAGGGAGGATGATTGATCTCTTTCCATGAAGAATTTCTTAGCTTGTGGTCTACTCGTCCAGGAACCATCAGAAACACAAACTTTGTATAAAGGGGAAGTATAGAATTTTTAACAGATTTTCGGAGACATCTGTTATCCAACAAAGAGGAAAAGAATCACTGCCTTAGAGCATGAGAAATGATACAACCAACACATATTACATCCTTATTCTACCCTTGTGTCTGTGGCTTTGTATTTGTTTAAGTTCATGTCCAGCTGAAAGGTGTGCAGCCCCACACTTACTACATTCAGGTCTGAGAAGGCCTCTGACAATTGTCATTGCATTTATAGTTCTATGGAGAAATAAAACAATTCCTTTAGACTCAGATTTCTGGTTTTAGCAAGAAGATTAAGACAATATACTCATCCACACCTGTTTTGAAATGAAACTGTGCACTGTGGTCACTGAAGGGTCATGTAAAAGAAAAGAATGTTCTACAGTTAATCGAAAACTGAGCTTCCTCCTTTGGAAATAAATTTCTGGATTTTTTCCTTTAGTGCTGGAAAATATTACATCATACAGCTATACAGTCTGACACATTCTCTGCATAACTTTACATATTAGTAATGACATTGGTTCAAGTTTAGGCAAGTGAACAAAAGACGACTGGTTGTAAAAGGCTTTTGATATAAACCTCTATTTTCTCTAGTCATTTGATCACTTTGCCCAAGTAGAATAAGTTATTTTCTTAAATTAATGTCATATTTCCAAGAAATAAATCCTGCTTTTTAATATATTGGAATTGTTGATAGATTTCTTAAAATGAAACAAAATAGCATAGTCAAATGCATAAAACATTGGACTGAGATTCAGAATATGAAGACTTTAATAACAAAGCAGGCATTAAGTATGTGACCTAATTAAAATCATTTAACTCTCCTTTTTCCTGTTTATTTTGTGTTAAGTAATACTAACTTATTTTCTACATTATAAGGATATATATAGTAACATACAGACAAAGGAAAATGTGTTACATGCAAATTGTTTTAACTCTTTAAAAGAAAGTGACTATATCCATTTAATCTCTTACATATATTTTAGTCTGTAGAGATAATTTTAATGTTATTTTAGTATTGATAAGCTAAAAAACATGATTTTTACTTTTTTTAGGTGGGAAAAACCCTGAGTTCATGCATGTGAATATAAACTACACGGGATTTTATTTAAATTTTAAAACATATCTGCATTTCTAATACAAATAAATGTGAATTGTTGATTAAACATTCATGCCAAGTTACCTGCAGCTGAGACATGAAAATATATATTGACACAAGTAAGAATAGACGAAAAGGGGCCATACGATATTTGGTATATTCCCTGGATTTTTTTTTTTTTTGGTTTGCTTGTTTGATTTTCAAAAGATTTTTGTCAAACAATGTTGAGTTTTTGTTGCTAACAAACAAAAATTTCCTTTTAACTGTGGAGAGGTGAAAAACATTTGGAGATGGTAGAAGAGTGAACTGATAGAAAGGGCCAATTTATATTTTCAGTACTAATGATTTTTAACAATGCTTAGTAAGATTAATAGGACTCAAGGTAAAATATACATGCCCTAAAGCAATATGTGTATGGATGGTAATAAGAAGATAGATAATATTTCACTTACACTATTGCAGGCTTACCATGGAGCAGGTTTCATTCTTGGCTCTACCACCTTAGAAAAATCTCTTAACCCTGCTGTCTTAGTTTCTTCATATAGCATGTACTCTACAGGTCCATTTACTTACCTCATATTCTTCTACCAACTTTTTTCTACCATTCTCTCCCTCAAAATAACAGCTTTCTGTGTGGTTAATATCTCTTCTGTTTAATCACATGAACATGACTATCAAATGAAAGAATGTAATGGACATAATGGTTGATTCTTCAATATTCATTCCGCACCAGAATATTGATCTGAGCCAGTCATGAATGTTTCTTCCTCCTTGCCAGTAATTAGTTCAGCAAGGGTCAATGCTGGGAAGATTCTGAGGGTGGGGGAAGTCATTTTTCCTAAGAGAGCGCCCCAGGACAAAATGCTCTTCTTCTCCTGGAAATGACCAGTGGAACTGCTTACCCCTTACAGCACAGGCAACATGAGGCCGAAATATACCTAGAAGAGATGGCAGATTGGAAGTACTTGAACCAATGTGTATTTAATACTATAAAAACAGTAGGGAACTACAAATATATAGAAGCCATGAATCCCTCAATAATCATACTGTTTTCATTTTGTCTAGTGGGTAATACATCCATAGATAAGAAAAGAAAAGCTACAAATGATTGCCAAACAATATATTTATTAGTTCATGCTTATTAGAGTAAGGTTGCATGGTTGAGGCAAGATTTTACAAATAAGATGAGGTTTAAAAGGGCAGGTTTGGTTTAGATTAGTATAATAAAGAATGGAAGTTACAATATTCCAGGAAGAGAGACTGATTCCGTGGAAGGACAAAATTTGGTAGTGAGATAAAGGGCTAAATATGAGTTTGACTGACACAGTCTACAGCTAGAAGCAGAAAAATCAGCTGGGAAGTTCTAAACTACAAAATTTAGTGTTAATTGTCTTCATGTTGTCTTTTCATTGTTTAGAAGGAATGTACTTGTAAAAGATTTTATATGAAGAGACACAGTAATAGCAGTCCTGAATTGATCCAATACAAGTGTATTTTGTAATCAATCAATTCTTTTTCTTCCTTTGAATGAGAAAACTTGTAGATAGGTTTGAACACTAATTTGCATCCTAATATCCAATTTTCCCACATACCCTCATTCTCTTTAGAGTTTTCCATCTTTTGTTAAAGGATGACAACTGGCTGTAAGGAAGTTATAGTTTTACCTGCAATGGAATGGAAAATCTAATTACCAGCCCTCAAGTTTATGAAGCTGTGATATTGGAGCCAATAAAGCCACGAGAAGCAATTTTTAAAAACTCGTATTATCTCTGCACTTTTGGGAGGTTTAACTGATTGATTTTCATTTTTTAAAATGCTTTGCACTCTGACTGAATTTCTATTTGAAAGGGTTGTCTGTATCAATTCATAGTATTATAAGATTATGTCATACATTTTTTTCTGTTATATCTCACCTACAATAGTTGCCTCTTATTGGCAGATTGTATGAAAATAAACTCAGAAATGCCTAATAGATAAAGAGTTTTGATTTCTATACAAAGCCAAGCCTGTTGCATCTAAGTTTCCTTCATCTAAATTAATATAATTTATGAAATTGAGACTTTTTACCATATCAATACAGAAAACGGCTGAGCTAGGTGCTCCAAGTAGAGTTTTACTCTTCCTTGTGATTGTCATGGATTTTGTGTGTGTGTGTGTAGGTAATGGGAAAAATTATTACGCATAAAATTTTATGAGGGGTAAAATAAACCAAACCCAAACAAAAACAACAAAACATTTTCCTTAGCTTCTAAGAAAGTGCCTTTCTGAAAAAGGGCTCTTAAGCAGCCACCAATTTTGTCACTTATCATTATTCAAAGTTAATTAAAATAGCAAAACAATGCAGATTTTCCTCTTCTGAATAAAGAGTTTATGACAAATATATGCAGAAAAGCAATAGGTAGTTATCTCTTACAGCTCTGTATAGTATAGAGTATTTTACTTGTTTCATTTATTTGATAATGGTGAGAAGTCTTTTATCAATTCCCTTCTGCCTCCCAGACTGCCATATTTTACTGTGTGAGGAAAATGTTCACTGTATTTCTTGGGGAATATCATTTTATAAACATCAGCATGATTGTCTTAGAATTCTTAAGACCATCTCTCTGGTCAGATTGTTTTTGTGTTGGCAGGTTAATATTACACATTAATATTCAAAAAATGTTCTCTGCTGTTTTTTTCTCATTATGTGCACTCCCTTTATACTTGCCTAGATTTCAATGGCAGGTTGCTTCAGAACAAGTAACCTGTCTGCTTAATTTTACTTTACAGAAAGTAACATGGAGTATTTAGAGCAATGTTTCATATATTTAGTAAAGTTAATTGTTAAAATATATATTTTTTAATAACAATGTCTTTTGGGTTTTTAACAATGTTTACTAGTCTCTATTTCTATTTGAAAAAGCCATACTATAGTTGTGGATTTGTCTGAAAAAGGCAGTCTTTCCTCCCAATGAGAATTACCCATTTCTGTTGTTTGCTATTTATAACTGCTTATCAGGATTTTTCTCTCTCTTATAGTCAGCAGTCAGCAGAGGACCTTGCTCGAGTACCTGCCAACTCCACTAGCAATATCTTGAACAGGTTATTGGTCAGTTATGATCCTAGGATAAGACCAAACTTCAAAGGTTTGTCTCCCCCAATAAATTTTCATTTTTATTGTTTAAAAATTAATTTTATATGTATAAAGCTTTGTGATATTTTATATGTATATGCTTTGTGATATTCAAAACAGTAAGATTTCAAAGTGATATATACCAAAAATGTCCTTAAGTTCAGAGCAATTCAATGCCTAAAATATTCAGATAAGTAAAATATGAATTCTAATTGTTTTATGGGTTACCTGTTTTTAAAAATTCAAAAAAGGATATACTGTGAATTAATAAGCCAATGTCTGTAATGGGTTTTCTAAGTACTATTCTTAACCTTAGTGGTTTAAAATTTAGACTCTGGAAATAGACCTGGCTTTCATTCACAGACACCAGAGTTATAATTTGCAGAATGATGATTTTCTCATTTAGGGAAAGAGAACAGTTCTGATGTATATTTAGAGTCTTTCTTACTTTTTGTTAGTATTTCACCTTAATAGAAAATTCTCTGTATTCTTTTGCTGAAAAACAATGGCCATATGATTTTTAAAAGCATGTTAGCTTTGTGAATAAAAGTGACTGTATTCTACAACATAGATTATTTTTATTCTAATTAGATATTACCATTTATCACACCTTTTAAGAACCAAAACTATGCTTACAATAAAATAAGCCGTGAGCAGATTGTACAGTTGTATAGACCTTTTTTGTACTTTTGATGAATTAGAAAAAAGCTGTATGAAAAAAAATCTCCTCTGGAAAACTATAATCCTTGTTGCTGGTTAAGGACAGGTATTAATGTAGATCAGATTAACATTATAAGGCTTGATTTTTTTTTGCCTTTAGGAAAAAAAATGGTCTGCAGCTGCTTCTAGTCAACTGAAGTTATACAACTATGTTGTAAAAATGGGTTTTTGTTCATTACCAGGACCTATTCAGTTACTTTCAACAACAGCCATGGTCTAGGTTGTCACATGTCTACCATATATTGATTCACCACCTGTTTTTCATCAGTTAGTGGTTATGTGGCTAAAAGGCTAAATTCACATTTTCCCTTTGTTAGCACAACCAGCAGCCACAATGAGTTGAAAAAAAATAGAAAGAAATTTGCAACATTATACCTTAGTTCTCACTCTGTGAACTTTCAAATTATTTTTCAAAAGGTCAGGCAAAATCTTTATCATGACTCTGCTATGTGTCCAATTAGCTTTGCATTTTCATGAATTAAAAATTAAAATGTAATAATTATAAGTAAAATTTATTGAATATTGTTTTACCTATTAAAGTAAGAATTTGAACTGATTAGAAAAATGCAAAAAAATTAAACTCTGTTTTCAAAATGATTCTTTAAGAATAATTTGTAGTTCCTTAAAGTAAATGTATTAGGGCAATTTTTAAAAAGATTTAAAAGTAAATGTATTTTACAGAGTCTCTACAATTTAAGACATAATTCTTCCTGAAAAAAGAACATTATAAAATATAATTGAACTCATTTTTTATTTGTATTATGATTCCTATTTAGAAAAATATGTTAATAGCAATTATGAACATGTTATACTGAGACCATAGATTTTGCATTCCTTATGGATTGGAAAAAATATAATAATTAAATGTGTAAACCAAAAAACTATGATGATTCTGACCAAGTTTTTTACAGCTAATAAATATATTCTTAATTTTTATTCATAGGCATTCCTGTTGATGTAGTAGTCAACATTTTCATTAATAGTTTTGGATCCATTCAAGAAACAACAATGGTAAGATTGTAATTAATATTTTGTCAAATATTTCAATAGAGGAGATAGTGAAAGTAGCATTAAAACTGAACAATAAGGAGCAACTCAAAAAATCCATGCCCTTTCCTAGTATAAAATGTCCAAATTTCTAGATTTTGTTAAATCAGTGATTTCAGTTACCCACATAATTTTGCAATTCAAATTTAGCTTTAATATTGCAGTAAAACTTACAGACTTAAAAGAATCGATGTATTCCCCCTGAAAAACTGTGATTGGATACAACCTGGAGAAAGGACTTATGCCATGAAGACTCTTGGGCAACAGTTTTTGTTTTCTAATATGCTTATATGTTGGAACATTCAAAATGTTTTAAGTATTCAAGCTTTTTTCTTCCAATTTCCTGAGAAGAATCTTTGTTTTATCTGTTATGTCCATTTTGTGATATGTAGAGCAGGGAATTGTAAGAAACAAATAAGAAAATTGATTTTCATAAGACAGGGCAATGTGAACGCCTTGAAAAGATGGTGCAGCAAGATGAAAGGGCCGGGAAAGGCAGGTGAAGACTGGGAAGAAGTGACAAGCAGACTCGTGTCTTGAAGGGACTAGGAAAGAGGTTCGAGAGAGGTTTGGCTGTTGTCCATGATAAGTTGGACTTTAGGGACAAAGTTTTCGATAAAGTAATATTAGTAGATTTCCTGAGCCTCTTGAAAGCCATTTGATAAAGTCTATTTGCTTATTAAGGTGTTAGAATGTTAAATTTGTGCTATTTTTGACAAACCACATGGTGAAATAATACTTCAGGGGAAGAAAGAAGACCTAAGGTATTTTTTCCTGTATTTTTGGGAGATACTTTTATTTTATTAAATAATAATATAAGATTTTGATTGCAAGCCTAGTAAGAATGGCAAGAGTACAGTCTAATTTTCCTGAGAATATCTCAGACTAGTGAAATAATTACTTAAAATACTTACTCCATTATTCCTAGTAGCAGCAGCGTAGTACATTATAAAAGCAACTGTACATTGCATTTACTTAATGACACCTATTTTTATATTTTAATTGTGATGAGAGTGTTATTTATTTGTAGAAGTATATATTTAAGCTAGGTAATGGACAACGTGTAGATATTTTAGAGAATTACTTAAAAGATTTGGGGATTATGTCCAAAATTCACTTCCAGTGACTTTTTACATCATTTAAATAACATAGACATGCATTATAAATCACTAGGACACCTTTCTGAAATAAAATATAAACTACTATATATGACTCAAGAGACAGTATAGCACTCATTAACTGAAAATGTGGTTAATCTATCTATATGCTTCACTTTCCAAGAGTAAGAGATATCATTTTCTCAAGGTAAAACTTTGCAGGAATCTACTTGATCTCCACACCCCGTTCTGTACCCTGGTTATCTAGCATGACACCACTACACTAATACGGAAACACAGCTATCAAGATATTGCATCCTGTAGGAAACATCCCCACTCTTTATCTTGCATGCCCCTGTGATCAGATCTGAGAGAGTTTTAGGTCAGCTAATGCAAGGATCTTTTTTCCTTCTTTGCATATATCATAGCTCAGTAGGTATCATTAATGTATCTATTTTGTAATAAATACTGAATTCCTTCCAACTATCAGGAAGGAATTCTGGTAGGTCTCATCAGTAGTTACTTGATTGTACTGAGTTGAAAATACCAGGGAGCATGTAATATTTACATAATTTCTTACAGAGTTTTGATGATTATGATAAAATATTTCATCATTTCTAATATTATATCCTTTCACTCATCTGCACAGACCCATCCCAGTAGTTAGCCAAGAATAACTTATCCTTGGCACCAGATTCAATAAATTCTCACCATGGAGTCTTTACCCTTGCTTTTTATTCTTGATCTTCTTCTCTTCTAAACAGAAATTTTTATGGCTATTCTCACTCCCTTTGCGCACTCTTTTCAATCTAGGTTTTTCATCTCTATTATTTACCTGTTACTTTAATAGCTTCTATACTGTAATTAAATTATTTTTGTGTGTATTCCTTTTATTCTGTAATGGACTGTAAACTCATAAAATTAGCAATAATGTATTCTACTTATTCATTTTTCCATAAAATACAGAAGATATTAGGCACTCAATAGTGAACACATAAATAAATATTTTTATATTACCCAATAGTGAATGAATAAATGAACAAGTAAAATTGCTATTTGTTTAGTTAAGTAAGATGGTTGGTGGAACAAATTTAAACAGTAGACTAATGAGCATTTAGATGGCTTAATAACAGACTGAATAATGTCATTACTACAGAGTGTAATTTTGAAAACTTTGAAAACCTTTATCTAAAGGAGTCAAATTATTTATATTCATTATTTCTTTGATTATATAGCCTGGATGAAAACCAATCTGCCATTCACTTTATATTGACCGACATGCCTAAATGTTTTAAGATCAGAACTACACTCATTAAATAGATGTAAATATTCCATTTTACAATAATTATTCTTTTTTGCTTCCAGCAATATTTATTTTATGTACCCTTATAAAGTTGAATTGTACGCATATATCATTTTACAGTCGTATTTCATATATTTGCTCAGTCTTCTCAAGGCAAATGCTGTAATACCTTGTTGCTTAATAGTTAGGCAAGCATAAGTCATTATAGATATATAAATGACATTAAAATCTTTCAAAAGAAAAAATTCATATAGACAACACTTCATTTCTTCATAATTTGTTATAAGCAATGGTCAGAAAATAATAGTGATAACACAGAAGTGTAACCCAAAAGGGTATACATGTCTGGACAGGAGTTATGTTATGAGAGGATACTTCTTCAAAACAAACAAAAATAATAAAAATAAACAAAAAAAGTTCCCCAAAACAAGAGTTTGAGAAAGCAGAGAGTATTAGATTTGTCTACATATAGGATGTACATTCATGGCACTATAATGGTGGGCTGTGTGTGAGTTGTGTCATCCAACAGGCTTGTGTTTGAGTCTGTTGTGTCCTTGCTGTGTTACTAAAGGGAGTGAATAAGTTACAAATTAAAGCAACGGTATTTTGACTGGCATAGCAACCACTATGCCAGTGATGATGACTTTTTGGTTGTCATACATTAGCAAATTAATTTAAAATTTCATAGTAGTATATTATCCTAAAAACTGAATTATTTCTAATTGTATTAGCAGCCCTACTGTATATGTGTGGCTTTGTCTATTACTGGCCTCCTAGAAATCTCCCCTACAAGGATCTACAAAAACAAAGGAAGTCCTGGCCAGGCACAGTGGCTCATGTCTGTAATCCCAGGAACTTGGGAAGCTGAGGCAGGTGGATCACTTGAGGTCAGGAGTATAAGACCAGCCTGGCCAACATTGTGAACCCCATCTATACCAAAAATACAAATAAATAAATAAATAAATAAATAAATAAATAAATAAATAAGCCGGGCATCATGGTGGTGCACACCAGTAATCCCAGCTACTTGGGAAGCTGAGGCTGGAGAATCACTTGAATCCAGGAGGTGGAGTCTGCAGTGAGCTGAGATCGTGCCAAAGGAAGTCTTAACATTTAAAAAGCTTCAGTATTGCCCTGTGCTTTCCTCTGAAGTTCAAACCATTCTACTTCAGCAGATAGTGCCTATTAAAGAAAGCACAATGCAGAACACAGAGCCTGGAAGTAGATATAACATGAATAGCCACGAGTCAGGTGTCAGAAAGATGGAGGGCAACTTTTAAAGGAAGAGGGACAGACCATTTCATCAGTGGATAATGTTGATTATCAACCGAGAAGCAAGCAAAGTTATTGGCATTAATGTTATTGCCAGGAAATCTTAACCAATTCTATTTGGAAAAAATTTGTTTTTGCTTTTTTTTCTCTAAATTTAGATGCTAAATGTTGCTGGCTAAACTAGAAGTCACCTCACATTGTTCATAAGCCATAATTGTGTAGTGGAGGAAAAATTACAGCCTTATTAATGTTCCTTAAGCTCTTCCATATCTCTATGGTTGTATGCTGCTTCAGCCTATTTTATGGCCTCATTGTGAAGCTTTACAGTTCCTATTTCTCATGTCTGTGTGCTCATTTGTATTTTGCTACCTTACATTTTTGTAAGGTATCATTATCAATACTATAAGTGGTATTTACCAACATTAACAGTAGCATCACCAAAATTGTCAAATAAATGTTATCATCCCAATGTGAAGTTGCTGGAACAGTCAGTTCTAGTTCTACCAGTCTATGTGCTACTGCTTGTGACAACCGAAATAAGAGTATTCAAAACAGTGAGAAGAATGATTTGTTAGGTGCTAGGTGACATCTGTTCTACAGTTATGCTTACAATATTTGTTGAGTTTCCATTCAGTTCCTAACTTTGGCTTTAATCAGCAGGATTTTCATAATTGAAAATGTGACCTATTGAACTTATGTGGGGAAAACTAGGTATTATGGTGTATTGTCATAATCTATACACTGACACTTTGCCTTATCAGAAATACATAAAAGCTCTTTCATGGAAATAAAAGCCTGTTTATACAATCCATTTTCTTTCTTTAGTTTAGGCATGCTTTGTAATTATATTGAATTATTATTGCACTATAATTCATGATCCTGTCAGACTTTCTATGCCTTTTTGTTCCATGACTTTTTATTTTAATAATAGATGGCAACTCCTTTTGGGAAACACAGCTGTGACTGTCAAGAAAAAAAATCATATTTGAGATCCACTAAAAATGCTTGATTCTAGTTCTTGGTAATTGCTCATCTTTGTTGTTTTAAAACAATTTTATTTTATATATTTTTATATTTAGATTTAAAATGCTTTCCTTAAAACTTGCCTAAGTTTACTATTTATATTTTGTTTTTGTTGTTAATTTTAAAGCGTGTACTATAGAATAATAGAATTTACTGTAGAATAATATTAGACATATTTGTCCCATTTTTATTTCACATATCTTAGTAGATTTTACATCTTAGATGTAAAATCATAAGCATTAAACTGATTTCATATTTATTTTTCTCATGTTATTCATCTTCAGGGTTTGCACTCTGTTGTTGGCTGAATAATGGCTCCCTAAAGATGTTCATGTAATCACTGGTAATCACAATTCTTATATGAAATTTCTAATCTCACTAGAGGCTAAATTTTTATCCGTTTCAAACCTGTGGATGTGCTGTTTTATGTAATAAAAAGGACATTTCAGATGTGATTAAATTAAATATTTGGAGATCGGGGGCGAGTATCCCAGTTTCTTCAAGTGAGCCAGTATAATTGCTAGCGTTCTTCTAAGACAGAGACAGCAATATCAGGGTCAGTGGTAGTAGCTGTGATGCAGGAAGCACGAAGCGGTAGTCATGCAAGGAAGGGACCACGACTCAAGGAATGCAGGTGACCTCTAGACGCTGAAGAAGCCAAAGGAAACAGGTTCTTTCCTCAGAGGCTTCAAAGGAACCAACCCTTCAGACAGAACAATTGACTTCAGCTCAGTGAACATGATTTTGGTCTTCTAAGCTACAGAACTGTAAGATAATAAATTTGTGGTGCTTTAGGCCACTGTTTTTGGTTATTTTGTTACAGTGGCAATTGGAAACTAGTACATATGCTGATGAGCATTTGTTAGTATTTTTTTTTCCTTCTGAATTCTGCTGGAGGTTTATCTGATTGCATATAACTTCCTCCCAAGTCCAGCTGAAGGATTATCTGATTATAACATAACTTTTTCCATATACGAAAATGCCAGACTAATCAGTTGTATTTTATTGAGTAATTACTTAAACCTCTCACTCATTAAGGTTAATTCTATTAAGGATGTAATTTTTAAATATATATATATATGTTTTTAGTAGTTAAAATATACTTTATTCCTTTCTCTATGTCAAAGTTACCTTTTTTCAGTGTATGTACATGAAACTGAACAATTTATTATGGATACTTCCCTCATTACCTTTTTCTTCAAGTTACATTATTTGGAAGCATTGGTGATTAAATTTCACAAGTAAGAGTACTGTATTAGGCATTGAGGAAGGATGAAAAATGTCCAAGTTTTGTTTTCTCTTTCCAGTAATTTGGTTATTGTTATTAATGGATATGAAATAAATTAATGGTGTGAATAATGCTAGACAACTTCCTGAACTGAACTGTCAACATGATACAGAAGGCATTTCCTTATTCCTGTATTTAATAGAAGTGTATTGGATGCTTTTTATACTCAGCCTCAGCAGGTTTCTATTCTTGATGGGGTTTCCAGCCTAGTGTGGCACCACAGCACCACCTAGCAGGCTCTCCTAATAGAAGTGGACTATGAGCATAGATCTAGAAAAATTAATTATCCATAAGGATTTATTGAAGAATCTTTAATTAAAAACCTTGAAAAATTATATATTGAGAAAAATCACTACTATATAACCTAAGAGCTTTTACAGGCATTCGGGTAACTTGCAATTCTTATATGAAATTTTAACCTGACTAGAGGCTAAATTTTAAATCCTTTTCAAACCAGGCTTTTAATAGCCCTATTGACAGAACTTTAATTATAATGCTGCTAGATGCTGTAAGAGCTGATCTCTTTTATTTATTTGAATGCTAATTTTTGCCATAATGCAAAGAAAACAGATGAATTTAAGATTACATATATGAGCTATTCTAACAACATTACAAAATACAAACAGTTCTTAATATTAAAATATCATTTATGAAACTTAACTGATTACATTGTCTTGTTGTGAAATGTTTTATTGCCTTGAAGAAATAGTTTAATTTGGGTGTTAATTGGTTCTAAAAGTTTTTGGAGACCATCCATTTTTTCAGATAATGATTAATAGTGTGCTATTTGGAATGAACAATGAATAGTATTTGTCACCAAGTACTTTAAAAGCAATTAAGTAATTTCCCACTCATAAAAGAAGTCTGTTTCTGATGGGAATTTGTTTCTTGCAAAATAAATTATAGAGCTATAATTACTGTGATTGAATAATTGAAAATGAAAATAAATAGGTTTCAAAGATGGTTATCTTAAAATAAAGCATTTGAAATGCCAATAAGTAGTAATTATTTGAAAATACTCATAAAACATTAACCAAAACATGTAACTAGTGAGCTTTTATCTTTTAATGAATGTTCAACACAAACTATTAACTTAAATTGTAAAAATTTGAAATATTCTTAAAAGATACATAAGCTTGCTGGAACTTGTGTTGAATCATAATATTATATGGCCTCATTAATAGAAAAGAATCTTTGAAGAACTTTCATAATGAAATAAGAAGTAATAATCAGGACGATACATTGAATGAACCAATGAAGTAGGCAATTTCCAGTTTTGGTGATGCTCATTAGAATACGACGCTGATGGAATTCTATTTAAAAAAAATAATTGGGGTAGAGACCCATTTGAACTTTTTTTGTGGTGTATTGAGGTTACAATGGTGCAGCTTAAAGCAAAAAGAGTTTAGGAGATGCTAAAAAATATATGTTAGCACTGTGTTGAGATTTGAGATCTAGAGGTGAATGACTGTTCAAAGTAATCGTAGGTAGATCACCTCAGTACAGAGAAACCCAAATATGTTACACTATATGCAGAATTTTTTGAAGCAAAAAAGCATATTAAGCACTCTACAAGCATTAAAAAGGAATAACAACAACATGAAGGATATTTCCTAATAAAATGAAAAAGTTTTTTAGCACCTAATATCTCCAGGTGCAGTTCATGTACTTTGCATATAACATCTCACAGAATTCTTCCTAAAACTCTATGTTGTGAGTGTATGATTATTATCCCTATCTTATATAGAAGGGAACTTTGTCTTCCATTTACTCCTTAATCCCCTGCAATTTTGTTTTTGATACACCACTGTACCCAAAATGTTTTTGCTACAATCTTCAGTGGCTTCCTCATTTGCTGAAAGTAGTCAGTGTTTTTGTTTGCTTGTTTGTTTTTGTATTTTACCTTCTGTGGCACTTGCTGCAGTTGACCATCACAAAGCTTTTGTTCTTTTGGTTTGGTGAAATCACATTCTTAGGATTTTTTTCTTTTTCAGTCGTCTAGCCAGTCCTTTAAATGCTTACCCTCCCAGGTGTTTTTGTGTTTCTTGTTTTTGTTTTTGTTCTGTATTCCTGCTCTAAGTAATAATTTTGAACAAAGCTATTCTTAGTCTTGATTTTTTTTGGTAATGTTTTGAAGGTTCATGCATGTTGTAATATGTATCAGAATCTCATTCCTTTTTTATGGCCAAATAATATTCCATTATGTGTGCATGTACATACCAAATTTTGGTTGTTTATCTCTTAACGGACATGGGTTATTTTCACCTTTTGGCTACTGTAAATAATGTTGCTATGAACATGGGTGTACAAGTGTATCTGTTGGAGTGTCTGCTTTCAATTTTGGGGGGTATATACTAGGATTGGAATTGCTGAATCATATATAAATTCTGTGTTTAGCTCTTTGAGGAAAATATATAATTTTTAAAAGTTTAAGACAGACTTATAGTGAAGACATATCAGTGGTTTATTTGATGCACTAATAAGGGAACCAACAGCATAGTGAAGCTGATTCAAGGAAGAATTCAAGAGACTGCAGTAAAAGAAATAAAGCTGAAATTAGATTGTTAAATTTAATACAAAACTTGTTAATGTTATACAGAGACATATAGGCATAGTCTTGGAGAATTTTTTTTTCTACAAGACAGAAATCATTAGTAACATCAATTTTTAAAATTTATCTAATTTTACAGTCATAACCCTAATCAATAGAAAGTAGCAATTCAAAGTTACATTGTCCTAGAGAATCACAGGCATTAAGGTGGGCTTATTAGACATTGTTTTAGTGTGATATTGAAAGAACAAACAATATTTTTGCCTTATCTTAAAATTTTGGATTTTTTTTCTTAACCTTGTATTTCTTGACTTTGATTTTGTTTATGGTGTTTTTTGCATTCACTTTTTAAGAGTAGACTCAATGTAGACATTATTGTAGCTTTATTCATAATTGACAAAAATGTCATTTACTAAATGGATGGATAAACACACCAAATTGGTACATTTGTTACCAGACATAATTAGATGTTATCCTCCAAAGTTTATCTTTTATATTAGGTTTCATTCCTAGTTTAGAACATTCTATGAGTTTTGTCAAATGTATAATGATATATATTCACCATTATAGTATCATACAGAAGAGTTTCACTACCCTAAAAATCATCTGTGCTTTGCCTGTTCATCCCTTTCTCCTCTCTGAATTCTGGCACCACTGGTCTTTTTATTGTCTCCATAGTTTTGCCTTTTCCAGAATGTCAGATAATTGGAATCGTACATTATGCAGCCTTTTCAGATTGGCTTCTTTCACTTAATGATGTGCACTTAATGTTCCACCGTATCTTTTCATGGCTTGATTGTTCAGTTCTTTTTAACACTGAATAATATTCCATTGTCTGAATGTAACACAGTTTACTTACCCATTCATCTACCGAATGACATTTTCATCAATTATGAATAAAGCTACAATAAACATCCAAGTGAAGGGTTTTGTGCTGACATGTTTTCAGCTCCTTTGGGCGAATACCTAGGAGTGTGATTGCTGGATCATATGGTAAAAGTATGTTTTGTTTTGTAAGAAACCACTGTCTCCAAAGTGGCTGAACAGTTTTTCATTTTTATCAACAACGAATGAGTTTTTTCCACTTTTTCCACATCCTTGCGTTCGTTATTGTCAGTGTTCTGGATTTTGGCCATTCAAACAGGTGTGTAGTGGTATCTGATTGTTGTTTTAATTTGCATTTCCCTGATGTCATAGGATGTTGAACATCTTTTCATACACTTATTTGCCATCTGTATATATTCTTTGGGATAGTATCCATTCAGGTCTTTTGGACATTTTTTAATTGAGTTGTTTGTTTTCTTATGGTTGAGTTTCAAGAGTTCTTGGTATATATCTCGGCCTTGATTTTAACTCCTACCTTTCCACTGTCTGTTGCTTGGCCCCTGAATTGTTTGGGCCGTTTTCTCTATCTTGATATTTAATCATTCTTACTATGATTGATTATATTGTATTGTTGATGAAACTGATTAAGAATTGGTATCTTTTTGCCTCTGTCTTTATTCTGCTTTTCCCATGTGTCACCCACCACCTGTCAAAGTTTTTACTCTTTGGGAACCTCACCAGATTTAAGTTCTACAGCCTTTCCTGATCCCTGGTGTCTGGCGTGATCATTTATTCTCTCAACAAGTATTGCTTTGTTCTTACATCCCTTAAGGTCTTTACCAATTGTTTCATGACTTGTTCAATCATCACTTCCTGAGGATATGGACCCCATGTTCTTATCCCTCCTAGAAAGCTCAGACCTTTGAACATGGGAAGTCTTTATTAATGAATAACTGTTGAATTAATGAACAAATGAAGGAAGGAATGATTGTTTAACATAGTCCAGCAAAACCAGTTTTTAAATGAGCCTCTTTAATCACTGAATTTAATCTGGACCATAATAACAAGTAGTCCACACAACAAGTTTGCCATGTTACTTCATATATCTCTAGTCAGTGAAATCTGAATAATAGTCTAAAAATCTCAGATTTGTTTTCTAGTACCATTTTGTGTTGATCTCTGTATGGCTAGTACCTAATGTAGTGCTTGATTTTTAGTACATATAAAAATTCCTTCCAAAAGCTTTTGAAGAATTAGTAAAATGTTAGCTTTAATAATGTTTAGCAGCCAACTAAAACTTCTAGGTAACATCTTTACAATAATAGAAAAGGAATGCTGTCAATAGTAATGTCTGCATATTCAAAATGGTGATAATAGACATAATGATAATAATGTTAATAATACATATAATAAAAGTAATAAACTTTTGTGAGTACTCACTTGAGGCCAGGTTTCATGCTTTCGGTAGAGTATCTCCTTTAATTCTTAGAGTAACTGTGGACTAATTTTACTGACAAGGAATTTGAGGCTTAGAGAAGTTAAATAACTTGACTTAAACCCATATAGCAAATTATTTAGCACAGAATTTAGACCCAGATTTCTCTAACTACAGGTCTAAGCATAGGTATCAATTCATTAGTTAGCTGAAACTGATCTTCAGAGTCAAAATTAGATGTGCATTGTGAACTGGTTTTTGTTTTATGTTTACATAGCCTTTTTCAAGTTATGTTTGACTGATGTTCAATGTCCCTTATGGTTATTTTTTTAAAAGCAAGGGGAGCTCACAGCTTTATCCTTGCTAACCAGACCAGGAAAATGAATATATCATTAATAAATAATTTTTGAATGAATGATTTCATTTACCTAGGGATTTAGATGGAATTTAATTAAATGTTCTCTGAAAGTCTGTGATCTAATCTGTAGCTGGATTCCCAAGGATGCAAAATGGGAAGAAAATAAAGGAAACCTGTTTATTTATATAGCAGGTTCTATGTTAATCCTTTACACTGAGTATTTTATTTAATCCTCACATTAGGATATCTATATATATCCTCTCTCTCTCTCTCTCTATATATATATATCCTATATATATCTATCTATCCTATATATGTATCCTCTCTATATATCCTATATATATATATATATATACTCTATATATATATCCTATATATATCCTTTATATATATCCTATATATCACACACACACACACACACACACACTATATTAAGAAACTGAGTTTAGAAGGGCTAAGAAACTTGCTCAGGGCCAAACTTTTAAGACTTAGAGGTGAACTCTTAATCAGCCCTTTTACCTTTCCAAGCCCATGCTGTCTCCATTATACCAGCCTTTATCAATTACGTTATTATAAATTTTTAAAAAGTTATTTATGAAGGTATAAAGACTAAAATGGAGGTTGACTATAAATAAAGTGTTCTTACATCATTTCTAATTTTTCCATAGTTGGTTGTTATTTTGTCAAGGCTATGTAGGGCTCTTCTCTATCCTACACAGCTTTCTGCTGATTAAAATGCTTGGACTTAATATACTGATAAAAAATACAAATGTATTCTTGGGTTGTGTAGAAACATTCATAAGATTTGAAGAAGGATTTAGGATAGCAAACTTCACATGGAGAAACACTATTAAAATTCCTATAGAAATTTAAAAACAAAGCTATTTTTTGTAAATAATTTTAGATTAGTTAACCATATCATTTTGAAAATAGGTAGAACATGGAATTATGCTTCCAAAACATGTGTGCATGTATGGAAATTTTAAGGGGAATATTGTATGATACAGGCTTAATTTATGAACTTTCACCCCAAAAATATAGAATGACTTCTTTTTTAATTATGCAAAACATGTTGAAGTTGAATACTAGCATTTCTTTAATTTCTGTCAGATAATACCGTGAATATTATTATAAAATAGTGATATAAAATCTTTAGAAATTAATTACTGAGCAGCCAATCAGCATACATTCCCAAAGATATTTGTTTTGGTCTGGATAAAGAATACCAATGAGTGGCCGAGTATGGTGGCTCATGTCTATAATCCTAGTACTTTGTGAGACCAAGGAGGGAAGTTTGCTTGATCCCGGGCTTTCGAGACCAGCCTGGCCAACATAATGTGATATCATCTCTATACAATTTTTTTTTTAATTACCCAGGAGATTGAGGCTGCAGTGAGCTGTGATAGTTTCACTGCACTCCAACCTAGGCAACAGAGCAAGACCCTGTCTCAAAAATAAAAATAAAAATCTAAAGTAAATAAATAAAGAATACCTATAAGGTTTTAATACTTATATCCCTATACATTTATGTAATATTCTATCAAAAGGAGATAAACTAATATTAGGCTGAAATAAA
This sequence comes from Hylobates moloch, assembly GCF_009828535.3. Classification (NCBI taxonomy): domain Eukaryota; kingdom Metazoa; phylum Chordata; class Mammalia; order Primates; family Hylobatidae; genus Hylobates; species Hylobates moloch. Next base: position 1,786,450 of record NW_026652312.1, on the reverse strand, counting down.
GCATTCTAACTCTGGAAGCCACATTGGCAATGTTTCTTGGGAGCTACACCCAAATAATACTGAAATACTCTTGTCAAGAATAAGACAATATCTCAACTGTTATTTTATTTTCTATCCATCCCTATTTCAGAAAGAGTTGAGGTATATGATAAGAAAAATACAATGAAGTAATTGAGAAAGAACTGAATGTGTAAGAGACATACAATGATAATTGCACCAGGATATGAGAGGTAAATTGTTAATGCAATTGGTAGTAGAGTTAATGTTTAGCTTCCCAGCTACAAGACTAAAAGAAAAACACAATTAAGTCTTATTTTCCAGTCATATGAAGCATATAAAAGCATCAGGAGAGCATTTTGATAGTGTAAACTCTGAGGATTAAATGTGGTTTTTACTTAGCACATGGTAAATACCTATATAATGGTATGATAGTAATATATTTCTAACAACTTAAAAATTAAATAAGGAATTCATCCTGTGTATTTTGATATAAGGGTCATTGATTACAATAAAGGGTCATAGCTTTAACAACAAGTATGTAAAATATACATACACAGCTGCATCTGGTTATTTCTTATACTGAAACTTAATATCAAATTAAGGACATAATATTTTATCATAATATTATGAATGCATATTTTAAATATAGCAATTCAAAGTTATAGGGTTTTAGTGATTTACCTTGATAAAATACAGCACCTAAAGGTGGTGATATGGTTTGGGCATGTCCCCACCCAAATGGCATCTTGAATTGTAGCTCCCATAATTCTCACATGTTGTGGGAGGGACCTGGTGGGAGATAATTGAATCATGAGGGGAAGTTATTTCCCTATTTTTCTTATGATAGCGAATAAGCCTCATGAGATCTCATGGTTTTATAAAGGAGAGTTCCCCTGTACGTGCTGTCTTGCCTGCCACCGTGTAAATCATGCCTTTGCTCCTCCTTCACCTTCTGTCATGACTGTGAAGCCTCCCATGCCATTTGAACTGTGAGTCAACTAAACCCCTTTCCTTTATAAATTACCCATTCTTAGGTATGTCTTTATTGGTAGCATGAGAACAGACTAATACAGAACGTAATAGAATAATTTTCAGTCTGTGTATTTCAAGGAAGATTTTTAGCAAATAATTTGAAATGAATTACACTGAGTGTTCAAAATGATGTTAAGTGGCTATCAGCCACATGCTTTGGCTAAGGTAGTATAATTCATATTTTATTAGAAAATGCTTGAAACTAATGTGCATTCCCTCTAAAGTAGAGGGCCATGCCTGTCTTCCTGCAATGGATAAAAACGTTTGCCACATTGTGTCTGTTGAAAGCCTTCACTCCATGAGATAGATAGGTTTTAGTCTTGGACATTCTGCCTTCACTCCATGAGATAGATAGGTTTTAGTCTTGGACATTCTTGAATTAATTTTTGTAGGTGTCGCAATAATCATCAGATATTAAGTAATACTCTAAATTTCATTATGAATTTTAATTTTAAGATATGTATATACTTGGACAAAAAGTTGTGGGGAAGAATGATAGTAATACTTAGTGATTCTCAGGCTTTTATGGTACTACCATCTAATCAACTGTAATAATTGGTGTTTGTATAAAGGTAAAGGAATTATCAACAAGGTTATATTCTGATGTTTGAGCTAGCAAGTGCTACAGAATGTCTGCAGAGAGTAATTACGTAGAGACAAGTGTCTTTATAAAGCTAATGGAGCTCTCCTTTAGTGACACAGTTGTTGTGATCTTGGTTGATGTTGGAAGAACAAAAATATTTGTGCCACTAATCATTGTAACTCTTTTTGTTTTGGGGCCGAATAAGTTCTTAAAAATAGCGCGGTGGCTCACGCCTGTAATCCCAGCCAGACCATTCTGGCTAACACAGTGAAACCCCGTCTCTACTAAAAATACAGAAAATTAGCCGGGCGAGGTGGTGGGCGCCCGTAGTCCCAGCTACGCGGGAGGCTGAGGCAGGAGAATGGCGTGAACCCCGGGGGGCGGAGCCTGCAGTGAGCCGAGATTGCGCCATTGCACTCCAGCCTGGGCGACAGCGAGACTCTGTCTCAAAAAAAAAAAAAAAAAAGCAATAAACATACACATGTCCACGCATGTACTTTTTCTTCAGGACTATAGAGTTAACATCTTCCTGAGACAAAAATGGAATGACCCCAGGCTGAAGCTCCCCAGTGATTTTAGGGGTTCAGATGCACTGACAGTGGATCCAACGATGTACAAGTGTTTATGGAAACCTGATTTATTTTTTGCAAATGAAAAAAGTGCCAATTTTCATGATGTAACCCAGGAAAACATCCTTCTCTTTATTTTTCGTGATGGGGACGTCCTTGTCAGCATGAGGTACTCTTTTATATTTAATATTTGTGCATTTATATTTTCCTTCTAAAATCAGTGGATGACAGAGAAGTATATTAAATTATTTCTAAGACCCATTTCTACTTCCAGGTTATCTATTACTCTTTCATGCCCATTGGACTTGACGTTGTTTCCCATGGATACACAACGTTGCAAGATGCAACTGGAGAGCTGTACGTAAATGAGAACATAATTGATTATGAAAATAAAGTGTTTAAAATGTCTGGGTAATACATTCTACTGACATGTTAGATAACAGTGGTAAAACTAGTGCTTTGATTATAAATAGTCATTAAAATAATTTATTTAGGGAAATTATAGTTACTCTTTTATTAATACTATATTAACTTGTATTAAGATAAATCATTTTTGTACTAGCCTTATTTCAGTTCATTGATGTAGGTGTATACTTCTAACATTCCAATTGCCATTGCTATTTGAGTTAGTAATACAGGCAAGGTAAAAGAGAAAATGACGTCCTAATTTCAATAGCATTTCTGATGTTAAAACCAGATTTTCTTAGCAGAAAATTTGGAAAACATTGAAAAATGTTCTGTAAATCCAACTAAGCATTCATTCTCTATGAACGTAAAGAAATGTAAACAATTTTTTTACAAAATTGTATTTTTTATGTTTATTTGATCATATATTTTTCAGTTATTAAAAGATACCCTAGGTGTATTAATTGAAATTATTATTTATCTATAAAATGTACTAATTAATTTCCCATGATGCTTATCTTTTGAAAATAAAAGTAGGACATAAACCTCAAAAAAAAAAAAAAACACAAATGCAAGGAATGTTTAGCCTGAATACATGGATCATCTTATAATAAGGTCGTCTATTTCTTCAGAGAATGAAGAATAATTACCTGGCAAAATATCTTGCATATGTATTCTAGGTTATATGTCTAAAGTTACTTTGTGGTTGTTTTTTAAATAATGTACTGAAATGGATCGTAAATTTGAGCAGTATTTATTTCTTTCTAACTATAAAATGAGATTTTGCCCATGTATGTGTTTATATGTTTGCACATGTCTGTGTTTTTGTATGTATTTTACATGAGTGCCTGCATGTCAAGATGTACTTGTAGAAAACTTCCAACAGTGCATTTACATTTTGATCCCATTACTGGATGCACTAAAGTATTACTTTCAAAAATACATACACTTTTGAGTTCGATAGTAGATTAGTGTATGCTGTAAAATTCCTTAAATTGTAGCCACATACATAAGCCCAAAATGTGTATGCTTCAGGATGCTGAAATGAGGCTGTAATTATGTCCCTTTGAGGGATTATTTTATTGGCCTTCTATGGTGATGCAACTCCTTTAGGGAATTTTGCAGTGATCATAATGATGATTATTATTTTTTTTTAAAACAGAGTCTTGCTCTGTCACCCAGGCTAGACTACAGTGGTGCGATCTTGGCTCACTGCAACCTCCACCTCGCGGATTCAAGCGATTCTCCTGCCTCAGCCTCCCGAGTAGCTGAGATTACAAGCGTCCACCACCGTGCTTGGCTAATTTATTTTTGTATTTTTAGTAGAGATGGGGTTTCACCATATTGGCCAGGCTGGTCTCGAACCCCTGACCTCGTGATCCACCCTCCTTGACCTCCCAAAGTGCTGGGATTACAGGTGTGAGCCACCGCACCAGGCCAATTTCTTAAAAAAAATTTAGACGTTTCAATGATTACATTTCTTTTAAAAATCCCAGGGAGCATATTACATGATTGTAAATGTGTACATTCAGAAAGCTTGCATCACTTAGTTATTACCTTTTTATTGATGACCATTAAAAAATAATTCTGACATACAGAAATAAGTTATTGTATATGATGCCCTAGGATTTTAAATCTGTGCAGTATGCTTATTATTTAAACTTGTTCTTTCTTTAAGATGAATATCTTTAACTCTTGTACTAGTACTTCCATTAGTGACCATGGGTTTTACCTCTTTACATTTTAAACTACAATTTCATATAAGAAGGTCTTATTTTCTTTCCTTTGCTATGTTTAAGATTTGGATTATGAAAATATTTAAAAAGCATTATAAATTATATTTTAAACTAACATTTATTTATTTTTGTTTATAGTTGGTTACACAACTGATGATTTACGATTTATCTGGCAGTCAGGAGATCCTGTGCAATTAGAAAAAATTGCCTTGCCTCAATTTGATATCAAAAAGGAAGATATTGAATATGGTAACTGTACAAAATACTATAAAGGCACTGGTAAGTAATAGTCTTTAAATAAAACGAAGTTGTATTTCAAAGATACATTTTAATTAATACATAGCCAAGGGGAGAGTAGAAAAGAATTGGCTAAAACTTAAAATTAAATTAGCAAATAGTTTATCTTTACATTCATATGTTTAAGTCTTTCACAGAATTGTGTTCACTAAAGTTTTTTGAACTTTTAATTATTAGATAGACATGCTTGATTTTTCTTCATGTAATTCTGGTGGTGAGAGGTTTTTAATTGTTTATGTCAGTAATGAAAACTCTCTCAGGTAGTGGTTTTCAGATGTTGTCAAGAAATTCTACTTCTGGCAGGATTCCATTTGGGACTGAACATTTTAGATATAAACAATATAATCTATATATGTTCACCCATTGTCTTTTGGGTAGTTTTTAGATGGTGGTTGGCCCATATTCTTAATTTTAAAAAGCATTGATCCTTATGCTATGCAGGAAGCAATAAGAATGTGAAATAATTGGACATCAGTAAATATTCCCTGTACAGTCTTCTTGACCTAGATCACAGAACAGCCAGTTATGAAAAGGAAAACAAATTAACCTCATTCATTAAGTTGCATGGAGCTTTTGCAGAAAGTACAGTACTCACTACTCAGTACTGTCATAATATGATTAGTGTTCAACCTTTTATTTTCTGCTAGTAGTTCTAGGTTAGTGAGGGTTTTAGATATTGAATATAGTGTTATTTCACTTAGCAATATAAAGAAGATTATTCAATTTTGATTATTATATTAGTAATAATAATCAGTTCAACATGTAAGTTATTGCACAATTCTAATTCTGCCTTTGGAAGTAAATCATAACAAAAATATTCAGAAATAGATATAATTAAAGCTTTATCGCAAAATGCATGTTGACTTGAAATAATAAAATGTATATAGTATAATTGTGCAAAACTGAGAGAGATCAGATGCTTGTAGAATGCTGACAGAATGAGCTAGAATGCTGTCCTCATGACATCATCAAGGCAACATATAATTTAAAACATTCCTGTTAATATTAAGAGTTGGAGAGAACATTTACATATTTACAGTGTTGTGATAAAGACAATACTAGGCAGCTTGGGAATACAGTTAAACATCTATTGTTGACTTCAAAATACATTAGCAAATGATACAACTTTAATATGTAAGCATTCCTTCTTCTTAAAGCTTATAGTACATTAGGAAAACAGAGATAATAGTCAAATATATTGCTAAATAATTATCGAGGTTTTTAAAAGTAAAAAATGCAGAGCTATTAAAAATTTGACCATCAAAGTATTCAATGAAGAAGTCATAGATAGTTAGATATGGAAGTGATCTAATTGATAATTCTGAGGCAGCTCTTTTATTTAACACATAAAATAACTAAGAGCAGAGTGAATACATTACTTATTAAATTACTTATTACTGGTGACTTATTACTGATTAAATGTCACCAGGCAAATTACTGTCAGCCATGGGACCAAGAGTAGTATTCCATCTTCCATTTGTACGTCAAATTAAGAAGATTATAGTTTTTAGAGATTTTTGAGACTGTGGTATAAGAACGAGTACTTAGTAGATAGGTTTTTGATCTCTTGCTATACTAGGCATTGTTTTTAGTTCTTTGCAGGAATTATTTAACTTAATCATCCCAACAATTCTATGAATTAAGTACTTTTATTATCCTCATTGTACACGTTAGGCTAATGACATAGACACTTGCCCAAGATCATACAGTTACAGGGATGCTGTGGGAGAGGAGTCTGATACTGTTATACGATTAATACCTGTGGAGTCCTATTATAGTTTGAAAATTGTTACCCACATCCAGATTATATGCTTAATATTTCAAAAAGAACAGTGTCTAAATTCTTCTGAGAAATTTGAAGGAGACTCTATTGGAATTTTAAATTTCTCAGAGATGAAAATGACGCTAGCAATTTTATTTGTAATTTTATGTAATAGCATATGATTATATAATAGCTTTGAAAGTCCTAGGAGTGTTCATTTTTTCACTTTTAAGCTCTACTTAAAAAAGAATCTCTATCTGGGGACTCAGTAGTGAATAAAGAAAGTTCCCTGCCCTTTAGAGAGCCATATTTCAATGTGGTAAACAAGTGAACAAAGTAAAATATAATTCATTTTAGTTCTTAGAATAAAATTAGAAGGTGTGCTATGGTAGACAGAATTTGGGGGATTACTCAAGAGTTATAAGCTTTTTTTGTGGAATTTTTTGTCATAAATAATTCACTGAAATCTCATTAGCTACAGAAAATAACAACAAAACAACTTGTGCCTAACAATATTTTTTGGCACTTAGTATGTTTCAGGGACTTGATCAGTACTTTTATGAATTATCATATGAATATAAGTAAAATATATTTTAATGTTTGGATAATTAGAAATCTAGTTAGAAAAATAAGACATTGAAAATACATGCAATAGTTAACAGCATAGAAAAATGGGAAAGTATAAATATATATATGAGCAATACATAAAAATGATAGCCAATATTTAATTTGTATAGAAATAATAATGCAGCTTCAACTTTATTAAAATTATGCTTTTTTATGATTATAGAAATAAGAAAAGTGGAGAAATATGTGGGAAAGCAAGTATACAAAAATACTCAAATTGGAAGCCTGTGTGAATAATGGAATAAAACTTCACAGGAAATAGAAAGTAAATTGAATTTGCCCAATGAACATTTATATCAATTAGCTGCCCACCTGCCTCTCATAAATGTAACAATACTAGGAAAAGATCAAAAAAAGATGAAGAAATGTTTCTCATAAAATTTTATGGAGCAAATCACTATAATATCCAAGCATGTATTTTACTGCTAAATGCATCCAAGTCTTGTGAAGCTCCCCTAGTGGGTACCTTCATAAAAGGGACACAATGGAAACTTGCTTCAAATCGCAGGACCCATGTTAATGGGCTATCATTTAAACATAATGGGATGGAATGGAAAATTTTATTTTAAACTGTGCTACTTTGTAGTAAATCGTTATAATATTTGTGACAACTGAGACTACCTAAAAATATATAATTTGTTGAGAAACATTTTATATGAACTAGGTGAATAGAAAACTAATTTGACTTAGTGATACTATTACAAAGTCATGTACTTCAGAATCAGTTTTAGGAAATATTTTGAGCCTTCTTAATTATAGCAATTGTACTTATGAAAGATTCTATTTTTGCAATATTGCACGTGATTGTTAGTTAGAAACATATGTTCTTTTTGTCCAGGCAGGGAGTTAAGGCAAAAGGTGGGAAAAGTAAAGAAAGGGAGATTTTTCATTGTTATTTTTTTACATCCTTTTAAAACCTGTGAATGACTTGATATATTGTCTAATTTTAATGAAATTCAATTGTAAAAAAGAAACACTTGCATTTCTCGTCTTTAATAGAATATGTAAGCATTTGGCATGAATAGAATTTGCTTCAGTCAAAAGCAATTATTTTTGTTACATATTAGCTCTACTGTCTGTGTAATCTCTCAGAGGTGGCAATGATTCTAAATCATATTGGGAAAAGAAAAGATTTCTAATCTATTTGTTGAGGATATAAATAACCATTCTTTTATTTCACATTTATTAAGGTCTTATTCTGTGCAAGTACTGCTGTAGGTGCTATTAATGAATAAATATGTAGATTATTCTTGTGTTAGATATATGTATATTCTTCCCAATTAGGAAGACCAGGTAAATATTATTTTTTAAACTATAAAATAGGAAAAAGTAACATTATTCTTTCCCCCATAATTGTTTCATTTATTTATTTTTCATTAATTTGTTTCACCATTTAAAAAATTAGAGTTTAAACAGAAAATGATTATAGATATTTTATTTTGCTATTTATGCATAATTTTACATTTGTAAAATGGCAAATGACATCATTATCTAAATTAAGCACTTTTGGCATTAGATATTATATTTAAATAGCTAACTGAAAAGACCAAACATTTAAGAAATAATCTCAAACATCTGGAAATACCTTTTCTATTTGAATGCAGTACTGTGAGCATATTCGTGTTACTATTTTCTTTCTCAAGGCAGCAAAGGCTATTGTGAGGCTGCCTATAATTGGTGATTAATTTGGGGGACTAGTTGATGTCATGGCCACTCTAGAATTAGATTGTAAAACAATTTCTGCATTTGTCTTGGCATGTGAAAATGAAAGTTCTTTCCTTCAGTTGGAGTATCTTTGAGAGCCTGCAGTAGAGATGGGCAAAGAATTGAGAGGAATATCTGATGTTAGCACCATGTACATCTTTTATGTATATGGATTGAAAACACTGATTTCTTATACTTGCTAATGTTTACTTCCAATACTTTCTTAATTTTTAAGGTTTATCTATATATGAGAGTCAGTGTAGACTGCCATCCATCCTAGATAAGAAGTGGTACATATGGCTGAAAAACTATACTGATAATGTGTAGTCCCAGAGTGTTTCTTTTTAAGATTTGTTCTACTTTGATTTACTACTGCCTGTATGACTCCTTTAGATCATTGCCCTGAGAGGACCCACGGGTAAGGAAAAGTTCAACTCTATTGCCAATTCTCTGAACAATGACCTAAAAGGCTAGACACTGACACAGTGGAGCAGCATGTGGGATCTATTTCTCAATGTCATAATGAAGTTGCGAAAGGTCAGCCGAAACTGGTTCCATAATGTCACCCTTTCAGATCACATAAATTATATATCTGCAAAGAAAACCTTCTTTTTGAGGCGTTTACTCTGTGAAATTGCCTCAAATAGAAGTGACTTACCATTTCCAGGTCTGTCATTGAGGTTTGTGATTCTGTGGGGGTGAAAACCTCATGCCTTGAATGTGTTTGCTTCTGAAAGGCTACTACACATGCGTGGAAGTCATCTTCACCCTGAGGAGGCAGGTCGGCTTTTACATGATGGGGGTCTATGCCCCAACCCTGCTCATTGTGGTTCTCTCCTGGCTTTCCTTCTGGATCAACCCGGACGCGAGTGCTGCCAGAGTGCCCCTGGGTAAGGTGTTCCATGCTTTTTTGTCACGTCAGGAACAGATTATATCTTTATCTAACTTACCATATAATCACCTACTTTGAAACAATGAGTTTTAGAATTGTTAGCAACCAATTTCACTGTTTAAAGACTTTCTTCAAAACTTGATATTGAACTAGATTTTCTCAATGTTTATGCCCTCTATAATTAAGCTAAGTTTCTCTTTTCATGTCCTTGGAGTATTATAAGCAGTTAATCTATTTTTCTGTCATGAAATAATTATTTATAAGTGATTTTCACAGATAACTATGTCTAAAACCTTCAGTAGTGCCAAACTTAAAAAATGAATAACTATTTCGAAGGAAGTCTTTCTGAAAAATAGTATGTATTATCACATACTCTTAGGAAATAGTAATATAATTTGCTTTTTAAAAATTATGAAAAATTATGTAGCCATCATTTTCCCAACCATTGGTTATGGTGTGCTATATCAGGGCTGGTTGGCTATCCCTTGAGGGCCATTGCTCTCCAGTTTATTTTTAATGCTTTGTGACATAGAAATACCACCAGCCAGTCTTTTGAAAATCGTGTCTGTATAATGGCTAAAAAGCCTTTGCTTAAGGAAATAAGCAAGAGCCCTTCCTATGGATAAAGTGCATAAACTTCAAAATATGTACATTGTGTCAACAAATTTTGATTGGTTGGAGTGTTTCAAAATTTTTTATTGCTGTGTGTCTGTGTGTTTTCTGAATATCACCTGGAACTCACACAGGTAAGACTGTGATATGTCTGACCTCCTCAGTGAGTACATAGTTGCTACATTTAAATTTTCTTCCATCAAAAAGGCCTTGTGCAAATCTCTCTCCTGACTTATTGGAGGAATTAAATGAAATACAGATTTTAAAGAGTAGGAAACTAGGAAAGAAGCCATGAAAATGGCAATGTCATCTGAAGAAGAAATTTGTTTTTTTTACATCTAATAGAAATCACACAGACCAAATCTGTAACCAAAAATATGGGAAATTTTATCGTGGATAAAAGCTATGTATTATTATATGTATTATATTTACTGGGAAAATAACAAAAAAACCTGAATTTAAATTCTTAGATGTGTCAAAAATATATATTTCTCTCAAATAATTTTTTTGTTGTTATTTATTAGAAGTTTCTTATGTTCATGCAGTGATATAAATGTCAGGCTTCCAAGACTACTTTGGAGACATCTCAATTTCTGACATATCCTTTAAGAATGTTTCATCTCCATTCATTGCAGGACTTCTGATACCAGGTCCCTGACCTGTGACTTAATATCCAGGAGACCTGTTATGTGGAGAAGTGTTCAATGGCTGAAAGTCAGTCTCTAGAGTTAACCTGGGTTTGAAAGCCAGTTCTGGATTTACTAGCTGTGACAAGTTGAACAACAGATTTAACTTCTTTAAAAATAACTGTGCTGAAATATCAATAGGAATGATAAAAATACCCAAGAAGCTCCAGGGAGTATTAAGAAAATGAGTGAACGCCTATATTACACATTCAGGAGTTAATAATGAGCTACATTTTATATTGCTTTACAGTTTGCAAAGCAGTTCTACATATTTTGATTCCTTCAGCAAATATTTGTTTTGTGTTATGTGTTAGGTACTATTCAAAAAGATGGGATGTTGTTAACAAAATAAATAGCTAATAAATAGTTAATAAAATGCATTAAAACACTTCTTAGCTTCAATGAATATATATGTTATTGGGAAGAAACAGACACCATATAAATATAATATATCATATGTAAGATAGTGATGTAAGATAGCAAGTTTGGAGGTAGCAAACTGCTTGTTAGAAAGGCCTCAGTGAGAGGGTGATACCAGACAGAGACATGAAGGAGGTGAAGAAATGAGTCATTTCTAGGACAGAGTGGGCCAGGCAGTGATCATCTGGGCTGCATTCCTGAGGCAGGAGCATGCTTGGACATTGGGGGAACAAGGAGGCCATTGTGTCTGGAGCAGAACAAGTCAAAGGGAGAGTAGTGGGAAAGGAGGTCAGAAAGATAACAGCGATAAGGGGTGGACTATGTAGCATCTGCTAAAAAATCCTGATGATTCTGAGCTTTTTTTTTTTTCTTTTTTTGACAGTCTCGCTCTATTGCCCAGGCTGGAGTGCAATGGTGTGATCTTGGCTCACTGCAGCCTCCACCTCCCGGGTTCAAGTGATTCTCCCGCCTCAGCCTCCTAAGTAGCTGGGATTACAGGCACTGACCATCACGCCCAGCTAATTTTTGTATTTTTAGTAGAGACGGGGTTTCGCCATGTCAGCCAGGCTGATCTCGAACTCCTGACCTCGTGATCTGCCTGCCTTGACCTCCCAAAGTGCTGGGATTACAGGTGTGAGCCACTGCACTGGGCCAATTTTAGTTTTTATTCAGCGTGAAATACAAAGTTGTTAAAGGCTTTTACACATGATCTGACTTAAATTTTAACCAGATCTCTTTGCTTACTTTGAGAACAGAATGACCTGGGGAAAGAGCAGAAGCAAGGAAAGAGGTTAGGAGGTAATTGCAATAATTCAGGTAAATAACCATGGTTTGGGCTAGTGTGTAGTAGTGCAGGTGCTGATAAATATTTGATGATGGGGCCAAGAGCAGTGGCTCACTCCTGTAATCCCAGCACTTTGGGAGGCAAAGGTGGGCGAATCACCTGAGGTCAGAAGTTGGAGACCAGCCTTGCCAAAATGGTAAAACCCCGTCTCTACCAAAAATACAAAAGATTAGCCAGGCATGGTGGCGGACGCCTATAAACCCAGCTACTCAGGAGGCTGAGGACCTAGAATTGCTTGAACCTGGAACTCAGAGGTTGCAGCGAGCTAAGATTGCACCACTGCACTTCAGCCTGGGCAACAGTGAGACTCCATCCCCCACCTCCCCCCCGCAAAAAAATTAGATGATGGATGGTACTGAAGGTTGAGATAAAAGGTATTTGTAGGTATGTTGAATGTGAGATTAAAGAAAGTAGAATCAGGGTTGACTTCAAGATTATTTTGGATGAAAAACTAGAAACATGAAATTGACATTAGCCGAGCTGGGCAAAGGTGCAAGTAAATACAGTGGGTTTGAGGAGATGGGCAGGCCAGGAGCTTTGCTTTAGACATGTTAATGTTCCAGTGTCAGTTAGGTGGAGATATCAGATAGGCAGTTGGATATACAAGTCTGGGTTTAATTGGAAATTTCAGAACTGGAGTAGGAATTTAAACTTTGTCAAAATATAGTTGGTTTTCAATCTCTGGTTGGAATCACTGAGGAATGAGTTTAAGCAAAGAAATCTAAGAGGGACTGAGAAAATGAGGAACAACCAGTATGATGCGGTTTCCGAAAAGTCAAGTGGACAAAGTATTTCTAGGTCAAGAAAGTGATCAACCAACTGTTCATGGATCAATGACTTGTAGAGCTAAATGTTACCATTAGATTAAAGGAGCTGGGGAGGTCATTGGTGTCCATGGACAGTTTCTTTGAAGTGAGGAGAAGAAAGCCTGATTGGACTGGCTTCAGGAAAGAAGATGAGGGGGGATTGGAGATATTTAATATAAATAACTCATTGGAGGTTGTTAGCTATAAAAAGAAAAAGAATAAGAAAATAGCCAGGGTAAGAATAAAAGTCAAGAAAGTGTTTTTCATTTTTTAAAGGTAGATGAATTCATAGTATGTTTAGTTTGTTTTTGATGAAGGACAACCAGTAGTGAAGGAAAAATTGAGAGATGGAAAAAGTGCAGGAGCAGTGACCTTGAGAAAGGAAGAGGGGATGAGATCCAAGAAATGGAGATATTGCCCTTTGCTAGGAACAAAATGCATTTGCCCCAAACGTAAGCAAACTCCTATAAAAGGCCAGAGAGTAGACATTTGAGGTTTGTGGGCCATATAGTTTCTGTCACTCCATTAAACTGCTCTTATATGTTCTATAGTAAAGCAGCCATAGACAATATATAACTGAACAAGTATGGATGTGTTCTAACAAAACTTTATTTATAATATAGATGGGTCAGATTGGCCTACAGGTCATAGTTTGCTGATCCCTGGTCCATAGTATCAGAAGAGAAGGCAGAGTATATGGACACAAAGGGAGGTAGACGGGTAGATATTTAAACAGTTGTGTGGGCTACTTCCTCTTATTTGGTGAATTACACCAATTGATTTCTAGATGTTAGATGAGTTGTGAATTACTAGAACAAAAAGTGTTCATAGTACTCCCTTTTCCTTTTAATGTCAAGCTGTAGTAGTAATGTTCCATCTTTCATTCCTGATATTATTAAATAGTGAATTTTCTGTTTATTTTCTTGATCACTCAAGCTAGAGGACTTTTTATTTTATCAATATTTTCAAAGCACCTGCTTTTATCTCATTAATTTTCTCTATTTGTTTATTTTCCTTTTTATTGATTTTTAGCTGTGTTTATTATTTCCTTTCTATTTACTTTGCATTTAATTCAATCTCTTTGTAATTGCTGAAAGTAAGACTCAGACAATTGGTTTTAGATCTTTCTTCTTTTCTAACATGAACATTTACAGTTGTAAATTTCTCTGTAAGCATTGCTTTAACTTCAGTGCACAAATTTTGGTATATTGTATTTTCATCTTTCAGTTGCAATATTTCATAACTTATCTCGTGATTTCTTCTTTGGCCCATGGATTCTTTAGAAATGTATTTAGAGTTTTTCTGGGTACCTGAATATGATTGCTTTCTAACTTAATTCCATTTTTGTCAGAGAATATACTCACGGATTTCAATTCTTTTATGTGTGTTGAGACTTTTTTTAAACAGCCCATTCTAGCACATGCCTCCTGGTAAACACCATGTGGGCACGTGCAGCGTGTATTAGTCATTGTTTGTTGTTGTGTCCTGTAAGTATCATTACAGTCAAGTTGGTTAGTAGTTCTGTTAGTAGTTCTGTTGAAATCTTTTATCTCTTTTGGGTAGTTATTGTTATTGGTGAGAGATGTTAAGATCTCCAATTATAATTATGGAATTACACTGCAGGTATTCGGAAGGCCTGTTATTAGATCCTAAATTATAATTTTATCTAAAAAGAAAAGGAAATAATACTGACTCAGACTAAATTTCAGGATATCCAGTTAATATAGCTGTTTTGATTCTGCATATCTTTCCTTACTCTACTCTTTTTCCCCTACATTCTCCCAAAGGATTAAATAAATAAGTTACCAGTCTCTTTTGTTATGGCCTGTAGTTTTTATTTTCTAAAAGTTAGCAGACAACATAGAGCATAAAGTGATTACTTTAAATTGCCCTAGATTCATTTTGCTTTTTTAAAAAATTAGTTTTGTATTCTACTTTTGTTTTTCACCCAGGCTTTTTGTGATTAACTTTCCCCATTGTTAACAAACATCAAAGATTCCCTGGAGAATTTTAGGTAATGACTTTTGTCTTAAGCTATTTCTCCAAGTATGGAAGTAACTATGCACGGAACTATTGAAGTAACGTTTTGTAATACTCTTAACTAAGTAAACTATACTATATCTTTTTCTGTTACATAAAATACTTTAGTTTCTGCTAAAGGGAATACATTTTTTTAACAAATAACTTTCAGTTATAAATACAAAAAGATTAATAATTTGGGTCAAAGTTCCCTTTCCTTTTAGTATTCTTTAACTAAAAATTATGAAATGATAATATGCTAATATAATTTATTAATAGTAGTACTTTTAAATGAATTTTCATTTATTAACAACAATTTCAAATGTACAAATTTGGTGATTACCACAATATGAGATAAACTATTTGGAGTTGAGACAGGAGTTGGCATGTGTGCACTTGCAATTGCTCCTTGACCTGCTCTGTTGATTCATGGCATTGGTTATTAATAGCAAATGCCATGCTGTCTCTGCCTTCCATTTCTTTTCTTTTCCTTTCTTTCTTCCTCTCTTTTCTTTCCTTATTTTTTTCTTCTCTTTTCTTTTTCTAGTTTTCAATTTTTCTCTTTTCACCAATACATTCCTAGTATACATGCTGTTAGGGAATTATTTTGCAGATTCTTCCTCTGTGATTGGCTGGACAAGAAATCTGTGGACATTCCATAGACAATCATAGAGGTTACTGTATATATCTTGAAAAACTGAGATGATTTTATCATTATACAATTCTGTCTCCATGTTGATGAGCTAAATAACTTCAACCCTGACTTGTTTATGGAAGATTTTGCTCAATTCAACCTCCTTATATAGCTTATTTATTAATAATTTAGTTTATATCATTTGTTGGCTTTAACTTTTCATAGATGAAGACTCTACATCTATTTGTAAGAGTTAGTATCAATTTCATGACATTTTCCCTGATTCGAAATCTGGGTTTGATTTTGGAGGAAATAGTCTGACAAATAAGATCTATATAATTTAAACGTGTTTTAGAAATATTTTACCAGAGTCCTAGAATTTATTAAAGAGGAGCATCGGAGTAATTTATTAAGAACATAATATTAACACTATAAAAATCATTTTTTTTTTGAGATGGGGTCTCACTCTATTGCCCAGGCTGGAGTGCGTGGCACAATCTCAGCTCACTGCAAACTTCGCCTCCCGGGTTCAAGCGATTCTCCTGCCTCAGCCTCCAGTGTAGCTGAGATTACAGGCATGTGCCACCAAACCCAGCTAATTTGTTTTTTGTATATTTAGTAGAGATGAGGTTTCACCATATTGTTTAGGCTGGCCTCGAACTCCTGACCTAAGGTGATCCACCAATCTCGGCCTCCCAGAGTGCTAGGATTACAGGCGTGAGCCACTGCGCCTGACCAAAATCCACACTTTTATGGGTGATGGCTTTATATTTCTTTCTGTTTGTAATTTATTAAAATTTAGATAATTTCACTATGTATCATTTAACAATGAAGTAATCCCATTTGAAGGCTATATTATGATAATGCTAAAATATTTTTACAAAGTAGCACTATTTGCTCAGATTTCTTATTTTTGGATAGAAAATGTTAATAGGTGTTTTCTATTATACGATTTTCCAAAGATAAGGCACATAGTGTGTGTTCACATTCTTCTTCCTAACTTCTTCAACTTTCCTTCTTATATCTGATATGATAAAAGTCTTCAATTCACTACCATTGTTTCTAACTGAATGTGTGGAATTATGAATACTCCCCCTTTCCCTCCAAAATCTATAAATATTCTGTCACACCTTTTAAAGACAATCCTTTCATCTGTTTCTTCAATCAGTCCCCATTTTCTGACACCAAAGCATCTTTACCTCACAAAGTCCTCTCTCTTTTCAGACATCTATCTGAATGATACTGGCTAATCTTTTCAAAAAGTTCTTTCAAATTCCCAGGTGCACTTTGCTGTGTCATGATCATCAGTTCTTTGTTCCTTGGCCTTTATCTAATCTTTCAATGTTTTCCTGACAAAGTCATCTTCTTTTCTGTAGGCCCCCTCCCCATCTTTTTATGGAAACTCTTCCAGTCATCCTATTCATAACTTTGTCTCAATTTTTTCCTTCTTACTTGAATCAGTAACTCTTTTCAAATGTTTTCTCTAATTTTTAACTTTTTTTCACGTCTGTCCTATCATAACCTAGGCCTTCATTTCCTTACACTTTGTTTCCCCAACTACTAATTTTCTTTCTCAGTCTGTTTTGTACATCCACACCAAAGTAATGCTACTTAAATATTCTTTAGATAATGTAATTTCTCTTTCCTTAATTCCAAATTTCTGAATATTCTCTACCAAACATGATATAAAAAGCCACTACAGAACTCTGAAGGCATTCAATAATCTGAAATTACTCTCTATTTCATCATAAAGTTTCTAATCTATCAGGATAAATATTCAGGTATACAGCTAAGCTTACTAAGATTTAATATCTTCTAGATTATTAATCAGCATGAAATGCTATGGAAACAGGATAGTGTCAAAATAGTTTATCTCAAGGAAATAAGTTAGGCTTGTTTTTGATTGGTAAGTTGACTCACAAAATTTGACAAAGAATAGAAAAATTAACTTAGAATGACAGTTTGCTAAGTTAATTCCCATGGCTATAATCAACTGTAGTTTAGGGCAGTAATTGATAAGGTCTTGGATTTTTACGTTACTTTCCACTTCCAGGCTAGAAAACATTAAGACCTACATTAACTTTTAAAATATAGTTCTATTAAGTAGTTCTTAGTTTTCCTTAGGGCCAAGGATGATTATAGTAAAAGTAAACTAGGAGCTTATCAAGTTGTTATATATTGAATATTGTTTTCATCCGCAGAAGTTATATTTGCTTAACGCGTTTCTTTCTAATAGAGAGTATCTTAGGTTCTTGAATGCAAAAGACACTTTTCAGAAGCTTCTGAAATGATGCAATTGATATATTTTTCAATGTTTAACTGATTATTAATACTAGCTTATAATTTCATGGGAAGGGAAAAGAGAGCCAAGTAGACATTTAATTATTATGGTGATATATACATTAATTCTCATAAGTGGCCAAATCTAAGAAGAAAAAATTATACTCAACCCAGTATGTGTGATGGACTCACAGAGCCAAGTCAGATCTGTTTTCTACTTCAAGTAAAGTGAGTCTCCCTTGACATTGAATGAGGTTCCTTTTCTGACTCAGCATGTTCCTGGTAGCCCATGCCAATAGGTTATAACTATAAAATATATTTCATCATCTTTCTCCTGAAAATACAAAGGAAAGGAAAAAGAGAGAGGAATGGGAGGGAGAGTGGCAATTGGGAAGAGAAAGAGAGCAATAAATTATTGCAATTCTTTGGAGACTGACAATCGCTTGACTTAAATTAGTATACAATGTGTTAGCTTTCATTGAAGGGTTACCATTACATGGAGCAGACCTTTATTCCTTTCTTTGGAAATCTGGAATCATATGTTCTCTCTAAACAGGAATATTTCCTACTATGTCTTTTCTATTAGTTCTTTTTTGTTATGAACCTTATGAAAACATTGCTTTATATGTTCTGTTCTTGCTCTGATTTAGTTGCTCATGGGGACAAAACTCAGCTGTATAACTGGAATCTTTCTCAAACAAAGCTGAAAAATAACATACATAATCTGTCTAATAAGAGAGCTCTGTGGCTTCCTCAGAGATACTATACAATAGTTTTAGCCATCTTTAATATTGAAAACAGGTCCAAATTATATTTTTATACTCTGGTTTAAATTTCTATTTATTTTTTAAAATCCTAAGTATTTACAAAATCCTCAACCATAGTCAATAATCCTTACATAAAAGGCATGTACCTATTATTTCTTCTAGTCTTTGAGCTTTAAGGGGACCTGACAAATTGTTCATGGGTCATTGGAAGTTACTGGAGATGGATTTAGTCAAAGAGTAACGACCGCAAAACATCTCGTAGGGATAAAAAGCAACTTTCATTCCTCTTTCTGTTTCTGTAGGTATCTTCTCAGTCCTCAGCTTGGCCTCTGAGTGCACAACCCTTGCCGCTGAGCTTCCCAAAGTTTCCTATGTGAAGGCTCTTGATGTTTGGCTCATTGCTTGCCTTCTCTTTGGGTTTGCTTCCCTGGTGGAGTATGCAGTTGTCCAGGTGATGCTGAACAACCCCAAAAGGGTTGAAGCAGAAAAAGCCAGAATTGCTAAGGCTGAGCAAGCAGATGGAAAAGGTGGAAATGTGGCTAAAAAGAATACTGTGAATGGAACAGGGACTCCTGTTCATATTAGCACTTTGCAGGTAAGGATAAAATTACCCCATGAAATCATTTCCCCCAACCTCTTCATAGTGTCAAGAGAGAGACACCTTTGGGTATGAGACAAGTTTTGATGAAATTAGCATTTGCTCGTTTTTCTCTCACAGATGAAAAGAAACTGAGCACAACACACTTTATGGGAAACGTGCTTTTTAGAAAACATTCAGAACGTTTAGGTCAAATACACCTAAGGAAAAAAGTAATGCCTTATTAAATTTTTTGAGGACTTTGCACTGAGTTTAAGGACTCAACTCTGCTTTGATGGTCACCATTGAATATGGAGACCTTGCTGGATGGAGCACAGACCTTCCTATTGTTTCTCATTCAATGTATCTTAATGAAAGGCCCGAGGACTGTGGGGCATCATTGATCATCTGCCTTACATAAAAAGGCTTGGAGAAGCCCATGCTCATGATTAAATCACCCACCATTCCCCATTACATTAGAGAGCTTCACATGGAGCATGTCAGGCAGGCTACTTGTATATTGGGTGTCTGGCTCAGGGAAATGATGCCCGCAGTTAGGAATCTGTGCCGCCCAGCAGTGAGCGGCAGGAGAAGGAATATTTAAGATTTTACCCCATAACCCTGCCTTGTCAATTGATTATGGGTCTAAGAATAGTGGGCAATGGTAAATCTCAACGTGCCGGGCTGTGTAAAGGATTGAGGTTAGCTGTCCATTTACCCCAGTGTGCCCCTCATTGATGCCCTCTGGATGGGTGGACCAGTCAACCAGAAGACCATTTCCATTGAGCTAAGAGCGGTAATTCCACAGAAGACCAATAGATCCATTCCATCCTACAACCTTGAAAATCTTACCTTCCATGCTTTTCCTCTGGTCCCACAATTACTCTCTCAGTTTGTTAATCACCACTAGTCCCCTTACCTAGAATGCTAGACTAGTATACCGCATGTGGTTCTTAGATGCAGAAGCAAAGGAACCATGCTTATATGGTGCTGCCTGTGGCCTTTAAAAAACTGTTTAAGTCATTTATACTTATTTTCTGAGCCTAAAGCCAAGATCCTCTGCAAATACTTAGCTGAAACCTTCAGGGAGCCTTCTTGAAGCCTTAGAACTCCTTTATGCCTTTCATGAAGAATAAGGATAAAATTTGCATTAATCCAGCACTATCTTGGCCTTAAAGATGTCCTTAATATATCTTTTTCATACTTCTACATCCAATATTTCTATATCATTATATTTGAAGTGAGTTTCTTGTAGACAACATATAGTTGGTGTTTGGTATTTAAACTGCTCTGCCATTCTCTTATGTTTGAATTGGTATATTTAGATCACTTCCATTTAATGTAATTATTGATATAGTAAGGCTTTACTCTATGTTTTATTTTTCTTTGTTTCTTTTTATTTTCTTTGTTTCTTTTGGTTTTTGATTCTCTATCTTCTTTTTCTTTTTTTTTCTTTTTTTTTTTTTTTTTGAGATGGAGTTTCACTCTTGTTGCGCAGGCTGGAGTGCACTCTTGTTGCCCAGACTGGAGTGCAATGGCGTGATCTCAGCTCACCGCAACATCCGCCTCTCAGGTTCAAATGATTCTCCTGCCTGAGTAGCTGGGATTACAGGTCCCCCCCACCATGTCTGGCTAATTTTGTATTTTCAGTAGAGATGGGGTTTCTCCATGTTGGTCAGGTTGGTCTTGAACTCCTGACCTCAGGTGATCCGCCCACCTTGGCCTCCCAAAGTGCTGGGATTACAGGCGTGAGCCACTGCACCTGGCCCTCTTTTTCCTTTTTTAATGTGGGTTACTTGAACATTTTTTTAGAATTTCATTTTGAGCTTTCTGTGTTGTTTTTAAGTGTATCTCTTTGTTTAACTTCTTTAATGGTTGATGTGGATAAGTTATGCATGCATAACATCACGATCTACTAGTGTCATTATTTTGCTAGTTTTTGTGGTGTTTAAAAACGTTACCTCTCTTTCATCCCTTAAGCTGATGTTTACAATTGTCTTAAGTACTTCTGCATACATTTAGAGCCACATTATAGTTTTTCCATCACCATCAAATATAATTTAGAAAACTCAAGGAGAAGAAAATGTTATTGTATATTTTTGCTGTTTTTCTTTCATCTTCATCTATTCCAAGGTTATATCTCTTTTATTATTTTCTGTTTAGAGAATTTCCCTGTTTTTTGTTTTTGAGGCAGAGACTCACTCTGTCACCCAGGCTGGGGTGCAGTGGCGTGATCTCAGCTCACGCAACCTCCACCTCCTGGATTCAAGCAATCCTCCCACCTAAGCCTCCCAAGTAGTTGGGACCATAGGTTTGTGCCACACCACACCTGGCTAAGTTTTATATTTTTAGTAGAGACAGGGTTTCCTCATGTTGGCCAGACTGGTCTCAAATTCCTGGCCTCAAGTGATCCACCTGCTTCAGCTTCCCAAAAGTGCTGGGAATACAGGCATGAGCCACCGCGCCTTTTGGGGAATTTCCTTTACCCATTTTCGGATAGGTCTGTAGGTGACACATTTTTTTTTACTTTCCCTTTATCTGAGAATGTCTTGATTTCTCCTTCATTGTTGAAGGATATTTTCTCTAGATGTAGGATTGTGAGGTTACAATTCTATATGTATTTCTTTTAGCACCTAAAAAGTATTGTGTTCACTTCCTTCTGGCCTCCATGGCTTCTGATGAAAACTAGTTGTTCTAATTGTTTTTCCCCTGTAGGTAAAGTGTCACTTATCTCTGCACACTTTCAAAAAAATTGTTTGGTCTTTTGGTCAAGTAGTGATCAGAAGTTTAATTATGACATGTCTCTGTGTGGATTTCTTTGAGTTGATCTTGTTTGGGATTTCTCTCAGTTTGTTGAAAATGTAGGTGTATGTTTCTTGCCAAATTTGGAGTTTTCAGCTATTATTTATTTGTGTACTTTTCCTGCCTTGCCCTCTCTCTTCTCTTTTCAAGACTCCGATAACACAAATGCTAGATTTGTGATACAATTGTCCCTGGGTACTGTAGGAGACTGGTTTTAGGACTCTTATCAGATACCAAGGTCTGCTAATGCTCAAGTCCCTTGTATAAAATGTGAAACTTGGACATTTATTATTTTTGCTTATGATTGCTTTGGCTATTCAGGCTCTTTTTGAGTTCCGTATGAGTTTTAGGATTGTTTTCTCTAATTCTGTGAAAAATATGTTGGTATTTTGATAGGAATTACATTGAATCTATAGATTGCTTTGGGCAGTATGGTCATTTTCACAATATTGATTATTCCAATCCATGAGTATGGGATGTGTTTCCATTTGTTTGTGTAAGGTTATTTTAATTTTTTTTGCTGCTTTGTAAGAGAAATTGAGTTCTTAATTTGATTCTCAGCTTGGTCATTGTTGGTGTATAGCAGTACTACTGATTTGTGTACATTGATTTTGTAACTTTTGTACATTGATTTTGTAGACTTTACTGAATTCGTTTATCAAATCTAGGAGTCTTTTGGAGGAGTCTCTAGGGCTTTCTAGGTACACGGTCACATCATTGTTGAACAGCAATAATCTGACTTCCTCTTTTCTAATTCGGACGCCCTTTATTTCTTTCTCTTACCTGGTTGCCCTGGCTGGGACTTCTTGGACAATGTCTTCTGTAATCTCCCAGTACACTGATTTTTTTCCTCTGCCCTTTACATTTTCCTGTTGATCTAATCTATGAGTTTTACAGTTTCCATTTGGTATGTGTGTATTTTTTTCATTTGTTGCAATCATGTTCATAATTGGTCACTGAATAATTTTTATCATGAATGTTGTAATATCTTTCTCAGATTTCTCAGAATTCTCAGATCGTTGTTGTACAGTTTGAGATCTTTTGTTATACAGTTTGAGATCTTTCCCAGTTTTTTGTATGATGAGTGATTTTGTATTGAAACTTGGACATTTTGATATTATATTATGAGACTCCGAATCATGTTTAAGCCTTCTGTTTTAACTTACTTTCTCTGGCTCTGTTCTGTCAGGGGAAGGATGAGTGCTGCCTCATTACTTCCAAGCAGAGGTACAAGTCCAGGTTTCCCACTTCGTCAGGGTAGAGCTCTTGGTACTGCTGGGTGGGATTGGGGGTCACCAGTTCCCCATGTTGTCTCTACCAACACAGCAGCAGGGGTTGCCTTCGTGACCAATTGGTGTTGGTGAAAGTCCTGACCCTCCAATGGCCTCCTGTGACATCACCTCAGCGTGGAAGAGGAGGAGCCTCTTGTTACTGCTGGGTGTAGGTTTAAGTCCATACTCCCTACATAGTTTCCACAGACACTATGGCAGGGATCAGGGCCTTGTTACTGATCTACAGTTATGGGAGTCCTCAATCACCACTTGACACTATACTTCAGTGTGGATCGGGCTGCCTCATCACAGCCCTTTTTTTTTTTTTAATTATTACACTTTAAATTCTAGGGTACATGTGCACAACGTGCAGGTTTGTTACATATGTATATATGTGCCATGTTGGTGTGCTGCACCCGTTAACTCGTCATTTACATTAGGTATATCTCCTAATGCTATCCCTCCCTGCTCCCCCCACCCCATGACAGGCCCCAGTGTGTGATGTTCCCTACCCTGTGTCCAAGTGATCTCATTGTTCATTTCCCACCTATGAGTGAGAACATGCAGTGTTTGGTGTTCTGTCCTTGCGATAGTTTGCTCAGAATGATTGTTTCCAGCTTCATCCATGTCCCTACATAGGACATGAACTAATCCTTTTTTATGGCTGCATAGAATTCCATGGTGTATGTGTGCCACATTTTCTTAATCCAGTCTATCATTGATGGACATATGGGTTGGTTCCAAGTCTTTGCTAATGTGAATAGTGCCAAAATAAACATATGTGTGCATGTGTCTTTATAGCAGCATGATTTATAATCCTTTAGATATATGCCCAGTAATGAGATGGCTGGGTCAAATGGTATTTCTAGTTCTAGATCCTTGAGGAATCGCCACACTGTCTTCCACAATGGTTGAAATAGTTACAGTCCCACCAACAGTGTAAAAGCATTCCTATTTCTCCACATCCTCTCCAGCACCTGTTGTTTCCTGACTTTAATGATCACCATTCTAATTGGTGTGAAATGATATCTCATTGTGGTTTTCATTTGCATTTCTCTGATGACCAGGTATGATGAGCATTTTTTGATGTGTCTGTTGGCTGCATAAATGTCTCCTTTTGAGAAGTGTCTGTTCATATCCTTTGCCCACTTTTTGATGGTTTTTTTTTTTCTTGTATATTTGTTTAAGTTCTTTGTAGATCCTGGATATTAGCCCTTTGTCAGATGGGTAGATTGTAAAAATTTTCTCGCATTCTGTAGGTTGCCTGTTCACTCTGATGGTGGTTTCTTTTCCAGTGCAGAAGCTCTTTAGTTTAATTAGATCCCATTTGTCAATTTTGGCTTTTGTCGACATTGCTTTTGGTGTTTTAGTCATGAAGTCCTTGCCCATGCCTATGTCCTGAATGGTATTGCCTAGGTTTTCTTCTAGAGTTTTTATGATTTTAGATCTAACATTTAAGTCTTTAATCCATCTTGAATTAATTTTTGTGTAAAGTGTAAGGAAGGGATCCAGTTTCAGCTTTCTACATGTGACTAGCCAGTTTTCCCAGCACCATTTATTAAATAGATTCCTTTCCTTATTTCTTGTTTTTGTCAGGTTTGTCAAAAATCAGATGGTTATAGATGTGTGGTATTATTTCCGAGGGCTCTATTCTGTTCCAGTGGTCTATATCTCTGTTTTGGTACCAGTACCATGCTGTTTTGGTTACTGCAGCCTTGTAGTAGAGTTTGAAGTCAGGTAGCATGATGCCTCCAGCTTTGTTTTTTGGCTTAGGATTGTCTTGGCAATGCAGGCTCTTTTTTGGTTCCATATGAACTTTAAAGTAGTTTTTTCCAATTCTGTGAAGAAAGTCATTGGTAGCTTGATGGGGATGGCATTGAATCTATAAATTACTTTGG
Organism: Hylobates moloch; assembly: GCF_009828535.3. NCBI lineage: Eukaryota > Metazoa > Chordata > Mammalia > Primates > Hylobatidae > Hylobates > Hylobates moloch. Next base: position 1,761,227 of record NW_026652312.1, on the reverse strand, counting down.
GCAATATAGCCATTTTCATGATATTGATTCTTCCTATTCATGAGCATGGAATGTTCTTCCATTTGTTTGTGTCCTCTTTTATTTCGTTGAGGAGTAGTTCGTAGTTCTCCTTGAAGAGGTCCTTCACATCCCTTGTAAGTTGGATTCCTAGGTATTTTATTCTCTTTGAAGCAATTGTGAATGGGAGTTCACTCATGATTTGGCTCTCTGTTTTTCTGTTATTGGTGTATAGGAATGCTTGTGATTTTTGCACATTGATTTTGTATCCTGAGACTTTGCTGAAGTTGTTTATCAGCTTAAGGAGATTTTGGGCTGAGACAATGGAGTTTTCTAAATATACAATCATGTCATCTGCAAACAGGGATAACTTGACTTCCTCTTTTCCTAATTGAATATCCTTTATTTCTTTCTCCTGCTTGATTGGCCTGACCGGAACTTCCAACACTATGTTGAATAGGAGTGGCAAGAGAGGGCATTCCTGTCTTGTGCCACTTTTCAAAGGGAATGCTTCCAGTTTTTGGCCATTCAGTATGATATTGGGCTGTGGGTTTGTCATAAATAGCTCTTATTATTTTGAGATACGTCCCATCAATACCTAATTTATTGAGAGTTTTTAGCATGAAGGGCTGTTGAATTTTGTTGAAGGCCTTTTCTGCATCTATTGAGATAATCATCTGGTTTTTGTCTCTGGTTCTGTTTATATGATGGATTACATTTATTGATTTGATATGTTGAACCAGTCTTGCATCCCAGGGATTAGGCCAACATGATCGTGGTGGATAAGCTTTTTGATGTGCTGCTGGATTCGGTTTGCCAGTATTTTATTGAGGATTTTTGCATCGATGTTCATCATGGATATTCATCTAGAGTTCTCTTTTTTTTGTTGTGTCTCTGCCAGGCTTTGGTAGCAGGATGATGTTGGCCTCATTAAATGAATTAGGGAGGATTCCCTCTTCTTCTGTTGATTGGAATAGTTTCAGAAGGAATGGTACCAACTATTCTTTGTACCTCGGGTAGAATTTGACTGTGAATCCATCTGGTCCTGGACTTTTTTTGGTTGGTAGGCTATTAATTATTGCCTCAATTTCAGAATCTGCTATTGGTCTATTCAGGGATTCAACTTCTTTCTGGTTTAGTCTTGGGAGGGTGTATGTGTCCAGGAATTTATCCATTTCTTCTAGATTTTCTAGTTTATTTGTGTAGAGGTGTTTACAGTATTCTCTGATGGTAGTTTGTATTTCTGTGGGATCGGTGGTAATATACCCTTTATCACTTTTTATTGCATCTATTTGATTCTTCTCTCTTTTCTTCTGTATTAATCTTGCTAGTGGTCTATCAATTTTGTTGATCTTTTCAAAAAACCAGCTCCTAGCTTCATTGATTTTTGATGGGTTTTTTGTGCCTCTATCTCCTTCAGTTCTGCTCTGATCTTAGTTATGTCTTGCCTTCTGCTAGCTTTTGAATGTGTCTGCTCTTGCTTCTCTAGTTCTTTTAATTGTGATGTTAGAGTGTCAATTTTATTCAACAAAGCAGTTAAGAACCTACTGTTAATGTCACCCTACTTCTAACACTAGTATGTGCCATACACAAGGGTTTTATGAATAAAAAACAAAGAAAATAGTACCTATGCATACAATTTTATATAAATTAGAAAATAAAAGCTGCTGTTTATATGTAAAGGAGATCTTTTAATGTTAATGATTTAATGGACTTAAATTTAGCAAAATATATACAAATTATTCCCTCTGAACATATTTTGTTGTCTGTAGAGGATACCATTATTGACATGAAATCATGCCTAATTATTCTGGTCAAGAAATACTGCATAAAGTTATTTGCTTTTAAATTTGTGTGGAATGAAACTTAAAAGAACCACAAAGAAAATCTTAGAGGCTAAAGTTGGAGGCATTAGAAAGTTTTTTTTTTTTTTTTTTTTTTTTGAGACGGAGTCTTGCTCTGTCACCCAGGCTGGAGTGCAGTGGCCCGATCTCGGCTCACTGCAAGCTCCGCCATCATTTTTTATCCTTGACAGTTTCATTATCACACTACCTCATTTTTGTTACCAATAATTTTCAGAAGTGACAGAAGTTTATATGATGAAAGTAAATGAGACACATATTTGTAATAAGGAACAACTGAGAAATTATTAATTGTAGGTTAATATAGCCAAATTTCCTTTTAAGAATGTGTGTTAAGTAGGGTTAATGTCTTGTTTATAAGCAGTTTATTTCATCTCTTTTCATGTGATGTTATAACTGTTTAAAATAGTATTTATAGTGTAAACTCTTTTGTACTTTCATGTACATATTTGATATGATAATAAGGTGTAAAAGAAAATTTTCTTTGTGTAAAATCTGTGATGAATGGGGCAAGGAGACTAGCCAACTACTTAATGAACCATGACCTATTTAAGAAGCCCTGAGTACTTCTCATTAGGGAACCTAATCTTGTTCTTTATTCAGTTATGTCATTATCATTAAAAATTACTTCTGTAGTAGAGGTTCCGTCCACCCCACATGTGCACCTCTACTTATTCTTGAATACAAGAATCTTCAAATATATCTCCAAGAGACGTTTTAAAGACTTAAATGGCTAGAAACTTAATATAACCAATTTGCAGCTTTTTTGGAATGCTTTGTAATGTTATGGCTTCAACACTGAAAAAATTATTCACTTACTGACATAAAGCAAATAACTTTATGCAGTATATAAGTAATCTCTGTGAATAAACATAATATTCTATATCTATAGTTTGAATAAACTGGATCAAATCCTAACATTATTTAAATTGCTGGCAGAATTTATATGGTTATATAAATAAAATAGATTAGAAAATTGGAAATATTTATTTGTGGCCTAGGTTATATTATATAAATTTGGCCATTTGTTTAGTTATTTACAGATACAAAACCACACCTAAAATGATATAAAATATGATTTATAGCAAATGCATTTCTACAGGATATTCTAAATATACTTGGTTTTAAGCCATTAAGTCTATAGGCAGAATCTAGAGTACTTCTTTGTTATGATAAGTAGCTTCAAAAGCATAATGAGTAGATTTGATATGTAGAGTCTGTTCTCCACTTCTATTCCAATCAAGACAGTGAGTTACTCTTTACAAAAGTTCACTGATACATGCGGAGACTCACACATTCCTCAAACTGCACTGGAAAACTGAAGATTAAATGTGGTCTTCTGTCTGATGTTCTGTCTGGAACAATAATAGGGCAGATGTGAGTGTGCAAGTCTGTGTGTGTGTGCACATGCATGCATGCCTGTACAAGTACTGTTGGAGGTGAGGTGGTGGACAAATTGATGAAAGTAGTCTTTTAAAAATTCAATTTAGATAAATGGGGCAAAAAATAGATATATATTTGTATATGTTTATGTGTGCGTTTGCATTTCCTGAAGTCATGTTTAAAGAGTTTAGATTTTAGTTGCTGCTTTTTCTCTTTCTCACCCTTTCGACTTGTGTATGGTCCATTTTGTGCTGCTATAAAGGAAATACCTGAGGCTGTATAATTTATAAGAAAATGGGTTTATTTGGCTTATGGTTCTGCAAGCTGTACTAGAAGCATGGCATCAGAATCTGCTTCCAGTGAGGGCCTCAGAAGGTTACAATTATGGTGGAAGGTGCAGGAAAGCCAGCATGTCAGATGGCAAGAGCGGGAGTGAGAGGGAGGACAGGTGCTAGGCTCTTTTTAACAGTCAGATTTCACTTGAACTAACAGAGGGACAACTCATTCATTACCACAGGGAGGACACCAAGCCAGTCATGAGGGATCTGGCCCTATGACTCAAACACCTCCCACTAGGCCCCACCTCCAACACTGGGAGTCACATTTCAAAATGAAATTTGGAGGAGACAAATATCCAAACCATATCAACCAGTTCCTATTTTTTTTTTGTCAGACATTTTGCTAGATACACAGTATAAATTGATAGGGACTAAAGCCTGTCCGTACTTCTTGATGCCATGCAGATGTAGGCACTGCTCTTTCACGCTCAGTTGAGCTCTCACAATTGGTAAATTGTAACTGCATATTAAAGAAGTGGAGTGAGGGGGTGGGGACAAGAATCCTCTTTTTTCACATTGGCCTACTTCTTGACACACATTCTTAAAAGCGAATTTGGTTATATTAACCTACAATTAATAATTTCTCAATTGTTCCTTATGAATATGTGTCTCATTTGCTTTCATCAACTTCTGTCACTTCTGAAAATTACTGGTAACAAAAATGAGGTAGTATGATAATGAAACTGTCTAGAATAAACAATCATGCTATTAAAAACTACCTCAATTAAAGTCCTGTTGAACCAGGATGGGACTGTTTCCATTTGGGTTATTTTATAATGAACAATTTCTAAATAAGTCAATATGTTGTGATTTACATCTTTTCTTTCAACTATCAAATGTATAGAAAGGTGAACTTCTAGTTCCTCAATCCCCATTCCTCATCAATATTTTTTGTGTATTTTTCTGCAAACATATTTACATAAATATCTTTTTAAAAGTTTCTTACCCACTGGCATTTTATAAATGCATATATATGGCATAAAGTATATAATAACAAAGCCAACATTTGTATGCTAGCTTAAGAAATATAACATCAATATATGCTTATAATTGGAGAAAAAATGGAAATAATTTAAATGTATAATCACAGAAGGATGTATAAATACATTTAACTTGCTTTGTCAGTCAGTTTCTCTTGGGCATTTTTGCTATCCACCTTTGAACACTGCCATCTGGCTCTTGTCTAGGAAATATATATATATAAATATATGTGTATTCAGGTAAAGGATAGTCTCCTGGTACCTAAAGTACTGTTGAGGAAAGATTTGTTTTATTTATTGTTTGAGGTATAGTGTTTTTAACCTAGCTATAATTTAGCAAACGTAAATAGAATCTATAGAATTAGTCAATGTATTAATTATATTAATAAAGCAGTTACTAGAGTAACTGTGATATACTAATAATATACAATTAAATGGTTTCCATGTTCAATAAAAATTGAGTAAATGTCAATAGTGAAGATTCTGAAGGTGAATAACAAAACTCAGTGGTAAGAACAGTGAGAAAATGAAGCAATCTAGCCAAAAGTTAACCTTTTTGTGGACTTCTGTAATATGTAAGTGCTATTCTCAAACATTGGTGTTAGCCTACTCCTCTAATCTAAGAGCATTTTGATTACTAGAGAGAGTTCAGCATAAAATATAATTGTCCTTTTGTATCTGCGGGGAATTGGTTCCAGTATCCCGTGCAGATATCAAAATCTATGCATACTCAAGTCCCTGCAGTCTGCCCTGTGGAACCTGTGGGTACAAAAAATTGACCCTCTGTATCCATGGATTTTGTGAACACTGTATTTTTGATCTGCATTTGGATGTAGATTCAGAACCTACAGATACAAAGGGGCAACTGTATTTATTGAAAAAAAGCCCATGTATAAGTGGACTTTTGCAGTTCAAACCCATGTTGTAACTGTAATTATTTTGTATATCATTGGGAATTTATTCAAATTTAATAATTCAGAAATTAGTGACTGAATAATAATCTCTGTAGCACATGGTCTATCTGAAGAATACATAATTCCTTTGTATTGTCTGATCGTGTTTGGTTAAGTTCAGCCAACATGTTGGGAATGCCTATCACTAGTAAATATTTGGTTCATGGTAATTGTGACCATTTTTTAGTCCTTGTTTGTGAATGTGGCTTAGAGAGAGTCTGTCTCATTGGAGGGATAAATTCCTTAGCATTTATAAACCACTCTACTTGGAAATAGGATCTATAGGGAAGTCAAAGGCTAGTAACACCAGAACATTTTTATAATCCATATATGGTAGAATATTGTCTCTGTCATGGTTAAATATGGGAGCAAGGATGGATGTTTATTTATTAGTCTTACAACTGAGAACTTTCACAAGCCTGGTAGCACCTAAAATCAATCTGAGCTTTGATTCCTTAGCATGAAATAACCAATCGAAAATTCATTCCATGACATAAGCCTTATTATGTAGGCAACATTTTAGAGCCCTAAATGCTCAGGCAATCTGATGGTTTAATCAGATAACCATTCTCTCTGTTAGTTCTTTGTGACATAAGCAAATACTTCTTGTAGAAACTAGCAATTTTAAAAATATCCTTTGAAGAGATGTGTTTTGTAAGTAGAAAAATTCTAAATACATTGTCTTCAATATTTATTCTTAGGTTGGTGAGACCAGATGCAAAAAAGTTTGTACTTCTAAGTCTGATCTGAGATCTAATGACTTCAGCATTGTTGGAAGCTTACCAAGAGATTTTGAATTATCCAATTATGACTGTTATGGAAAACCCATTGAAGTTAACAATGGACTTGGGAAATCTCAGGCTAAGAACAACAAGAAGCCTCCCCCTGCGAAACCTGTTATTCCAACAGCAGCAAAGCGAATTGATCTTTACGCGAGAGCATTGTTTCCTTTCTGCTTCTTGTTCTTCAATGTTATATATTGGTCTATATATTTATGATAAATCTTTTCCATTTGTACAAAATAAAATTCCATTCCATTGTGACCTACTCCATTCATAAATGCCAATCGGTGAGAACTTTTGAATTTTCATAGCAACGTTGCATTTTGGATGCCATTTGATTGTAATAAAACTGTGGCACCTTAATTTTGAATGGCAGCATGATCATGTAATGTCTGTGCTCTAATAACGATGTATATATGTATAGTGAACATATTGCTTAGTAACAAATGAAGGACAAGCATACTACATAATATAATCCATACAGTTCTCTTCCGTTAGTGTAAACTGCAAATACTACAGATAATTCTGATAATAAAATGATATGCACGCTGAATCCTGCTATGGTCACCATTCTAATGTATGTAGTATTTCCAATTTCCTTCCTTGTAACTTTAAAAGAAAGCCATCTTATTCTTGTAAAATTTTAGATGGTATTATCACAGATTTTAAAAGGTTGTATTACATATTGTTTAAACTTTGTAAGTAGAAATATATCAGTTATAATTATATAGGCTCTGTGGAGAAATAAAGTTCAAAAAATATTAATTTGTAAAATCAGCTCATTTTAAAGTGTGCTTGTGTTGTCAAGATATCAGATAGTAATACACAGTAAGCATTTTTAAACAAAGGGAAACCTATATTTATGTAACTGTATACTGAATTCTGACAAAATAAAAAATTAAAGATACCTTATTGATGAAATATTTAGGATAAACAAAATTCTATTAAATCCACCTTAAAACCTAAATGTATTTTCATGGATTTCATTTGTTGGCACATATTACATAAAACATTGTGCCTTAAAATGAGTCATATATATTTTAAATTGGAATGCAGTAATAGATATGTGATTTTACATCATTTTTAGGAAACCAAGGGGAAGTAATAAGTTGAAAAAGAAATCCATAATTATTAAAAGATTTTAACTTTTTTATTTTATTAAAATTCTTGCATATTTTAAGTAAAATTAAACATGTTTTCTGAATTTTTTTTATTTGAATATTTTGGGGTTAGTTACAAAATATTTAGAGATTAAGTAAATAATAGCTTTGTTTGTATTAGACTTCACTTCTACTTGTATTTTCTTTCTTGTTAAAAGTCTAGACAACTGAGATTTACTTACTTTGAACTTGTTCCAACCCAAAAGTAAGCACTAAGTCTCATTTTATGAGACCACCGTTTCTTAATATCACATCCAGTGCACCTTTATCTTTCTGCCATTCTGAAATAAAACTATCAGTAATTCGCATAGATAAACATAAGACTAAAGAAGTATATTTACATTATCTGGAGAGTTTTGTTGCAGCTACCAGTTTGTATAGCAAATTCGATAATAAAGTATTGTTTATGCAAATTGCCATATGTAATTCAGTGCTATTCAATTTATTGAAGCCTTGCATTTTTGAAAGATTCTGACTGATTATATTATTTTTAATGGGATATAATCGAATCCTTTGTAGACCTTCAGCACCCTCTAGTTGTAAAGGTGACATCTGAATAATTTTACAGTGCTACAGGTAACCCGGTTGATGGACTTAATATATTCTAGGACCCAGGGCAAGAGCATTTTAATGGAACTGTGGTAAGAAAAAAAAATAAATAGGATTTAAATCACTTAAAATGTTTACTTGTAATAATTATATTTGGTTATAATCTGGTTCCTTTATTTTGGCAAGTTTCATTCATATTAGGGGATTTGATCTAGATATAGAGTTTTAAGTGGAAGATGTACCATATTGAAGACGTATCTCATTATATAGAAATTTATTTGTGGAAAATAGTATAAATGAATTACTTTTCTGTAATATAATATTGTAGCCTCTTAAGACCAATTTTAATACCCAAGTATATATGAATCGCTATCCCAGGATTAAGTGTGTATGTGTAACTACAAATGGAACACCAGAAAAAGATCATAACAAAGAAGTACAATGAGTGTCGCTGACAGTTTTTTATAATTCTTCTCAAAGATTTAGTCACAGAACTCCAGAGTAGTTCTGATCTGTGTACTTTCAGTATTATATATTTCTAGGAGATTTGCAGTATATCTACCTGGAGTATCTGCGGATACCTCAAATTCAGTGTCTTTAAAGTAAAAATTATCATCTCAAAAATCAGGTTGTCTCATTTTTGATTTCTGTTAAAGCCATTGCTAATCCAGTTGCCCATGTTAAATTCATCTTCCTTTCTCACACAGTCTGTCCCTTTAAGTATCAAGTCCTGTAAATTCTCCCTCTTATACCTATCACCTCCTCTCCATTCCGGCTGGCACCCTCCTAATTCATTTTCTCATTCTATGTAATCAGACTCTCTCAGCAGTCTACAGTCTCACTCTAGTATAACTCTATTTTTGAACTAACTTCATAATTTTTATTTTTTAGTTGCATAGGTAATAACTAAATATGTTGAATATTATAAAACAAACATGTATTTAGAGTCAGCATTTAAAGTTGCTGTCCATAGCCTTTTTCCTTCAAACTATTCTGTCTCTTCCCCAGAGGTCATCATTGTTTTGTATCTATTCAGAACTCATTCTAGGCATTTTCAACATCTATCTAATTTTTAAATATAAAAGATAATGTAACATAATAAGATATTACCTAAATGGGATTTTACCTTATGTAGGGTTTTGCAATTTTTAAAATTTAACATCTAGAGTTTTTTCCAGGTCCTCATCTGGGATATATTAGGTGTTCATAAACTGGGCTTCTGCTATTATTATATAGGATGAATGTGTCTTAATTTAATTTCTTTTTAAGTAAAAACTTAGTTTGTTTTTCCTCCAAATACAAAATAGAGTTGCAATAAATATCTTTGTGCACAAATACATATATTTCCATGAGGCTAATGTCGAAAGTAGAGTTGCTAAATTGAAAGATAAGTATCTGTTAAATTCTGATAGACTTTGTCATTTTCTCTCTAAAAAGCTGCTTAAGTAGCTTCTCACCATGATATGCCCAAATTCCCACAGTAGTAATCTCTTAGTCTAAAGTTATGGATACATTACTTTTCTTTTTTAAATAATCTTTTTTGACATTGTCTCAGACTTTCAAAAATATTGAAAAAAACCTTATGAAGAATTTCTGTTTACTCTTCACCTAAATTCCCCAAATGTAAATACTTTCTCATACTTGCTTTTTTTTTCTCCCTCTACCGTGTGTGCATGAGATATTTTATTTTGAAATGTTAAAATTGCAGATATGATGTTTCTTTACCTCTACACATTAGTGTTTCCTAAAATACAAGAACATTTTCTTTCATAACCATAGTAGAACAAGATATCAATATCAGGAAATTAACATTGATAAATTGCTAGAATCTAGAGAATTAATTCAAATTTCCCAATTGTTCCACTATTTTGGTTGTTGTTCAGGGTTCATTCCAGGATCATGTTTAATTTTCTGATGTTAATTTCTGTAAAATAGAGCTGTGATTGTGGCATTCTGCTCAAACATCTTTAGTGTCTTCTGTCACATGAACTAAGTAAAAAATCCTCTCTCATATGAAATTATCCCTATTAAATGTTTAGCTTATCTTTGCAGATATTTCTCACACTACTACTCTTCTCGTATCCTAAACTCTACTCAAACTGATTTTGACTGTTTTATATCACATTTAGTAGTGATTGGAGTACTAAGTTCAGCCAGTTCCTTTCCTTTGAAGTAAGTGGTTAATTTTATGTTTCACGATTTCTTTCAAGTGGACCAGGCTTTGTTGTTAAATGTCTTCAAATAATTATTTTAACTAATATGTATTTATTCAGCATTAGATATTTTTACTTTTTTATTGACACATAATAGATGTACATATTTTGAGGGCACATGTGATAATTTGATACCTTTGCATAAAATCAGTTCAGGGTAATTAGGATATTCATCACCTTAAATATTTATCTTTTCTTTATGCTAAGAACACTAGAATTGTTCTCTTTCAGCTATTTTGAAATGTAAAATAGATTAATGTTAACTCTAGACACCCTATTGATCTATTAAATACCAGGTCTTATTTCTTCTAACTGTATGTGTGTTCCCATTAATTAACCTCTCTGCATCCACTCCTCCCTGCTACCTTTCCTGGCTTCTGGTAACCAGCAATCTACTCTCTATCTTCATGACATCCACTATTTTAGCTACAACATACGAGTGAAAATATGTGATTTTTTTAAATCTTATGGTTTCATCTCTAGTGAAAAATGAAGTGAAAATATTTTCCATTACATCTGCAGTGCTCAAATTAAGCTTCTTTAAAAGCAACTTAGTTATTATTTACACTACTGAAAATTTCCATTTATATAAATAGGTATAAAATTTTAAAATATCAAGCCTAAAATGAGAAATAGTTTGAAATACTTTATAGCCTTTACCCAATGCTTACTCGATAGAATATTATTACCTTGCTTTACAATAGCAGATTTATTCAAATTATTTTTAAATAATTGCATATGTTTGTGCAATGTATTAATAATTTAGCATTCACTCTCATTTTTTGGTAAAGCTAATCTTAGCCATTTAAGAGATTAGGCCACATCACTGGAGTAATGCTTGGAGACTTTCTTGTGATTAATATTAATGGAAAATATGGATGCCATAATCAAAATGGGTTATACTATCTGTATGTACCATATATGCATAAACTTGATATTTTATACGTTGATAACCTTTGCATTCTTTCTATGTATGTATACAGATATATATGCATTTACATCATTTTAATGTGTCCTTAATTAACAAGAACAATGAGAAAGTTTATGAATTCTGTTCCCTTTGGATTTTCTGTATTCCAAACATATCACTCCAAATGTCTCAACTCTCACATATCATACCCAAAGCAGTTCTTTCTAAATCGTCTAAGTGAATTCTAAACAAGAAAACTGTAAACTAGTTAATATTTATTGGCTACTTCATATATTAAAGGTGTGTGTTAGCTAAAAACTGAAAAGATGAATAAAACCTGGCTTCTGCTTTTAAATGATATAGAGTGAATCATGTGAGAAGGAAGATACACTAAATATACAAATTGCTATAATGCAAATCAGAATATAATACATATTATTTTAAGAACATAAGAAGAAACAAAGTCATTTGTCTAAAAGAACAAAACCTGTTTTAAAAAAGAATAAAAATACTGTAATATGGCCAAAGGCAATTTTACAATCCATCATAGGATTTTGAAGCTAAAAATTTACTAAATGTAAATAAAAATACAAACTGTAAAATGCAGAAACATTGCAAATGAAAAATCTTAAGTGTTATTTGAATTTTATTTCCTGGTTAACATTGTTGAGAAAATAATGAGCAGCAAAGCAAGTTTTCCTTAGCTGATGAGGTAATGCACTTTAGCTAATGTTTGTTTCTTAACTAAAACCCACATCTGATCTTAATCCTATAACGTGAAACAATTTTCAGTAAATCCCAATTTGCAGCCTGAAGCAATTGCAGTTCAATTAATATCATTGACAGAGATGTGGCCAAAAGCAGGGTAGAACCCCTATGGTTTAGCAAGAATTGCAATCAAACTGCAGGTCCTTTAGCAATTACCTCACTGAATAGAGATTTTATTAGTCAATTAGCATTGCCTCACCCTATCCCATTTATGACACATAACAGAAACCCCTTTTTGTGAAATGGTAAACAAGATAAAGAAGCAAAAGATTTTAGCCCTTGAAAAGCTCAGCTCAGTTTATTGGATGTTCCCACGGGATGTTGTTTTAAGTGTTAGAGTTGAAAATGTGGCAGAAGGAAAATGGCATTTAACAATAGTAAATACTTATCTGCTTCTATTTGAAGACTACAACCTCACATTGTACAGCTCCTGGAAATTCATGTTCTAAGGAACATAAATTTGGCATACAGTGGCAGCATCATATCTGCTTGCTTTGGTAAGAATCTCCAGCATTTTTCATAAGTCTAAGTTAGAATCTGCAGGCTTGTCAGCTACAAAGATGCTCTTTAATTTATTAACTGAGAGAATATTATATGGAACTCATTAAGAGGGAATACCTAATAAATTCTGCCTTGGACTATTATAAAACCTCTTTCTAAACACAGCTGCAGTTTTCTGGTTCATTCATTTGCAGGCTCAAAAGCTCTTTCTTTCAAAAATAACTAGGCTCCACTCTGTCCACTGGCATCTTAGAAGCTTTCAAATTTTTAGATGAATTAATTTAAATATACAAATATTTATGTGAAATTTTCTAAGAAATATTTGTGAAACATGCACCATTGCAAAATAAACTACTGATCTAAGCTAAGCCCAAAGCCAATATGACATAAACATGTAAGGAGGCAGGAGAAGGCAGTAGAAAGACCCTTGGATTGGAAGTGATAGTACCTGAGCTACAGTTTGAGGTTTGCCATTTAAACCTCCTCGCAAACTTTGTCAAAGGATATTTCTCATCTTCAGTTACCCTGTTTTTAAAGAGGGAATAATATAAACAATTATTGATAATAATACACTATTAATGTAATAATGTAATATAAAATAATTGATTACAATGTGTGAGTCTTTTATAGTGATTCAAGCAAGGACTTGGAAACAGCCTAGGCTAGAGTCTCACTAGTTTTATAAACCTTGGCAAATTATTTAAGATCTGTGAGTTTCCTCACTTATGAAATACACGTTTATGATGACTACCTCATCACATGATTGTGAGAATTTAATATATTATCATATGTAAAGTGTACAACAGAATTCCTAGTACGTAAGTGTGCAAAAAATTATAGTTATTATCTAGTTTTACCTCTTACTACTACTATAATTTCTAGCACCAAATCTGCTACTAATGACATTTCTTTTTTTTTCCAAATTTCTTTATTAAAATAATGAGTGTTAGGCTATAAAACACACTGACATTTTGACAACAGATGCATATTACCTCTACTCATAAGGCATTTTAGCATGCATAATCATTGATATCAATTTAGAATATAAAATAACTTAAAGATGGGTACAGTAGAAGGAACTAGGAAACACATATTAAGATATTCTTGGTTGAGTAAAGGAGCCATTGAAATATTTACTTAGAGTCTACAATTAAATGTTAGTAATGCAATGTGGGTAATGCAATATAATAATTCTAGAAATTCAGAATCCACATATTCAAGGGACATATTTTACATGTTAGAAAAATAAAAATGAGAATACTTCTGAACTTTTGAAAGAAAGAATAAAAAGAAGAAAAATGTCCTAGATATGTTAAACATGCAGTAAAAATGGAGCTTAATCTCTTATTAATTCATGCATATACGATACTAATAAAAAATGATGCTCATAATAAGTAGCCTAAAAACTCCATGATTGTGACTTTGTTTCTAAAACATAGTGGGAATATTTTGTTATATTAAACAGAATTGAGGTGTTAATATACTTTATTGTATTCTAATTCTTTGAAGTTTGATTAACTACTAAACTTAATGGTATTCCCAATTAATCAAACTATCCAATTAACACCGTTTAGTGTAAATGATAATGTGTTACATTCTGAACTCATACTTAAAATGAATGAGGTTAAATTCTAACTGATAGAATCATGTTTAATTCTCCTTAAGGCAATATATTTTATATTATAGCCACAATATTTTTCTATTTATTGAAGAAAGAGTTGTTTAACACTTTACAAGTATAATGCTGAATAGACACTAAAGTAAAATTAAACTACTAAATTAGGAAGTTTCAACTACAAATACATTTTGATAGCGGAGACATGGGAAGAGGGCATCATAACTTCTAGAATAGAAAAAAGAATGAGTAGTTTGAAAATACTGCAAAACTTTGTCCCATTACTAGAATATTTAGGGTCTTTACAAGGCCTCCTGAAGACACCGATTTTTTTTTAATCAAAGCGAAACTTCATTTTTTAACCAAAGGGAAAGGGAAGGTTTGAGATGTCCTGTATAAGACAATTAATCAAAACTGAGACAGATCCCAAAATATATGGAAGAATTGTTAATGAAGGATTTCATTAAAAATATATTTGCTACACTTTGGGAGGCTGGAGGATGGCTTGAGCCTAGGAGTTTGAGACCATCCTGGGCAACATAGGGAGACTCCCATCTCTACAAAAAATTTCGAAAATTAGCTGTGCGTGGTGGTGCACACCTGTGGTCCCAGCTACTCAGGAGGCTGAGGCAAGAGGATCATTTGAGGCTGGGAGGCGGAGCAAGACCCTGTCACAGAAACACACACACACACACACACACACACTCACACACACACTCACACACGTTAGGTGTAACTTAATTACTTTAGGTAAACAGTATCAAAAATTAACCAAGAGATCATTTTACCTGTTCTATGGAAAATGTCATTGAAATTTGACCTAAAGTATGTTAACCTCTTAAATTTTAGGGATAAGTCAGTGAGTATGTTTTTAACATATATTTAGAAACATTTATTTGCCTGCTTTGGTGTGTATTCTACCTACAAAATAACAAGTTAGATTAGAATGGTGCAGGTGAACATATATGTTCATGTGTGTATATATTCGTATATTATATATATGTGTATACACACATAGTACAACATCATTGATTAGTATTCTATTTGCAACTAAGACATACTATATTTTTGCCCTTTTTGAAGCCTTGCAGGGTATCTATTTAATGTTATATGGAACAGTTTCACATTAAGGTTACATTAGGAGCTGTTTGAGAGAATGCCTAGTTAAAGATCAAATAAAATAAGAGTGTGCTAATTGATATGAACCAGATGGCCCACAGAGAAAAAAAACTTAGTCTCCACAGATTGTTCCATTTATTTATTTGTGTGTTTATGCATTTAAAAACACTCTCATTCTTGTATGTATCCCAGGCTCATTCTTCCCCACCTCATAAAATGACCTACACCCTCCCCCACATCCTCGTTCATTTCATACATCAAGAAAAAATCCTGTTTACTACATGCCAAATGGTTCTGGAAGGAAGCATACCCTGTTGTCTCCCTACTCACCTAGTCTAGTTCTTTTAGATTTATACAAAATTCAGGCTAATGTCTAATTCCTTCCACATAGGCCACGTTACTCCTGTTCTCCAGGAGGCTTGGGGACATGCAGAATATCCTGTCTTGTTAGGTTGTCCTATCTTGGCAAATATTCATGAGTTGCCATCTCTGATTACAGCCCAAATCCCAACTCTTTTTCCACGTTTGCGGCCCAGTTCTCCTCTAGTTCCCATCTATCTGTATGTTTTCCTCTGGAATGCCTATGTCAGAATAAAGCTCCACATCCCTAAGCTTTATGTATTCCATTCCTTCCTTTGCCTGGCCTGTGCTTAATCAGAATTCCCAGAGAACTGTTCAAGTTAGATATCGAACTATGAAATAGATATTAAACTGTGTCTATTTCAAGCAGTCCCTGTTTATTTTCTCTCACAACATGTGGGATATGGGTCTTAAACTCACATTTTTCCTGCTACCTAATAATGTTCCCAGGTTATTTCTCTACTTATGCAAACTCCTTTCTTTTGATGATTGATCTACCTTTTTATTAAACTTTTGAACATTCTGTGTAAGTGCCTGTGTGTATGAAAGAGAAAAAAAGAGAGCTAGGAAGAGGTGAGAGTGGAATAAGAAAAATTGTAAAGATAAGAATTACCCGTATTTCAACACTGAGAATCAAATCACTTTAACTTTTTGTTATATTTAATATAAACTTTATTTTTTTCAACAAGTAATTGAAAATATATACATTGTCTTAGGTATATCTGAAGTTGTGATCACTTGCAATCATTTATCTTGGTCCTCTGCAATCACACCTAGAGTCATCCATGATTATTAGTTTGCTTGTATTTTTAAAAAATTAAAATATTTGAAAGGAAAAATCTATACAAATATTAGCGTTTTTAAATTTACGTAAATGATAAACTATATGTATTACTCACAAAGTGTTCTTACAACTAGTCACATAAATATGTACTCTATTCTCTCATATGCATGTATCATTTTATTTAATTAAGAATCTTTACCTTGTTCAAACATTTTTCATTATTTTAAACAAAGCTTCAATAAACAGCTTTGTGTCTATTTCCCAGTATTTATGTCTGAGTGATTTTGTGTAGTAATTACAAGTAGAATCCCTCTATTAAAGGACACACACATCAGCAATTTAAAAAAAAAATAAGAAAAAAGGACCTGGAAGGGGCTTCGAGATGGCCGTGTAGAGGTATTTTCTACCTGCCTCCTCCACGAAGAAGAACCAGAATAGTGAGTAGACAATCATACTTAGATCATCCAAGAAAGAACACTGGAATTCAACAGAGAGATGTCAGGAAACCCCAAAGCAAGGAAGAAGAGGGAAGCCAGGCAGCCTCAGAGGCCAGGACTGGCAGCCAGGAGAGGCTCCCCAATGCGGGGAAAGGGTGAGTGAGAGACTCCCAGAGGTCTACATTCTCACCTTGCCTTGGACTTCTACAATCCTAGCCACAGGAGAGCTCCTTGACCTTGGACAATCATGGGGCCTTGAGTCTAACACAGAGAGCTTCCCAGAAACTGCCTGAAGGCATTGCTCCAGAGCCAGAGCTCACAGTGGATCTCACAAACCCCAAATCCTCAGTAGCATGGCACTATTTTAAAAGCCCAGACTACAGTGGACTGCATCCAGCTCTGCAACCAAGGCTGAGGGGGGAGCCACAGGCAGCAAACCGAGTCCTCCATGAAGAGAGGTGATCTTGTATTTTCATGCATCCTGAGGACCAATTTCACTGCCTGCAACTGCCAGGGCTGCAGACTGCTGTGGGCTAAGGCGCAAGTGAAGCCCATGTCCCACCCTCCCCCACTGCCTACCTAAGGTTGATCCTAAAGAGAGCAAACCCAGCCTTCCCAGTAACATTGTCACGTTGCAGCTGCTGCCACCTCCACCTGAGCCTTCCACCAGCAGCTTGGCCCCTGCATACTATAGCCAGTGGTATTTGCATATATTTGGCTATTTCTATGCCTTCTTTTGAGAAATATCTGTTCAGGTCCTGCACCCATATTTTAAATTGGGTTGTTTTCTTGTTATTAAGTTTCTTATATATTTTGGATATTAATCACTTATCAGATACAGTGTTTGTGAATATTTTTTCCCATTCGTAATTTGTCTCTTCACTCTATTGGTGGTTTCCCTTGATGTGGCCACTGCTACCATTCCCAGTACCTGTGCAAGCCACCGGAAGGTCCAAGAATTAGTCTGCTTGGACATGCTAACACTGGTGCCAGCATACACCACCCCGGGGCACAAGAACAGGCACCTTCAGCCCACCACTGCCATCACTGGGGACTGAAGACAGGCCCACCCAGCCTCTCAGTCCCCCAAAAAACTTCACCACAGTCTCCACTAACAACTGCCCCCTAAGCCACCAAAAAAAAAAAAAAAAATCACAGACAAAACTGATGCTGTTTATAGTCAAAGAAATCATACAGAGATGATACTATCCAAAGTGCCCTGCTCAACCAACACCATAGGAACATCTTCAGTAAAAAGTTCCTCCTTACAAAAGCAAATTCAAAAAATTGGAAGAAGCAATGTTTATACTAAATGTGTCGATATCAATGTAAGGACACAAGAAACACAAAAAAGAAAGGCAATATGACACCCCCAAAGAAACACAACAATTTCTTGGCAACAGATTCCAATCAAAAAGAAATTCATGAAATCTTAAAAAAAATTCAAAATTTTGATACTAAAGAAGCTCAGTGAGATATAAGAGAATTTTGAAAACAAAAACAAAAACCAATGAGGAAAACAATTCAGGAAATTCTGGAACTAAAGAATTTACGGAATGAAATATAAAATATATTTGAATGTTTGAATAATAGACTAGATCAAGGAGAAGAAAGAAAATCAGACCTTGAAGACAGATCTTTTGAAGTAACCCAGACAGACAAAAATAAGGAAAAAATAATAAAAAGAGAATAAGCAAAGCCTCTGTGACATAGAGGACGCCAAAATGCAACCAAATGTTCAAATTTCTGATGTCCCAGAAGGTGAAGTGAGAACAAAAGGTTTAGAAAATGTATTTAATGAAATAATAGATGAAGCCCCTCCCTATTTTTTTTTTTTTTTTTTTGAGATAGAGTCTTGCTCTGTCACCCAGTCAGGAGTGCAGTGGTGCAATGTTGGCTCACTGCAACCTCCGTCTCCCTGGTTCAAGTGATTCTCCTGCCTCAGCCCCCCAGTAGCTAGGACTACAGGTGTTTACCACCACACCTGGCTAATTTTTGTATTTTTAGTAGAGATGGGGCTTCACCATGTTGGCCAGCTGGTCTCAAACTCCTGACCTCAGGTGATCTGCCCTCCTCAGCCTCCCTAAGTGCTGGGATTGCAGGCATGAGCCACCATGCTTGGCTGAAACCTTTTCAAGTCAAGCAAGAGAAATAGATATTCAGATAAAGGAGCCTAGGAGATCCTGAAGAAAATACAACAGAAAAAGGACTTTGCCATGACACATTATAATGAGACTGCTATACACAATGACTGTACTAATTTATATTCCCACCAATAGTGAACAAAGGTTCTCTTTCTTCCACATCTTCACCAGCATTTGTTATATTTCATCTTTGTGATAATAGCCATTCTAGCAGACATGAGATGATACCTGATTGAGGTTTTAGTTTGTATTTCTCTGATTAGTGATGTTGAGCATTTGTTGCATACCTTTGGCCATTTGTATATTTTCTTTTGAATTGAATATTTTCTTTTTGGACCCTGTGCCCATTTTTTAATTAGGTTTTTTTTCTTGCTATTGAGTTTCTTACATTTTGGATCTTTATCACTTATCAGATATATTGTAAGTATGCTTTCTATTTCTGCAGATGTCTTCTTTGATCTTATTTGATCTCCTTTTTTTCCTGCACATTCACCATAAAGGGAAATAATCTACTGTAAGCTTTCTACTAACTTTTTCCTTACCTTGTTGATGGTTTCTTTTGCTGTGCAAAGGTTTTTCATTTAATATACTCCCATTTGTCTATTTTCACTTTTGTTTCTTGTGTTTTGGAGGTAATATCTAAAAAATTATTTCCCAATTCAATGTTCTAGAGTTTTTCTCCTATGTTTTCTTCTAGTAGTTTTATAGTTTCAGTTCTTACATTTAAGTTTTGAATGAATTTTCGGTTTTTTAAATATGATGTGAAATAACGGTTCAATTTTGGATGCCCAGTTTTCCCAACACCACTTATTGAAGAGACTGTCCTTTCTCTATCATGTGTGACCTTGGCATTGTTGTAAAAAGTCAATTTACCATAATGTGTGGGTTTATTTCTGGGATTTCTGTTGTTTCTCATTGGTATCTGTGTCTGTTTTATGTAGTACCATGAAGTTTTGATTGATAGCTTTGTGGTATATTTTGAAATCAGGTAGCGTGATGCCTCCAGCTTTGTTCTTTTTGCTCAAGATTGCTTTGGTTATTCAGGATCTTTTGTAGTTCCATTTAGAATTATCTTTTCTATTTCTGTGAAAAATGCCATTGGAATTTTGATAAGGATTGTATTGAACCTGTAAATAGTTTTGGCTTGTATGGACATTTTAACAATATTAATTCATCTAATTTGTGAATGCAGGATATTTTTTCCATTTATTTGTATCTTCTTCAATTACTTTCATCAATGTTTTATAGTTTTCAATATACAAGTCTTTCACCTCCTTGGCTGAATATATTTCTAAATATTTTATTTTATTTTTAATTTTTGATAGCTAGAATTAATGGGATGTTTTCTCGATTTCCTTTTTAGATCACTGCTTGTTAGTGTATAGAAATACTATTGATACTTGCATGTCAATTTTGTATCCTGTAAATTCAGTAAATTTGTTTGTTAGTTTTAACAGTTTTTGGTGGAGTCTTTAGGGTTTTCTATATCAGAGATGACATCTACAAACAGGGACAATTTAACTTCTTCCTTTCCAATTTGGATGCCTTTTACTTCTTTCTCTTGACTTATTTCTCCAGCTTAGAAGTTGTTTTGTTTAGCAGGGCACTAGGTACTGTGGTAAACTTTATGAGTTCATGCACATCTGGAAATGTCTCTGTTTCTCTCTTAAATGACTGTTTAACTGAGCATAGTATTTTAAATTTAAAGTTATTTTCCTTCTTGTTTCAGATGAAATGTATGATACCAATCTAGGTCTTATTTTTGTGTAGGCAATCTGCCTTTTCTCTCATTAGCTTTTAGGAAAATCTTTTTACATGATAGGCTAAACTTTGATTAGATATATTTATTTTAGTCAGTCCATGTCAACACTCTGTAGATTTTTAAATCTGAAGGATTTTGTCTTTCTTAGATCGGGGAAAATTTTTAGTTATTGCCTTTAAAATTATAACCTCACCATCATTTTATCTATCCTCTCTTTCTGAAACTCTTACAATCTTCTTAATCTCTTCACTTTAAAAATTACCCAGTATCAATCTTTGGTAATAATTTCCATGATACCAATCATTACAAAACACACAGAAGCAGAGGTTCAGGACTGCCAAGGGTATTTCTTTCTTGATGCATTAGGATGCACAGTGGACTCACTTTTATATATCAGACCTCTAAATGAAGTATATCATCTTATAACTTACCAGAAGGAAGCTTATTTGGTCATGAAACCTCTTCCTTTTGTATTATAACAGTTGCATGGCTTACATTGTATTTTCCAGGGAGCCATGAAATTCATATACTTCATGTTTGTTTATGATGATTAATTCTAGACAGACTAGGTATATCCTCCTAACAACATTCTAAAGATAAGGACACTTGCTGCTAATGTGTTTGCCAGGAAGTTTTCCACTAGCATGTTTACCGGAAGATTTCATCTCCTTTTTTTTCTGCACATTCACAGTAAAGGGATGTAATCTACTGTAGGCCTGCCACTAACCTTTTCCTTCCCAGTCCACCTTCTGACCTCATTTGACATCTCTTTGATGCATACTTATCAGGAACTTTTTATAATTTTTCTTTTTTAGTTTTATGGACTATGTTATATTAAATAATAAAGCTCCTAAGCCCCTTAACAACCAGAAGCTGAACGATTTAGTGTGTAGGAGGAATTTTCTCTATAAAGCATGCTAACTGTAACCATATCCTTTCAAGATTCTTTGAGTTTTTTTTTTTTTTTTTTTTTAACTCACTCTTAACTCCAGCATCAGGAGTTATTTAAACTTTTTAAAAAGCACATGTTGGTGAAGGCATTTCAAATGTTTTAAGGGTAAACTTATGATTATTTTTCTAGCAAACCTGTTATAAAAGTTTTTATATCACTTGGGCTTTTGAATTTGCCTCTCAAATGTTTCTCTCATCCTGGAGGTCATCATTAAATACTTAATTCTACCTATAGACCTACACATACTGTATTATCTGCAGCGCTGTGGCAGATAAATAAAAGGGATATATGGCACACTAGCCATCAGTAAAATGACAGTATCAATCTCCATTCATTCCTAACAGAAACCATGTTTTATATAGTGCATACACTCAGAGCAACTGGGGTGGTATTTAGAGGCCTTTGTTCTGTAAATTGTGGATTCTATCTGGTATGTGGACATAACCATTTCCCATATATTATAGTACAGATTTTCATAGAGCCTGATTTCAAGGGTCATAGTGTATCGTATTGTTTATTTATCTCTTCAGTCCTAACTAACTGCATCATGGCAACGACAGTGTCCTTTTTTATTCACAGAACTGGACCATTAGAGAACAATAAGAGCCAACAATCCTGTAACATCTCAGCATAACTTACCCTAGCCCTCAATCACTTCTTCTAGAACTAAACTTTATATATATCAAATTCCATTATAATTAAAAGTCTTTCCTGGGTGATGGTATCAGTTCTTTGTCATCGTTGTTGAGAGGTATGGAGTTTCATTAGAGTAATTATACAATTATTCATGCTCTTATAGTCTAAACACAATAAACGGAATAATAGTTGGAGTAGCCTACAGGTATTTTGAGCATTCAGGATGCTCTTTTTCCCATACTGTACTGGTGGAGTTGTTAGGCAGAGCTCATGTATCAACAAGCATTCAGTTCTACTTCTCTAGAGAAGGTAAGTTCAGGGTCTCCCCCACTGCCCACAAAAATCAGTCATTCGTCAGTGCCAGATATGAGAGCATTTGGTAAGATATTATTCTCTTGTTCTTAGTTACTCTTGTGGAAATATTACGGTTGCATCCCTTTCTGGGATTGTGAATCGCTTATGAGTTCCTATTCCGCTTACTATTATTTTCCCTTGTTTTCATTTATTGTGCTTCCTGGTGGACTTGCTGACCCAAATGTGCTATTCACATATGGGGCTGGACATAGTAGCAGCCGTGCTAATTTCCCCATTTACCCTATCTGTAAGCAGATCTTGGAGAATATGACAGATAAAGAATGACAGCATTGTTGCTGCCATTTGGTAATGATAGTACATTCATAGCCAGCCCTAATTCTTCACCACCTCACACACTCCCACCTCTTGATCCAAGAAGTCTCTCCAGTAGAGTCCTTGCCTTCTTCTTTTCACAGTCAATGTGAGGACCAAATCATTTAAACATCCAAGCCATTTGTTCAAGATGTCCCCATTGCCTATATTGAATAATAAATATTCAAATTGCCTATTCCAATGAAAATTTTAAAATGTTGTAAGTCCATATACTATTATATTTCTTTCCCATTTTTGGTTATTGGTAGCAGTAAAGTACATACATTTTTTTTCAAAAGATATATCCAGGTGGTCTGAAATGGTAGAAAATTTGCTGTTCCAAAATTTTAGTTGTTTTCTCTAAGGTTGTTTTTAATGTAGAATAAGAAAAGCCTAGAATTAAATCTGTGCCAGTCCCAGTTAAACCTGTTTATGCTCTTGGGGCTATTGGTTGAAGTCCAGTGTAATCAGCTTTGCAGGTATTGATTCCATTCCTATCGACAGTAGGCAGTTTTTATCTCATTAGCCATTTCATCAGGTCCTAGAAGACAGGTGCATGACATCTCTCAGGCCGTGAATACATGTCCTGAACACACGCATGCCCACTTATTTATGAACTCATGAGCTAACTAGGCATCTACCTTTATTTTCCAATCCCTTTCTTATCTGACAACAGTAGTTTTTTGGT
Organism: Hylobates moloch; assembly: GCF_009828535.3. Lineage (NCBI taxonomy): Eukaryota > Metazoa > Chordata > Mammalia > Primates > Hylobatidae > Hylobates > Hylobates moloch. Next base: position 1,737,668 of record NW_026652312.1, on the reverse strand, counting down.
GGGCATCTATATGAACCAGTTTAATTCTTCCTCTGAATTCCTATGGAGAACTCCAAGTCCGAATGCTCTATATGTAGTATTTTTTTTTATCATGCAGTCATCTACAGCCCATTTGCCTGATCATATAGCAAGCCCTTTGGCTACAGCTCAAGTCTATAAATATGCAAACACTCTTTAGAGGGTCTGAGCCTAATTCCTCTTCCACTTTAATTAACCGCTCTCAGCAATTTTCCCTGTGTGAACTTGCCCTTCCTTTCTTTCGTCAAAGTTTTACCACCCACTGGACATATTGTGGCTGCTTTCCAAATAGCAATATGGCTCTACGGTTGGGAACTCCCACTAAGTGACCAGAAAGCCCACTTTTCCTCAGTTGGGAGAGTATAACGTTCAACCTACATAGCATTGGAAGCAAGGAGTTCCTCTGAGGTCACAAGGTCTATGTGCAGTGAAACAATCTCTATTCATGTACATGTGATATACCCCATTGAACTCTCTCAACCACTCCTTGTCTTCTTGCTGTTCTTAAATATACCACTTCCATTTTAGGAGTAATCTTTGCTGTACAGCTCTTTCTCTGTTAGAATACGTCTGTGACATCACCTAAGTCCTAATTGATATTTCTGGCCTTAGATTTATCTGACCCCTTTTGTGGTGGGTGACATTTTGATTAACATCCAATAACAAAGCAACAATTATCTTTCAAGTAGACTAGAATTAACAGCTGTCTTTGGCTGCTCTCAGATCCAGAACCTAAGAAACCTTTGTTGGATAGATGTATTCAAATTTTCTAAAGTGTCCAGTCTGTGAATGTTCTAGTTACAGACATTTCTAATGTAATTTGAGCAGTTAGGTCTTCAGGGCTCAGTAGGGCCGCTTGTCACACCACTCTCTGTAACTCTTTTAATCGTTTCTGCTCAGAGGGAAATTCCAATTTAGATTTCTTTCTGGTGATTTTGTGATTAGGAGCCAACAGGATTATTAGATGAGGTTGATTTTGCTAAAACCCAGATAGTCCTGCTAATCATTGAGCTTCTTGTTTATTGGCAGGATCTGTGAGAAATAATAACTGATTTCTTGTGGTTTTAGAAATCCCCAGAAATTCCACAGACCAGGCTAAATCTGAATTCATCAGCTAGCCTCTATTGGTTTAGCCCTTAGTTTCTCCTGAGATTTCCCATTTGAGGAAACAATTATAGTTTAGGAGTTTAGTTTAGGAGTTTAACTTATTTGTGAAGGTTTTCAGATCCTTCATTACACTATTGTATTGTGCTGGTAAATTAAAATACTCTTACAGCAAAACTGAAAGTGTATACTCTGTTCCAGGAGAATGCAAACTATTATGGCTGGACTTCAAAATTGAGATTGGAAAATTAGGTTTTGACCAGGTACATGGGAGCATATGATCCTCCCTTTTCCTGTTGTACTTCCTGCATAGCCTTGGCATATCAGGTATACTGAATGAATCAAAGAGTTCACTATATGTAATCCCCCCTTTTTTTTTTTTTTGAGACAGAGTCTCCCTGTCGCCCAGGCTGGAGTGCAGTGGTGAGATCTCGGCTCACTGCAGGCTCTGCCCCCCGGGGTTCACGCCATTCTCCTGCCTCAGCCTCCTGAGTAGCTGGGACTACAGGCGCCCACCATCTCGCCAGGCTAATTTTTTGTATTTTTAGTAGAGATGGGGTTTCACGGTGTTAGTCAGGATGGTCTCGATCTCCTGACCTCGTGATCTGCCCACCCTGGCCTCCCAAAGTGCTGGGATTACAGGCGAGAGCCACCGCGCCTGGCCCACTATATGTAATTCTAAATTGTCTACTGTTAACCTTCAGGAACTGTCTGCCTAGATACTATCTAGACAGGATTAATAAAAGAAGATTTAGTGGGAATCACTTCTCTCATTTCCTTAATCAGAACAGTGATATCTCATTGCCCTTCTGGATTTTTATATTGCTTAATGTTTTCTACTGGGGAGAGCTCAAGCAATTCCAAAGTTCCCATTTACTATGGCCAATTTAAATTGGGCCAAAGGTAGGTTTAGTTTATACCCCTTGCGAAAAACATACCTGTTTCTCATCCACACATAATATCTATTCCAGTTATGCACGTAGTTAAAGACGAGGCCACAGAAGAATCTGTCCAGCCCCTATTTCCAGTTTGTAGTTTCATCCATACCTTGGTTTCCTTCACTGAGAGTCTCCGTATCCTCCCATTTTCAACCTTGGGACTTTCAGAGGACCATCCTGGTCCCCAGTAAGTCTAACTGTTTTGAGCATGGAAGCTTCACCTTATGCTCCACAGGGATCAGGTTGAATCAGGGACTTCCCCCGACGTAACACCCTTCCTGGGCTCACTCCCTTCCCTAGCTGGCTTCTGTCACTCCTTAACTGGTTTCTCCCAGAGGTATTTTATAAATCATTTGCATTTGAATCTTTGGCTCAGGTTCTGCTTCTAGGAGAGTCTGACTTAAGATACCTGGTTAGTAATCTCCAATTCCTGTCATCTTTCTGAGTAACTTTTATGTGTTAGAAGAGAAATGGCAAATAGGTGGCATTTCGCTATCAGGCTTCCCCCACTCCCACTGCTGCCCCTTATTAGGTGCATTGCACATATGCTGGCACTGTTCCTGCTGAGCTCACACATGGCTTCAGAGTTCTCTACAATGTTCTCCAAAAGTTACAGATCATCCTTGAATGTTTTAACTTCTAAACCTCAATATAAAAACAATAACAACAAATAGTGATAGCACTTTTAATCACTCAGTCTCCCACTGTTAGTGATCTAGAGAATTTCATGTATAAATCAGATTAAATCTATGCTATATTCTTACTTATAAGTGAGTATATACCGACATTTTATTCCCCAGTAATGAGTTTTAAAGGAATGATCCAGTTATGTAGTCAGAGACTAAGAGCATAATATTTTGTTGTATGAATCTTATTGGAGTTCTCTTGGAATAGTCATGGGTTTACTTGAAGTGTGTCTCTTGCTGGAGTCTGAAAGTAAGTGTATTAAAAGATGTGGGTTTTTTTCCTTCTGTTCCCAGAAAAGATAACAGCTTCAAATTGGTTTCTCTGACAACGATTCTTTAAAGGACAGTTCTCCTTCCCTTTTTGTCGTCGTGTCTCTGTTTAATTGTTCTTGTTTCTTATCACAGTCTGTGACTATTTTGTTATGTTATAAATTAACTTATTGTTGATGTCTCTAGTTATAATGCAAAAAATATTAAATAATAGTTTCATAAGAACAAGGGCCACAGTCTGACTTGTTTAACACTGTATCTCCAACAGTCCCTTGCCTTGCTAATAGGAGGAATTCAATAACTATGTGATGAACAATTGAACAATGAATCAAAGAATAGAAAGAGGCCTATATGAGGGATGATCTGCAAGGCAGATGGCACGTGTGAGTCAGAAATTGAGGATCACATCTTCTTTCTCATTACTATGATTTTATTATGCATTTTTATTCTAGAACAGTGGATCACATATGGTTTCAGGAGTTAAATGCAATTTACTTTTATATCCTCGTCTATCACCTACTAGCTCAGAGTTGCTTAAAATATCAGGACTCAGTTTGTTACTCTATAAAACAATGTTACATCTAAGAGGGTTGCCATGAAGATAAAATGAGGTGAATTTTTAAAACACCTAGTGTCTGGCATAAAGTAGGTACTCAGCAGAGACAATGTTCCAGAACTTTCAGCATGCAATATGTTTTCCTTTATATATTATAATGATAAATAGAGGAAATTATTATTACTCCCATATATAACACAATTATACTCACTTATGTGAACACATAACTTGTCTGAATAATGCGATTTTGGCTATACTATGAGACATAAAAATTGGAGATCTTCTTGTCCAACATTCTCCTAGACAGTTTCAAGACTGATGATCAAGATTTGCTGTTCATATTCCTTAGACTCCTCCCCTGTACAATAATTTTAAAACATACTGAATTTGAAAAGCCGCTTTAAAATTTCAATGGTCAAATGTAAATAGATAGTAAATGGAAAATACCATTTAAAGAATGCCAGAGGTGGGATGCCCTGTGATGTGAGTAGCTCCTTCAGACCCAAATTCTTTTGCTTATCTATGGAGAAACTGAGCTGCATAAATGTTATTCCAGCTAATCTTGGCCTTCTCCTCGTGCCTTGCCTGGATCATGACTGGAAAATAGGTAGTATAACTGTTTTTTAAACTATGTCTGCATTTGCAGAAAATGCTGTTTGAGAAGTTTGGACATTTTAGTACTATCCCTATCTCTTTGGCCTTTCATTAACTCCCTATCTACTTGCTTTTTCATTAACTCTAAAGATTGCTTAAAAGCCAGGTGTTTTCTTTTTATTTGTTTTGTTTTTTTTTGTTTGTTTGTTTTTTGTTTTTGAGACAGAGTCTGGCTCTGTCGCTCAAGCTGGAGTGTAGTGGCACGCTCTCCGCTCACTGCAACCTCTGCCTCCCAGGTTCCAGCCTGGCTAATTTTTGTAGTTTTAGTAGAAATGGGTTTTCACCATGTTGGCCAGGCCGGTCTCGAACTCCTGGCCTCAGGTGATCCACCCACCTGGGCCTCTCAAAGTGCTTGGATTGTAGGTGTGAACCATTGCACCCGGACAAAAGCCAGGTGTTCTAAAGGTTGCCTTTGCTTGAGTCCAGGATTGTTTTCATCCTAATACAATAACATTTTTTCCTCTCATTTATTTCTACATTAAAGAAGGCTTTAGTGTTTTTACAGAAGCATTTTGACTAAGTAATGTTTTGTTCTCTGTCTTTACTATTTGGAATTTAAAGAAGGAAATTATTTTAGCGTTTTGAAATATGCCAACTGAAGGGGAATTTTCATTATTGGTGTCAGCTGGATTGTAATACTGATCAAAAGTATAATAATAAATAGAGAATATGATTTCCACCCTCAATTGTAAGGAAGGTCACAGTACCCTTATTTTGCTAATTGAAGTTAAATCTGACCAGTTCTATGCCTCACTTTCCCAGGGTGGACAGAAATTCAATTTGGTCATATTTTGAGAGATCATTCTCCTTCTTAGGGTCACACAACAAACTAGAGAACTTTGTAATGCCTGGAATACGGGAAGAAGAACTACATTCTGCAATGCATCAAGTTGTTGACAAGATGCTCATTTTCTGAGCCATGTGATTATTCAGATGTGACAGCTCAATCCTTCCAAGAAAAATGAGCAGAAGCCTAACCATACCATGGTTGTTGGCATTCTCCATCTCCCAAGCATCCACGTGCCACCCCATCTTAGGTTCCAGTGGCTCTCAAGTGCATATTTCTCCATGTGTTATGAAGAACCACATCCCCCACTACTCTCAAGGAAAAAGAAAAAATCAAAACCAAAGGAAACAAAACACCCATCTCTATTCTTCACCTCCAAGAAATTTTCCAGAAGTTGAAGCTCTTTTATTCTTAATATTCTATTAACTTCAGAACCACACCCTTCCATTTATGACAATTTAATTCAAAGCCTCTTATATCTGACCCTAGAAAAAGGGAATCCTTCTGCCTCTAGGACTCAAAGCCCAGCAAAACATTTCAAAAGAGTTCAATGTGAGACGGAAAATAGTTCTCGTTCTTTAAAATTCTTTATAAGAGCAGGATCAAAACATATTATTTGTATCTATAAATTATCTAACCACTAATGGTACCAGGACTTCTTGTCACTAAAAATACGTTCTGTAATGCATTCCAGTGGAAAGCAGTGTTTATAGTGCACCTGAATTAGACTTGTGTGTATAGTCAGACAGGGGTATTGTTCTAAAATTAATGGTGAGTTGTAAGATTGTATACATTTATAATTAATTTTTCAAAACCTTGGGTAGTTGGTGAGACTTATTTCAGGTTTCTTTTCTTTATTTCTGTAAGTAGCTTTGATCCTTGCATGCAGTATAAGGTACTCTAACTAGAATTTTAGCTTTAATGTTACCATCTGAAAAATATCTTCTGGTTGCAACTTTAACACATTCCTCATACATGATATAAAGTGCAAGAATGTTTTATTGGTAACATACCAGTCAGTACACTGCTATTTAAGTTCTGAAAAAAGTAGGCAATCAAAAACCAATAGGACAACAAAAACTAACTTTGTGGTCATTTTGTGATAATATGATAAAATTTTGCTCATTCTGATTTTTTAAAAAATAGCTATTTAATCATGATATATTTTAGCATAGTCACATAAAAAAAACCTAATTACTGTTGCCAAAAGGAGAATGCTGAACAATGATGTTTGTGGGATAAAATTCTTTTATGGAATTCATTAGCAGTATCAGACACAAAAATATTTATGATGTTATAAAACTGCTGGAAAAAAGAAGACATTCTGTATAGTTCAGGGTTTATTTGGGCCTCAAAATACTTTTATGACCTTGAAATTCTCCCAGGTTGTGAGTTCACAGAGTTTATACAATGTGCAAGGAACACCTTTGAAATGAGACTGAGAAGCCTTTCAATGAATTTGATCACTCGATATAATTTGCTATGAATGCTATATTCAGTCTACATAGCAAAGTTACACTGAAGGTTTGAACAAGGGAGAGGGCTATGTTCTAGTAAAACAACCTTGAATATCAGACCTACATTTTAAAAATAAATATAAATAAATATATATTCATAGCAAATGATACATAAGTGATCAAATCCATTTAAAGTCTTCTCAGTCTAGAGAAAATGTGTCTCTGTATGAAGTCATAGAATTTCTTCTTCATTAGGTTTAGCCTTATCTCCACCCCCCCATATTTATCTACTCTAATGGACATACTTGTTTTTCTGTTTAGTATCCCTCTCTTCTTCCTCCTCATTTTGAAACAATACTGACACATTTCACTAACTCATAGCTGTAGTGGTGGGTCCCAGATATAATCACTGCATTTCTTTTCCCCTGTTGTAAGTATTGGGTTAGTACTGGCCGTGTAAACTACACAAGCCAGCTAGATATACCTTAGAACACGTAGTTGGAATACTGTAGCCGGAGTGCTTTCTCTCCAACTGGTGTAAACACCAGTTGCTACAACTGTAAGAGGAATTAATCTTAACCTTACACTAACACTTATTTTTAAAAATCAGAGTGATTGGGGTGAATTGGATCAGCCAAATTCTGCTATAACTCTGGAATTCTAGTTATATCAGTCAATACATTTATGTTACTGTTAAGGCAATTGGAGCTGCAATTTCTCTTGTTATTTGCATAAAACTTCACAGACTTAGCAACCAAATTATTCTCTTTAGAAAAGGAAACATTTATTCCTTCCTGCCTTATCCAAGTATAAAAACTTCTGTATTGTCATAATAAAAATGACTAACTTTTTCCTCAGGCTTCACTCTCCAATAGTTATACCGTTATTTATTTTCCCTTTGAAAACAGATTTACTAAAATGTGTGACAGGTTGTAGGCATTGCCCCAAATATCCAAAATCTAGGTAGTAATTGCTTTCTTTCTTTTTCTTTCTTTTTTTTTAAATTATACTTTAAGTTCTAGGGTACATGTGCACAACGTGCAGGTTTGATACATAGGTATACATGTGCCATGTTGGTTTGCTGCACCCATCAACGCATCATTTACATTAGGTATTTCTCCTAACGCTATGCCTCCCCCAGCCCCCAACCCCGCAACAGGCCCTGGTGTGTGATGTTCCCCGCCCTGTGACCAAGTGATCTCGTTGCTCAATTCCCACAAAAATATAGAATGCTTCAGGAATCTACATGTCATCCTTGAGCAGGGGCCATGCTAATCTTCTCTGTATAGTTCCAGTTTTAGTATATGCGCTGTTGAAGCGAGCACGGTAGTAACTGCTTTTCTTGCAGGAGCAAGGTTGTAGGTTGAAGTGGAACTCAACCTACAAAGCAAAGTTACGCTGAAGGTTTAGACAAGGAAGGGGGCTATGTCCTAGCAATACAACTTCGAATATCAGACCTCCATTTTTAAAATAAGTAGTTTATGTCCTCCTTCCTGGGAATTTCTGACCACCTTCTCTGTGAGATCTAGCCTCCTACTATGAGGTGTTTCTTTGCTTCTCTGTTTTCTAGGCCGCTTGTACTGGATGTCTTCTCCAAATTCCAGTCTCCTCCTTTTATTAAAAAAGCAGTAAGTATAATTTAGCTCTTTCTGCCTCTTTTTAGCTAAGATCCACATTTGTACTTCTAAGGACTCCTTAAAGTGCTCTATTAAATAACAGATTAGCCAAGGTGAGTGCTGTCCTTCAGTAGCTCAAACCTGGTGAAGGCTCTGCGGTTGACATCTTCCTTATTTTGCTCTTCCATAAGACTCGGTGGAAAGGGGAGTTCGTTTTCTGTGTTATTTGAATCATGCCTCTTATCTTTAGAACAGAAGTAACTTTATACACAACTTCAGCCCTTCAATGCAATTGTCTGTCTCTCTCACTAGAACATGAACTCTGTGAAGGCAAACTATCATATTAACATTAGTTTCTCTCTTCACAGCACATAGGTATTCAATAAATATTTGTGGAATGAATGAAAATGTAACAGAGCAATGCAAATAAAAATTCAGTATATGAGGGAATTTCATTTGACCAAATATCACAGGCATTAGCATAATTTTATCCAAGTATTATAGTCACGTGTCGCTTAACAATGAAGCTACATGCTGAGAAATGTATCATTAATGGTGATGTCCTCATTGTGTAAACATCCTGGAGTATACTTACACAAACCTAGATGTTATAGCCTACTACACACCTAGGCCATGTGGTATAGTTTCTGGCTGTTAGTCTACGAAATCTGTACAGCATATATAATTTTTGATTTTAAAATATTTTATATTAAAATAAATGTTAATAGACAAGAGGAACAGAAAACATCAGGGATTGCCAGGGAGCAGAAAAGACTGAATACAAGTGGGCAGAGGGGAATGTTTGGGGTGATGGATCTGTCCTACCTATCGACTGGTTACGAAACTATGCATTTGTCAAAATTCACAGACTAGACACTAAAAAGGATGATTTTACTGAATGTAAATTATAAACTTTTTCTTAAAAAAGAAAAAGAGTGAGAGAGGAACCAAACATTTACCGTATGTGGGAAAAAAAAGTCTTTTAATAGGTTTTATCTTTTTTTTTTTTTTTTTGAGACGAAGTTTTTGCTGTTGTTGCCCAGGGTGGAGTGTATTGGTGTGATCGTGGCTCACTGCTACCTCCGCCTCCCGGGTTCAAACGATTCTCCTGCCTCAGCCTCCTGAGTAGCTGGGATTACAGGCACCCGCCACCATGACTGGTTAATCTTTTGTATTTTTAGTAGATATGGGGTTTCACCTTGTTGGTCAGGCTGGTCTCGAACTCCTGACCTCAGGTTATCCACCCACCTCGGACTCCCAGGGTGCTGGGATTATGGACATGAGCCACCGCGCCTGGCCGTTTTTCTCTTACAGACAGTAAAAACAAGTACCACGGATTTAAAGCAAAGAACAGTAAGACAGAGATCTTCAATAAAAAAAGTTTCAAAATGTGTTTCTTTTTTTTTTTTTTTTAGAACAACATGCTTATACCAGTGGTAAGACTTATTTTTGTATTTGATTTGATAATTTGACTTGCAATTTTTCTATGGGAATAAAAGTGTTAGAATGCTTATTTTTAAATTTCACAAAATTTGCAGGCAGTAAGCAAGGCCTTAGAGCCATAGAGGGCACTAAAACTAGTTCTATAAAGCATCTTACTGTAAAAATACGTACAGATTTTTAATAGAAAAGTGTATTTCTTTACAGTAGAAAAATAATATTTGAACAAAGTCAACTTTTCTTAAAAGACAAAAATTCAAATGTAACATACTACTTATAAACTATTTATTTAGCTAAAATTGAATCAAGCTGTTTATAAGAACTGATTCCAAAATTTACATATACGAATGTACATAACTGATCTGTAGAAACTCTTCAAAATCTATTGTAAATTTAAAAGTTAAAATTGCCCTTGCGGCCAGACGCAGTGGCTCACGCCTGTAATCCCAGCACTTTGGAAAGCCAAGGTGGGCAGATCACGAGATCAGGAGGTCGAGAGCAGCCTGGCCAACATGGTGACACTCCTTCTTTACTAAAACTACAAAAATTAGATGGGCATGGTGGCACGCGCCCATAATCCCAGCTACTCGGGAGGCTGAAGCAGGAGAATTGCTTGAAGCCAGGAGGCGGAGGTTGCAGTGAGCCGAGATCGTGCCACTGTATTCCAACCTGGGCGACAGGGCGAGACTCCGTCTTAAAAAAAAAAAAAAAAAAAAAAAAAAAAAGAAAGAGAAAGGAAGTTGTCCTTGCAGTTTGGTGCTACAGCAGATCAGCTGGCAATGGCTGCCGGTATCCGCTGCTTTCTTGGTGCCTGAGAGGTAGAGCGGACCTGTCAAAGACGGGCTGCTGTTTGGGTCACTTTCCCTCTGGCTGTTTGTGGAGCAGGTGCATGAGGACCTCAATCTTGTCCTGGAAAGAATATCACCGACTGGAAGTCTGTGAAGAGGTGAAGGGGCGCCACTAAAGGGGCACAGTGTTGTGTTTACTTGGCGGCAGTGGAGCGAGTCCAGGGCAGTCCTCCTTCGCCAGGTTGGTTTTTAAAGCACTTTTTTCGTTTAGGATTCAACTTGGTCATGGTCACTTTCATTATCATTGTCATTCTCCTCATCTTTTTCCCTCTTTCCTCTTTAAGTATTTTCAGGTATTTACTAGCTAAAATCTTCTTTGGCGATATATCTTCAAGAAACTGAAAAGTTTCTGATTCCTCTGCAGTATTTGCTAAATTGCTGTAAGTCAGTGTTTTCTTTTCCTTTCCACTGCCATGTCTTTATGAAAAGGGGGCTAGATATTGAACAGAGTTCCACGGCCTTGGCCGTGAGCACCAGCGCCTCCTAGTTGATGCTGGACACCGCGGGAAGCTCTTTATGATGACCCGGATGCGGGACAGGGGCAGCCAGAGGAGCCGCTGCTGCCGGCGGGCGCTTTTCTTTGCCCACGGACCACCTCCGCCATCTTCCCACTACTGACCGTCGCACCAGGAAGTGGCTGCTTGGCCAGCCGGTGTGTGAGGGACCTGTATGGCATATTACTGCACTGAATACTGTAGGCAATTGTAATGCAATGGTATTTGTGTATCTAAACATACCTAAACATAGAAAAGGTATATCATAGAAATATAATATAAAAGATTAAAGTGGTGTATAGGGGCACGTCCCATGAATGGAGCTTCAGGACTGGAGGTTGCTCTGGGTGAGCCAGTTTACATTCACTGGGTGAGTGAATATAAAAGCCTACGATATGACTGCATATGACTATAGACTTTATAAACACTGCTTACTAAATTTCTAAAATATTATTTTCTTCAATAATAAATTATTCTTAGTGTATTGTTTCTTTTTTATTTTTAAACTTTTAACTTTGAAAAACTTTTTGACTCTTGTAATAACACTTGCCTTAAAATACAAACACATTGTACATCTTTTAAAAAATGTTTTCTTTTTGAATATTCTTCTATAAGCTTTTTTCTATTTTTAAAATTGTTTTTATTTTTTTGCTTTTTAAACTTTTTTGTTGTTGTCGTTGTTAAAAGTTTAAGAAAAAGACACAAATACACACATTAGCCTAGGCCTACAACAGAAACAGAATCATCAGTATCACTCTCTTCAGTCTCTACATCTTGTCCCGAGGGAAGGTCTTCAGGGACCATAACACACATGGAACTGTCATCTCCTGTAACAACGTCTTCTTCTGGAATATTTCTTGAAAGACTTGCCTGAAGCATTTTACAGTTAACTTAAAAAAAAATAAGGAGTACAATCTAAAATAATAAAAAGTATAGCATAGTAAGTACATAAATCAGTAACATAGTTCTGTATTATTATTCAGTATGATGTACTATACATAATTGTATGTGCTGTACTTTTATAAAACCAGCAGCATAGTAGGTTTGTTTACATCAGCATTACCACAGACACATGGGTAATGCATTATGTTACAATATTATGGCTACAATCTTACTAGGTAATAGGAATTTTTCAGTTCCATTATAATTTTATGGAATCACAATTTTATATGTGGTCTATTGTCGACAGAAACATCATTATCTGGTGCATAACTGTACATTTACTTGTTTAATTATGTTAACAATTATGGTTTTTAATGTAATATTTCTTTCTAAATTTAGGCTATTCTGTCTTTAATATTGTTTAGTTTGGGTTGGGTATTTTATAAACTCTTAAAGATAATTGCCCTATTATTTTTTTATTTTTATTTTTTACTTATTTATTTATTTATTTTGAGACAGAGTCTTGCTCTGTTGCCAGGCTGGAGCTCAGTGGCATGATTTCGGCTCACTGCAACCACCGCCTCCCGGGTTCAAGCGATTCTCCTGCCTCAGCCTCCCGAGCAGCTGGGACTACAGGCATGTACCACCACACACAGCTAATTTTTGTATTTTTAGTAGAGATGGGGTTTCACTATATTGGTCAGGATAGTCTGGACCTCTTGGCCTCATGATCCACCCACCTTGGCCTCCCAAAGTGCTGGGATTACAGTCGTGAATCACCATGCCTGGCCTAAAATTTTAAAATAAATTTTCTTTGCAATATTCCAGAAAAAATATCACTAGAGAGTAAATTTTTTATGCTTCTTATTGGTCTATGTTGGAAACAACGGCAGATTCTTGGGCTTTCTGGCTACTTCATTTCTATCAACAAAGTTACATCATAGAAAATGAATTCAGAAAATCAGAGAAACGTCTAGTCTGGGTCAAGTAGGAAAGGTAACCAATTCTCTAAAAATCGATCTCACCAGTACAAACTGTATTCCCCCAGGTCTTCATAGTCTGTGGTTTCAAAATGTGTCATTTAAAAAATAATATTTAAAATTTTACTGGCTCTTGACACCTTCTGCAAAATACATTAGCCCTTCCAAAATTCATTTTCACACTTCTGTGTGTCTCTGAAATTGTCTCACATATGTTCCCAAAGGTTTCCTCCACTATTCTTCTGTTCTCATCCCCTCATCAATGTCTGACACTTCTGAAGCCATTCTATGGCAGAACCTTCCCACCTCCTGATACAAACGCCATATGTGAGAACATCTATGTACTTTATAACGTGTCCATAATACAGTCATATCATGATCCAAGCAAATTTGGGGCAGAGCAGTAGGGGGTGGCGAGTATCTAATATGGCACAAGTTGTGCCATTCTCTCTCACAGAAATTCTAGCAAATCATCTCCTCCATTATCTTTCTTTCTAAAGTGCTAATCAGTGGATTGGAACCCCAGTGGAGCCCAGATAGCATACCATCCTTCTTTTCCCTTAAAAACAAACCATCTACCAAGCAGTGTACCCACTAACCAATTGACAATGAAAGCAACATCTTCCCCCTCCTATATCTGTTATGCATCTCAACTTTCAGTGTCTTTGCCTAGCAGTGCCTCTCTTATTGTAACATTTATCTGAATCTTGATTAAGCTTAAGAAAGAATGGCCTATATGTACTGGCATATTTGTACTTCCTCTTCAAATTCATTCTCTGCCCTTCTCCACCCTGCTTTTTGCCCCAGGTGGCTGACCTGAATAAACTATATCATTAGGCTTCCTTCACTCTGCCTTTCAGTTGTCTTACACCAACAAGGAGCCTGAAGAAAGGAGAAAGCAGAGTGAGGTCAGAATATTTCCCCCTCTGGCTCCCTTCCTGATAGGTGAGCGCAGGTGATATGAATGCTTTCACCAAAGGTCACTGCATCTTTCCAGGTGACCTTCTCTACATGCTCTCTCCTGTATTCAGTGACTGAACTCCTTCCTCAGCCTAAGGATGTCAACAGCTCCCTTGCTAGTAACCTTGAATTATTCAACCAACTTTTTTTTTTTTTCTTGAGACGGAGTCTCGCTCTGTCGCCCAGGCTGGAGTGCAGTGGCGCAATCTCGGCTCACTGCAAGCTCCGCCTCTGGGGTTCAGGCCATTCTCCTGCCTCAGCCTCTCCGAGTAGCTGGGACTACAGGCACCCGCCACCATGCCTGGCTAATTTTTTTGTATTTTTAGTAGAGACGGGGTTTCACCATGGTCTGGATCTCCTGACCTCGTGATCCACCCGCCTCGGCCTCCCAAAGTGCTGGGATTACAAGCGTGATCCACCATGCCCGGCCTATTCAACCAACTTTTATGATTTCCCTCACTCACACGTACATTGTAAGTAATATTGGATCAGCCTGTTTGTATATGCCATCTGTTTTTGTTTTCTGTGGGGACCCAGACACAGAGCAATTGGTACTGCAACTGACCATACAAAACAGAACCTCACAGTAGAATTCAGAAGAATTAGGTTGCTCATGTATTTGAGAAGCAAAAGACATGCTCCTTACAAAAAAAGGGGGTGAGACATGGAAAATTTATGACAGATGAAGGTGTCATGATTGCCAGCATTCATTTTTACTGATGATAGCATAGGATGAAGATGGACTTCAGGGAAATCAGGTTTCACTTAGTTGTTATGAATATAGTAGTGATTTTAGATATTGCATCTATTCAGCTGCTTTTTCTGGTCCTAGAGAACAAACACAGGGAATATGAGAAATTAAAACCTGTGAGCATGCAATTAGGGATATGCATGGGAGAAGAAGAAAGATTCCTTGAAGTTTTGAATGAGTCCCTCCTCTTCTGTAGTAGAGGGAAATTTATAACTTGTGGGAAATCTAAATTTTCTTTTTAAGTAAACAGAGTTTCCAGTGCCAATTAAATGCTCTACCACACATCTCTAAGATAGTGGTATTGGTGGCAAGGACTGAAATCCTGACACATAAAGACATTTATTTAGACATAGATGAAGCTGGGGGTCTTAAAACTCCAAATGCCCCCATATTTCTGTGTAAGCAGAAACAAATCTTTTAATTCTCTTAGAGAATAATCTCTTATCTGAGGGAGAAAGAAGAAAAAACCTGATTACATATGGGACAGTTGCTTCCCAAGACAAAGTGAATTCTTTCCCATCCCAACATCTCTTATTGTCTCTAGGTTGATAATAAGAGCTCTATCCCACTCTGTCAAGAGAGGTACAAAGATTGTTCTGGATGTGATGGTCTCTATAGCAATTCAATTAATACATTATATTGAAGAAACCATGTTAATTGTACCTGGTGAGCAGAAAATAACAAGTTTCTCAGATGTATTAGTAAAAATATGTGTGATTGCAGTGGAAGAGAAATCCCTCAGAAGTTAGAGGTCTGCTTCACAGGTGAAGTTTTTTAAGTGCCCAGTAATCTGAGGCTAGTACCTTACACCACCCATCACAATGCTTGGTAGGCTTCTTTGGATTATGCAGGCAATGTGTACCACATTTG
This sequence comes from Hylobates moloch, assembly GCF_009828535.3. Taxonomy (NCBI): domain Eukaryota; kingdom Metazoa; phylum Chordata; class Mammalia; order Primates; family Hylobatidae; genus Hylobates; species Hylobates moloch. The sequence goes on along the minus strand of NW_026652312.1, from coordinate 1,722,357 downwards.
GGCATGCTGCTCTTGTGTCCAGAATTGGTGGGTTCTTGGTCTTGCTGACTTCAAGAATGAAGCCTTGGACCCTTGCGGTGAGTGTTACAGCTCTTAAAGCTGGCACGTCTGGAGTTGTTCATTCCTCCTGGTGGGTTTGTGGTCTCGCTGGCTTCAGGAGTGAAGCTGCTGACCTTCGCGGTTAAGTGTTACAATTCTTAAAGGCCGCACGTCTGGGGTTGTTTGTTCCTCTTGTCCAGAGTTGTTCATTCCTCCCAGTGGGTTAGTGGTCTTTCTGGCTTCAAGAATGAAGCTGCAGACCTTCATGGTGAGTGTTACAGCTCATAAAGGCGGCACGGACCCAAAGAGTGAGCAGCAGCAAGATTTATTGTGAAGTGCAAAAGAACAAAGTTTCCACACCATGCAAGGGGACCCGTGTGGGTTGCCACTGTTGGCGCAGGTGGCCTGCTTTGATTCCCTTTTTGGCCCCACCCACATCCTGCTGATTGGTCCATTTTACAGAGAGCTGATTGGTCCATTTTATAGAGTGCTGATTGGTCCGTTTTACAGAGTGCTGATTTGTCCGTTTTGAGAGTGCTGATTGGTGCATTTACAAACCTTTAGCTAGACACAGAGTGCTGATTGGTGCATTTACAATCCTTTAGCTAGACAGAAAAGTTCTCCAAGTCCCCACCAGACCCAGAAGCCCAGCCAGGTTCACCTCTCACTCTGACACATTTATTAGGAAAAATCTGTAGGGCAGATAGATGAACTGAGAAAAATAAAATGTAGCAGCAGGTTCAGGCTATGGTGCAAGCTGACACTTGAGTCTTGAGGTTCAGTAGACACAATTGTATTGGAGGCAACTGGGGCACACAGAGATGCTAATGGAGAGCCTATGTCACACTGCAAGAAGAAAGTCCCAATACAGATGCCCAGTGCTTGAAGTCAGACCTCCCCTCTGCTGGCATCTGGCTTGCCACTGGGTCCTGGTATATACTTGAGCTTCTGTCCAGAGGACACCACATAACTGCAACCTGATCTTCCCATCCTGAATAAATGGGCATCTCTGGTCCATTTTACCCTTACATTTGGCATGATCATCAATATACCATTGTAAAATAGAAATAGAATATACAGATGTTGGCTTTAGCACATCTAGAAGACACAAATTGTATAAGACAGTAGCTCAGACTTCCATCGTACCTTTTCCTACAGCCTTGCTACCTCTCCTTTAAGGTACATTATGGCCCCTTGGGTTGTTCCCTATTATTATCTGTTAGTTTGCAAAGTTGGGGGAAGGGCAGGCTTGGTTTAGGAATGGTTATGTATGTTGTATGAGCACCAGCTGGAAGTGGATGGCTGCTACAGAAAACCTCACCCTGGAGTGGCCGTGAAAGACATTGGTAAACTATATTAGATGGCATATCATGTTTTTCAACTTTATATGAAGTGAGAAATTGCCTAAATCAGGAAATATATGGACAATGGCTAATGGGTTGGTCAGCTGCCAAGAGCTGGAAAGAACAGAATTGAACATTTGTGGCAAGGAGATGTGAGACAGAAGTATATGGATGCACACAGAGAGTGAAGACACTTATGTCCTTCACAGATATCCATCGGAGGGACAATCATTTTGGAAGAGAATCTTAATCATGAATAAGATGGCCTATCCTGTGGATGTCAGGCAAACTCATTGCCCAGCCACAGTTGTTCTCTTTGTAAGTCCACATGCAAAACGGCTTTGGCGGCAGCAGGGATGGAAGTTATGTCTGAGGTCAACAGCAGATTCTTCTCTTGTTAAGACTAAACTACCTAGGGCCATTGCTGGTTTGCCAGTTTGCCAGCAGTCATGACTGACAATTTTCTGATGGAAAATAATTAATGACATGGTCACATTGGAGAGGATCATCAGAGAGGGGAAGTGTTTTGTTCTCACAGAGTAGACACATATTCTAGATGTGGATTTGCCTTTCCTATACTCAGTACTTCAACTGGTACTACTACTAATGGATTAATGGACTTTCAGAATTCATTACCATGGAATCCCTTGCAATGTTGCTTCCTACCAAGAAACACATTTTAGGGCAAAGGGACTATAGTAATGGATTCATGCCCCAGAAAATCACTCATCGAGCTACATACTCCATCACTCTAAAGTAATGGGCTTGATAGAGTGGTGGAAGAGCCTGCTGGTGGCTCAGTGTTGATACTAGCTTAGAGAGAACACTCTAAAAGGATGGGACACTATCATAAAGAATTAAAGATATTCTTTCAATAATTGTGTCAGTAAATGATGCAGCCTTTCCTAATGAGAATGTAAACAGTTTTGGAACTAGGGAAAGTGACCCCACTCACTGTTACATTCAAGAGTGTACTTAAATAATTTTTGCCTCATGACCCTAGAATCTTGGTTATGGTTGATTTGGTGATCAAGGAAGGATGTTTCCACCAGAAAAATGGCTATGTTCTAGATGAATTGAAAGCTATCTATCCCTTATCCATATCGGGCTCCTTTTGATGCGCAATGAACAACTGAAATAAGTGTCTCTCTATTGCCTAGGTAAATGATACTATGAGGGGAAAGATGGCCTATATAATAGAAGAGATGAAGACTACATTTGGAACCTGAGAAGTTCACTATTCAGTAGCATGCCTCTTAGTATTCCTTTGCCCAGTAATCAGTTAAAAAAACAAAACATCTCTAGAAACACAATAAAAATACAAACATCAAGAACTTGGATCCTGCAGGAATGAGGGTTTGGACTATACACATCAACTAAAGAATTCTGTCTAACTAAGATGTGTTGACAAAATTAATGAAGATATGGAAGGAGTATTTAGTGAAAGTGGCTGTGATACCATTTTTTATTATTTAAATTTCATTGTGATAAGAACACAACATGAGAGATACCCCCTTAATATTTCAAGTACACAACTTATTATTGTTAACTATAGGTGCAATGCTGTACAGATGATCTATAATTTGTCATGCCTAACTGAAACTTTATACCTATTCTACAACAACTCTTCATTCTTCCTACCGTCCGGCCTCTGCGAACCATCACTCTACCCTCTGCTTCTACAAGTCTGACTATTTTAGACACCTCATATAAGTGAATCATTCAGTGTTTGTCTTTCTGTGACTGGGTTCTTGACTTAACATCCTCAACATTCATCTACTTTGTTGTAAATGGCAGGATTTCATTCTTTTTAAAGGCTGAATACTATTCCATTATGTTTATGTACCACATTTTCTTTATCTATTCATATATCGATGGTTGCTTTCACATCTTGGCTATTGTGAATAGTGCTGCAATGAACATGGGAGTGCTAATTATCTCTTTGAATTTCTGATTTTTATTTTTTGGTTATATACCCAGGAGTAAAATTTCTGGATTATATGGCAGTTATATTTTTAATTTTTTGAGAAAGCAATATATTGTTTTGCATTGTGGCTGCACCATTTAGCATTCCCACCAATGGTGTGCAAAAGTTCCTGTTTGCCTACATCCTCATTAATATTCATCCTTTTAAAAAATATATAATAGCCTATAATAGCCATTTTAACAGTTGTGAGCTGATATTCCCATATTGATGTGCATTTCCTTGATTATTAGTGACATTAAAGATCTTTTGGTATACCTGTTAGCCATTTGTATGTCTTCTTTGGAGAAATGTTTATTCAAGTCCATAGCCTATTTTTTTAATCGAGTTATTCCTTTTTTGAATACTGAGTTGTAGATTTTGTTTTCATATTTTGGAAATTAGCCCTTTATCAAATATATAGTTTGCAATATTTTCTGTCATTCTATAAGTTCCTTTTTTTACTCTACTGAGTGTTTCCTTTGCTGTAAAGAAGGTATTTAGTTTGATGTATTCCCACTAGTCTATTTTTGCTCTTGTTGCCTGTGCTTTTGGTGTCATATTCATGAAATCATTGCTAAGACCAATGTCATGGAGTTTTCCCCCTAGGTTTTCTTCTAGGAGTTTTACAATTTTGGGTCTTACATTTAAATTTTTATTGCATTTTGAGTTGATTTTTCTGTATAGTGTAAGATAAGGGTCCAATTTAATTCTTTTGCATGTGGATATCCAGTTTTCCCAATGGTGTCAAAGAAACTGTTCTTTTCCCACTGTGTATTTTTGGTACACTTGTTGATCAGTTGACTGTATATTGGTGTATTTATTTCTGGGATCTCAATTCGGTTCCATTGATTTATGTGTCTGCCTTTATGCTAGGACTGTGCTGTTTTAATTATTGTAGCTTGTAATATGTTCTGAAGTCAGGTAGTGTGAGCCTTCCAGCTTTGTTCTTTTTTCTTATGATTGCTTTGGCTACTTAATGTCTTTGTGTTTCTGTAAAAGCTTTAGGATTTTTTTTGTTTGTATTATAAATATCATTGGGATATTGATAAGGTTTTCATTGGATTTGTATATTCCTTTGGGTGGTATGGACACTTTAACAATATTAAGTTTTCTAATCCATCAACAAAGACATCTTTCCATTTGTTTGTGTCTTCTTTAATTTCTTTCATCAATGTTTATGGTTGTCAGTCTATAAGTTTTTACCTCATTAGTTTATTCCTATTTTATTTTTTGAAGTTATTGTAAATTGGATTGTTTTTCTAATTTGTTTTCCAGATTTTTCACTGTTAGTATATAAAAACACAACTGATTGTTGTATGTTGATTTGATAATTTGCAGCATTAATGAATTCTTTTATTAGTTGTTACAGGTGTTTTTTGTTGTTGTTGTTGACTCCTTTGGGTTCTGTACGAAGAAGACAATGTCATCTGCAAAGAGATATAATTTTACTTTTTTTCTTTCCTGTGTGGATGCCTTTTATTTTTGCCTAATTACAATGATTAGGACTTCCAGTACTATGTTAAGTAGAGGTTTTGAGAGTAGACATCCTTGCCTTGTATCTTACTTTAGTGTAAAAGCTTCCAGTTTTGTAACCATTGGGTACGATGTTAGGCATGGACTTTTTATATATGGATTTTATTATGTTAAAGTAATATCTCTCTATTCCTAGTCTGTTGAGAGTTATAATCACAAAAGCATTTTTATAAAATTTTGTCAAATTCTTTTCTGCATCTATTGAAATGATCATGTAATTTTTATCCTTCATTCTGTTAATATGGTGTATCATATTAATTGATTTTCAATAATTGAACATGTCTTGCATCTCAGGCATAAATAACACTCAGTTCCTTTTAAATGTTCTATCGTTTTGTTAAAATTCTCATTTTGATCATGTATTGTTCTCCGGAGCTTGTTAAGCATTTTAAAAATAGCTGTATTTAATGCTCTGTAAGGTAATTCATATATCTCCATTTCATTAGGGCTAATTTTCTAGAGTTTTACTTTGTTCTTTTGTTTCTATCACGTTTGCCTGTGTCTTCATTTTCCTTGACACTTTATGTTGGTATTTACGCATTACAAAAAATTGCCATGTCTTACAGTCTTCACTGATTGGCCTTGAATGGGAGAAAATCTCCACCAATCAGCCTGGCCAGAGATACTGTGGACATTTAAATCCTTCTTGTTAGTCCAAACTGCTGTCACTGTTCTTGAGCAGCCCCAAGGCATCTAGAATCTCCTGGGTCCCATCTGTGCTCTGAGATAGGTGAGACAGAAACCATTCCTTTGGATAGCACCTGGAGAAGCTGGAATTTTGAATTCTCATTTTCGATACAGGAGGGAGGGAACTCTTTTTCCCCTCAGGTAGAATCCAGGAACTGCGGTTTTCCACCCACTTACTCTATGCTGAGCTGGGTGGATGAATTGTGTTGAGTGCCTGTGTTGCTAGTTCAGACTGCCGTGCTTGTTCCAGGAATCTAGCATATGCCAGATCCTGTGAGGACTTTAAGACAGAAGCCAGTCTCTTGGGTTGCATTCAGAAAAGTTGGAGCATTGTTATGTGAAATCTAACTCTTTCCCATCCTGGGAAAAACTGAAAGCTGAGGGTTTCGTCTTGGTCATAGGTTGCTGTGCTAGGTGTGAGGAGTATAGTGAGAGGGTGTCTGGAATTTTCCTGTTGGTTTCAGTGTCATTCATTTCATGCTCTCATCGAGTGCAGGAGCCTGTCTACTAGTTTTTGAATGTTTCAAAAAAGAAATTGGTCTGCAAATTATTGTTGAATCAGTGTGTCTAATTCCACCATCTTGCTGATGTAGCTCCCTGGTGATTAACAATTTAAGTCTTGTAATCATCTACAGAGATAGAAAATATGACAGCCACGTTTTATGCTATTTATTTGTTTACTTCCCCTCTTATTCTTTGCTTTTGCATGTTACGAAAAACACAAATGGAAGCCTGCTGAATACTTTGATGAGCAGCCTGTGTAATTTCTGTTTTTACTCCTTAAGTGAGAGTCAAATGTATTTATTAAAAAACAAAACAAAAAAAATGTATGGCAGTTAAATTACATAATTTAATTAAAATACTATGTAGATTGATAACCTGTGAACAGAGAATGGTTGAAAAGTATGTCAAATGTTCTGGAAAGGATCAGTAATACAAAGAGACAAAAATGCTCCATTATGTGTGAGGAAGACCATTGTAAAATAGTTAAGAAAAATCCTCAAAACTGAACAGGATTTAGCATTCTGATCGCTTCACACTATTCTTAAGTTCTCACTTTACTTTACAGAAACCAAAAGGGGAAATGATTTAGTAGATCCATGCTCAAGGTAAGGGCCTTGGTCCTACTTTAAGAAAGTGGAAAATGATTATACATTTATCCATATTAAATCAAAGCTGGATTTTAAAGGTGGCATGTGTCTTCTTTTTTTAATTGTTTTGCTTGGATTTTTTTTTCTTTAACTAACTTTTTCAAGAAATGGTAACCATCATGAGAAACACTGTAGTCTGATGAGTCTCAAAATTAACTTCCACATGAGGCCTCTTCCCTGAATTTTAGAATCAGTGTTAAGTGCTAGCACAATGGATAAGTGGATACAGCCCACTGACCCTGTAAACTCAACATGTCTAAAGCTGAACTCATCACTTTGCCTGCACGTCTTCTTTCTAGTGTTTTCTCCAAGCCTTGGTAAAACCAACCTCTTGGGCACTCAGCCTAGTATCCTGGAAGTTGGCTTTGTTTTTCCATCTCCTTTACCTTCATTACATACAAGTGCACTAACAAGTTTTACTAAGTTTTTATCTTAAATATTTCCTAAAACCAAACTTTTCTTCCTACCTGTACTATTACTCCCTAAATCCTTACTCTCATTACTCTCACCAGGAATACGGCCTTCTAACTGGTCTCCCTACATTCAATATGTTTCCCTTTAAATACATTTTCAAATAGCCTCAAAAATGTTCCATTAAAAATGCAGATCTTAAGATGTAAGCCTCAAAATGGTTCTCTTATCCTATGGGATAAATACATAGTTTTTGTTATTGTCTTGTGTGTTTCTGCTGCTCCTTTGACACTTCCCTTTCTAGAAACATCGAATTCCTTGTAATTCATGGACCTCACACATGCTTTTGCTGAAGTCATTGTATTTCCATGAAGTGTTCTCCACTGTTAATTCTAACCCTCCACCTACTAACCCTTACTTGACTCAGTTTAGGTCTCAGTCTTTGAAGACCCTTTTCTGTCCTGAGCTCCAAGATATAATGAGCATTATAGATTTTTTATTGCTGTCATAATATTGCCTTAATAATTTGTCTACCTTTCCCATTTCTTATTTCTCTCATCACATGATCTTCATTATTTACTTACTTAAATTCTGGGAACTTCATGAGAAAGGCATCTGTTGCGTTTACCATTTTATCCACCCTATCAAGTACAGTATTTGAAACATAGTGGCCCCTTAATATATTTTTTGAATGAATGAATAAACTGAAACTCTATATTTTCCAATAAATATTTCTGGTATAGAATGGCTGTCTATAGGGATAACATTAATTAAAAATAATATAATCAAAGCCCTTAAACAATCAAAAATGAAAACCATAATTATTTTTCCATTATGAACTTGATTTTAAATTTATTTTTAAAAATCTTACAAAAGCCTAGCTTTAGCTATACATTGTAGGGTCACAAACTTTATCTTATTGAGTCAATGATTTAAAATTTTGTTACAAAAAGGTATAATAAATTTATATTAATCTGAATAACCATTTTCATATCATTATTCTTTATCTTAAAGAACTAAAACTCCCCAGAGTGAATATCCCTTTTTTATTTATAGCCCTGAGTAATTACAGTCCTCATGTTTCCTTCTTTGTTTGTTTCTTTTGCTCTGTATCAGCCAATAGAATCTTATGTTTGAAACATGGGTTTCTTCTGCAAGAACTGCTATCCTTTGCCATCTTCTGCTGAAAGTAGGGGGACACTCATTTTTTACTAATGCTGCATTGCGTATTAGTCTTTCAGATGTCCTACATTTTAACAGTCCCAGAGAATCAATAAGAAGGCAAGGAGTGAACTCCACTTTGGTCAAACTACTTCAGTAGGAACTGCAGCACTGACATTTATAGCTTAATTTTGATAATAAAGTCAGCTAAAAGTTTGCTCTGCCAGTGATTTCAAAACTGCTAACCAACCACCTAACTAGACTAACAAATGATATGGTGGATCACATTTTTTATTTCTTTAATTTTTTACTGGGACTTACAATTCTTGCAGCGGAAGCAATAAAGTTTTACATAATTGCCAAAATTGAACAGCAGAGGGCAGAAAATAGCAAACTCTGTTTCTTGTAGCACACTATTCTAGTCAACTGTAGATCTAGTAGTTTGAAGTTTTCAAAATTGATTAGTGATCAACTCGAAATACATATTCTTGAAATAGGAAGTTGCTACATGAAAAAATAGAGCTGTGTGCATTCAAAAAATAAATTCCAGTATTTTTCCATGTATTTGTATAAATAACCTTTTACTGCAGTCAATTTAAATTTACTACCCTTATATTGACAGGATTCTGTGCTTGAAACGTACATGCTATTAAAACACTATAAGAAATTTGAAAAAGTCTCATGAGTGATAATATTAATAAAATTATGCTGATATAGGAAGTAAGTTTCCAAATATGTGAAAGGTCTATACATAACTACCTTGTGAACATAGATACATAGAATAGCAGTTGAATTACAAGTAATGCTTGCTAATATTTTTATTTCTATCTTATGTATAAATTGTAATTGGCCACTAGACAGTAATATTTTTCTTGAGCTCTTACGTATTAGTTACTATACTCTGATTCAGCAAATTCTTATTTTTACAGCATTTGTTTTTTATAGAATGTAACTCAGTCAATTTTGAGTTCATATCTGCCCTTGACTTTGAAATAGGTTAGGATGAAAATAGTTTGAAAACATTCTTATTTTTTAAAATTCAATTCACCTGAACTCACATTTTAAACATCACATTTTTTTCATATTCAAGCTTCCTCTCTCTCTGTCCTCACTCTCTTTAATTCTAAGTTACCTTCTGTGAAATTAAAGTTTTCCTGTGGAAACAAGTGAATCGAGAAAAAGAAAAGAACTACAGAGGTATTTTAAATTTTGCTCTGTTCTGTTATTAGTGCTTTTACATTAAAAATTTTAAATAGGGAATAATTTCCAATCATTTTTTATGCCTTACATCACAAATAATGATTAAATATGTATGATTTATTTATACTTTATGTTGCAATTTTGAATGTATATGTAACTTATCTCATTTTTTATTTTTTATCGATTTATTGTAATTTTAATTAATTTTATATACTATTTTTATTATTCAATTTTTTAAGGTTAAATGCATTTTTATTTAGAAGACCTACTTTATATACAGTGTGGAGTACTTATAACATACTAATAAAATTCTAAGGGATAAAATTAAGAGATATTTTAGCCTATAGTTTATAAGCTTAATAATAGATTACAGCTATTCTCACTTCATGGTTTAGGACTACATCAAAAAGAGGGAAATGTTATAATTTGAAATGACAGCGATATAGGATCCAAGAGCCATAGAAGCCACTTTGCTCATCATCATTTTTAAAATGGGGAAATTGAGGCCAATGTGATTAAGACGCAAGCATAAGATAATCCAGTCAGCAGTGAAGCTGCAAGCACAAGAAGGCAGCCTGATAGACTCATGGCATTTTGGAATACTAGCAGTTCTCTTTTCAGTACTGTAAGCTCCAATCTCCCTCTTCCTGGAAACAGTTCCTTGTTCTCAATCTTTATTTGTTTAAACCACTAAAGACATGCAACTTGGTGAGGCTTTTCTGAGTCCTGAGAGGGAATTATCAGAGCAGGTTCCCAGGAATGGGCTTGTAAAAAGCACCCTGAAGAACAAAAATTTCACACGGGGAAGTCCAGTCATCCATCTCGCCATCAATTCTCTTCCTTCAAACTTTTAATATTTAACCTCATCTTTCTTTCCCAGTGGCCCGCGTGTTCAGTAGAGCGAGGTGGCTTAGTTTCTTTAGGCAGTGATTTTTCGAAACCCAGGGCCAAAACGCGATGGGGAAACAGATTTCTAAGTAAGTCTCTGGTAAAGAATCTGCACCTCTGGCGTTTCTACACTAGCTTCATCTTCTAATCACTTTCCTTAAACCGGAGTCTGTTGCTTTCAATCTGCATAAAGCAAGGGCTTCTAGGAAACCAAGTCTACATGACTCTACAACGGGAGGGATTGCAGTGAAAGCTGCGAGAAAGACCCATGCGCTCTGTAACTAGGCAAGTCAGCATCACAGCCCAATGGAATATACTCTAAAGATGGGATTTTCATGCAAAATATTTAGAAGATTCCATCTTGATCTCATGTGCGGCTTAAGCATTTAAAGATAGAACTTGGGGTTCTCCCCAGATCCTAGCTACATCCCATGAAGCCCAAGTGCACAATTTTGGAATATTTCCTCCACGGTGCTTTGCTTGCTTGTTTGCTTTCCGCTGGGTCAGGTGAGGTGGATGACAGGGCTTCTGTATTGCTAAATGGGTTTTCACATGAGATGGAAGACAAAAATCAAAATTATTTGTAACGTAAGACAGCAGGGCCTGGTGAGAGGACGCTTCGCCTCCAACAATTAGCAATTCGGCTTCTACACAGCAGCCGGAAATCAGCTTTGCTGCATTTGGTCCAGGTTGGAGCATCTCTGCAGCAGCTGCAACAGCTGCACGAAGGTAGCTCCGGGCGGGGAGCGAGGCGCTGTCCTCGGTGCTGAAAGGCCGAGGCGCGCGGTGGGCGCGACAGCCCCAGAGACCGGAGGTCTCGCGGAGGGACAGCGGCTACGGGCCCCAAGCTGTGCTTTCTCAGCGCCGCGCACGCGACGCGTCCACGGCGGTGCGGGGTGCCGGGTGCCGGGCGCCGTGCGGGGGAGGCGGCGCGCGCGCCCGCCGCCTGCCGCGAGTCGCGCACGCGCGCCCGGGACTGCCTGCCCCTCTCTGTGACTTGCCTGTGTGTGTGCGTGTGTGTATGTGTGTGTATGTGTGTGCGCGCGCGCGTGAGAGAGGAGAGAGGGAGAAGAGAGCGCGAGAGAGGGTGAGTGTGTGTGAGTGCATGGGAGGGTGCTGAATATTCCGAGACACTGGGACCACAGCGGCAGCTCCGCTGAAAACTGCATTCAGCCAGTCCTCCGGACTTCTGGAGCGGGGACAGGGCGCAGGGCATCAGCAGCCACCAGCAGGACCTGGGAAATAGGGATTCTTCTGCCTCCACTTCAGGTTTTAGCAGCTTGGTGCTAAATTGCTGTCTCAAAATGCAGAGGATCTAATTTGCAGAGGAAAACAGCCAAAGAAGGAAGAGGAGGAAAAGGAAAAAAAAAAGGGGTATATTGTGGATGCTCTACTTTTCTTGGAAATGCAAAAGATTATGCATATTTCTGTCCTCCTTTCTCCTGTTTTATGGGGACTGATTTTTGGTGTCTCTTCTAACAGCATACAGATAGGTAGGTACCCTTTGTGCTATGCTTTTGAATTGTGCATAATTTGATGGTAATCTTTGTTCACAGTGTACAAATTAATTCATGTCATGTAGACTTATGTCATACCTTGACTGCATTCCAGATTTAAACTACCTAGAATATACATGTTTTTCTTAGGATGAAGCAAAAGGAAAAGACTATGCCTTTGATACAATAGAAGAAAAGGTCCTCTCATTTCGGATCCCCAAATTTTATTAATTCTGCCTTAGTGACATTTTCCAGTTTGCTCAGATTTTCTTGGGGTCTGAATGCAAAGCTTGTGATTACATGGAAAGGTGAAGGTTTCTGGCCACCTACCTCGCCTTCAGACTCTCATCTGGGTGTTGACCCCTTGGCTACCTTTTGGATATTCCACCCCCGCTGTCCGAGTCCGTAGATGTGTTTATTCGGCCTATTCGCTTGAATAAGAGACTCTTGGACTGTTGGGCGCTAGCGCGCGCCCCTCCTTTCCCTCCCGGGCACTGACACTGTTCTCTTGCTTGCTGTTTGTTCTTTGCAGGGGGGCTATTTCCTAGGGGCGCCGATCAAGAATACAGTGCATTTCGGGTAGGGATGGTTCAGTTTTCCACTTCGGAGTTCAGACTGACACCCCACATCGACAATTTGGAGGTGGCAAACAGCTTCGCAGTCACCAATGCTTGTAAGTAATGAATATTCATGCCTTTCGGATGCTGCACGCGGAAGACTAGAGAGTGTGAGTGTGTGTGTGCGTTTCTGGGGTAGTGTGTGTGCGTTTCTGTGTGTCAGTGTGTGGGTGTGAGTGACTGCACACGCGCGTGCGTGTGACGGTGTAGAGAGAAGGTGGCTGTAATCTCAGGGACCCCCGCTGGCTGGAGGGGGCTGAAGAGAGAGGGAAAGGACTTCAGGAGTGCGCGCATTAGGGAGCCGGGGTGAGGGTTGGAGCTAGGGAGGGCGGCTTCCTTGGGTTCACGGGGTTTTCGCTCATCTTGAGTGTTTCAGGAAAAGCCCTCCCACCTCGCTCTCCGTCGTGCGCCTGTTGGCACCCTGCCCACAGAGAACACGTTGTTCCCCAGGGCGCGCAGTCGGGCTGTTAGACAAATCTCACGGGGGACTGCCGGAGCCCAGAGGCCTCCTGCCCCGGCAGCTGCAGCTCGCGCCGGCTGCCCTCAGTTTAGATCCGCAGCGCCTGCTGGGCTCACCCTACGGCCCTCGCGAGCTCCACGTTCTCCTCTTTGGGACAAGTTGCTGAAATGGGTCTGGAGTTGGGATCGGGGCTGTTACATAACGCCCACCCGAGGGGCGAGGAGCGGGGCTGACGCAGGCTCAGGCCGGCCGGGTGGCGTGGGGGTGGCGCGGGGAGGCGGTGGAAAGAGGGAGCGCTGTCAATTTCTCCTGCTCAGTTGCGCTTCCGCTTAAGTTGGAGAGGGCGAGGCCGCCAGGGGCGCCGCGGTCAGCTTGCCAGCCGGGCGCGCTTTGTTCTCAGGTAGCTGGGCTCCAGCAGAGGCAGCCGGGGAAAAGGACTGGAAAGCCGTGGGATCCGGCCGAGTTTGAAAATCTGGAGAAGTCGCTGATCAGCCATTTTAGTCTTTGCAGTGCTCCATATTAGCCCTCTCACTCCGCGCAGTGCTCCGGGACTCGCTGGGAAGCTCTGTGATGGGTTCAGATAAAGTACTAGAAACCAAACAATTAGGAATCTAAAAGGATTGGTGTGGAGGCCAGAGGGCTCCGGTCCTCGCGCTCGCTCCCCCGCGCAGGCGTGGGCAGGCAGTCGCGGCCACTGTGCCTTCCTGCCCTCTTCCCAGCAGCTGCCATCATTTCCTGCCGGCTGCCCTGAGGTGATTCTTTCCTGCCCTAATATTCGCAGTCTTTATTTCATAGATAACAATTTGGGGGAGATCCGCGGATGGCTCATTTCCCACTTTGGCTACAGAGCTTGGGGAAAATTACCACAGGAAAAGCCCAACTGCAGCTTTCCCACGTCACACAAACAACTGGTAGCCATCCCTCCTCCCTGTTTTAAGCTTTAGTCATATATTCCGTGATTTAGCTTGATTATCATATAGGGCCCATCATCAACTCTTGCAACTACTGTCACCCGGACGAATGAAGAAACAATTTTCTTAGACTGATAGAATAGGGGCATTGTGTGGTAATTTAGGATTTAATTGTTTCTAATGGATCTATTTAAGAAGGTTTCACTGCTATGTATTTTCTCCAAATGTTGATGCCAAGTAAGAAAAGAAAGAAGGGCGGGTGTGGGGGTAAAGAACGAGAGAGAGAAGAGGAGATTTAAAGTGGATTTGCAGCTTTGAAAAACGTCCGTAATAGAATATCTCAGAAAATTTTAGTACATGACATACAAAGAAATCGACTTAATTAAAATTTGAAGGCTTCTATATTTGACCTATTTACCTAGCAGATTTAGACTATTCATTTGATATCAGTAAGTTCCAATTTTTCCTGAATTACAAGTTTGTCATGCAACTGTTCTGAGTATCTAACTGTGTATAATTGTATACTTCTGTGAAAACGCTTTGAAAAGTAATGAGTCCTAAGGAACGACTGTGGGTATAGGAAGGGCATAGGTTTTAAATGTGAAGTGAAAGTATTGACAGCTGTACTTTTTGAAAACAGTCAATGATTGCCAAGTTCACTCATTGGTGAAAATAATGAGAAGAACTTTCTGAAAAAATAACATATGTCCATTGACAAAATGAGTATTCCTTGATTTCAACAAATGCTAAACTACTGTATTGGGGCTTTACAAAGATAAAAGACTGTGATTAGTTTAGGTTATTAGGTTTATATACTCATTCTCAATATTTTTGAATTTTTAAATAGAAATTTTTCTGAAATAAAATATATAGCCAGAATATGTGTATATATTAAACACACATGCAAATTCATATATCTGCAGAGTGAACACATTCATGTAATCAACATGTGTATTTCTTCTAAAAAATTACCACACAATTTAAATTGTCCATAGTTCTGAGAAGCTGGAATAATCAAGTATTCATTTGCACAGTTTTTTCCCCTCCTCAGGAAGTGAAGCTAAAATAAGTATGTTCACATTTCCAGAGCCTAAAATTACCCCTGCATGGATTATTATAGTAGGATAGTAAAACAAATTATTTTCAGGAACTGAACACATTTTAAAGATGACAACATGGGAATTCAAAATCATGACATTTTCAACTCCCATGTTATAAGTAATCTTACTGATTGCTAAAAAGAACTAGGGGGGTACTGTGACAGAAGAGAGGCTCATTGGATAGAAATTTCTGGAGCTGACATTAACTCATTGACTGGGTAAATCACTTAACGTGTTTGTGACTCCGTTTCTTTATTCTCTGAGACATTTCAAAATTTAGAGATTGCAAAATGAAATAAAGAATTTGTATCCTTTTTTTTTTGGTTTTTGTGCTATGGACAATAGAAAACGTAAAATTAGTTTAACTCTTTTGATACAGAATGAGAGAAAGGTAAAGGGAGAGATGCTTATGTAAACTACAATCACAAAGTCAAGAAATGGATGAAAATCTCCAGTGTTAAATTTGTCAAGATGGGTCTTGATTGTTTAAATCCTGCTTAAGATTTTTCTCCAATGCTTATCCTTCGTTTTCTTGCCTTTTTATTTAGGGAAGTCTGTGATTCTTTCCTTTATAAAGTGGAAGCCACAGTATTAAATACATTGACAGCTAAGATCTAAACATCTTTTTCCCATTTCCTCTAGAAATCTCAGGAATTTTGCTATTTAATGACATTATTAGATGATAGGTATCATCTTGCAATGCTCTTGAAATAGCTTGCTCTTCCAATCATAAAAATCCCACAGAGCTAAATTTACGTATTAAAAAAGTGGATTTTTATACCTTAGTAATACAATTTCAAAAGGGAAAAGTTATTAGTTTACTAATTTAATTTTATTCCTGAGATGGAGGAAATTATTTGGAAATGTTGAAGTAGACATTGATGTAAGGATCCAGGGAGATCCACTGAATGGGTTAAGGTTATACAAAGAAAATGAAGTCATTCTATTCTGAACTGGGTAAAATGATTGTGTGCATCTTACTGAGCTCCCACATCCTTCCCTTTCACAGTCACAGTGGGATAATGAAAGTACCTATTTTGTTCCATTTGTTTCCATGGGTACCTGAGGCAGTAAGACAGATATTCAGTTTCTTTCATTTTTCTCCGTCATTCCCTTTTTCTTTTCCTCTCTCCTGTCACTCATTTTTTCCTTTCCTCCTTCTCTGTCTTCTTAGCTGAAAAGAGTACTACGATTTTTTTTCCTGAAGGTTGTTCAAACATAAGGCTTCATTATTAAAAATACAAAGCATAAAAGCAGAAAAAAAAATCTGAGATTAGTATCTGATGTGTTCAGCAGTTGAAACCAGTGATGGGTCCTAGGAATCCAATCATTCATTCAATAAATATTTAGTGAGTGCCTTCAAGGTGTCAGAGAATAAATGACTGCTTTTTTTCGTGTTAACATTTTTTTTTTTCTAGCTGTTACCCTCTAGGCTCTTTTGAATAGTTTTCAAAACCTTGTAGGCCTTCATGCCTTTAGTGTGCATTGGTAGCTGTGGTCTTGTCTAGGAACTTTAGTATGAGGTTATGAGGGTATTCTAGTAGTTCTTAAACACAAGCAGTTTAATACAGCAACTAAAAAAATCTGCCTTTTTGTGAAAATAGTAACTTTCATATTAATATATATACCACATATTGTATGTAGTTAACTAATAAAATCAATAGCAAATTTTAGGAAAATCCTAAGTATTTTTACATTGTAAAAGATTTTAGTAAACTTTGATGCTATGCTAGTTGGTAAAGCTTGCTTAAAATAAAACTGTGTAAAAGGGCTATAAACATGAGTACTTGATTCTACAGGGTTTGAAAATTAAAAGTATTAAATATTGAATTTACTCCCCAGAACCTTCCCTTTCTATTTCTTTTGAAGACTGAATTTTACAAATAGTTGTTAGTCTAGTTAAAGATAATTTAATAGTTTTATATTTCAATTCCATACAACAAAATAAATTATAAAAATATTAAATTGAAGGAAACAGCAAATGAAAATCTACTTTTTCTCTAAGCCAGCAGATGGAGATGTTGGAGAAAATATTGTTGTTTCATAAAACTGTTGCGCACAGCAAATGCCTTTTAAAACATTGTAAACAAATTTATTTAGATAAACTGAAAAAAATAAATGACATCTAATTTGAAGAAAATTATTCAAAATGCTGTCTTAAAAATAACTTTCATTGCCTTTTAAAAATAGATTGCCCTATATTTTATGTTTTAGAAGATAAAGACTGTTAGAATAGATTGTAAATGCTCTTGGAGGAGAGAGAATTCTAAAATTACATTTTTTCAACATTTTTAATCTCGATTCCCCAGCTATCATTTTTGAGCTGTATTTATTATTAAATTTTAGTCACAAATTACTGAGATTTTGTATCTGTGTTCATAAAATTAATTGATGTTTGCTAAGCCTTTATTGCACTTGGATGAATGGACTTCTGTGTGTATGTATTTATAGTTATAATTATGGAGTGTAAGTAGTTACAGATTGGCTACACGATCCTGTTTTGTCGTGTTTGTTGAGGTATTTACTAACACCTAGAGTTACTGACTTTAATATATGCAAAACTCATAAAACTAGACTCAAGTTGGACTTTCTTAAGCAATGATGAGAAACCATGAACACATGTGCCAAGACACAATACCGTAAAAGCTGGTGTTGTAAATATTCAGTTATATTCAATTGGAGATTTTGAGGAAATGCCTCTTTGTATGTCAGAATAATTAATGTGTTATTGAAGTATTTTCAGTTAAAATTTCATACTTCACTTATCACTGAAGAATTTCAAGAAAGTGAGTGTGTATTAAGTAGAAATCAAAGAATGGCATTGGTTGAAATATTCTATTTTGAGATGAGAGAAACTAAGTATTGAAATAAAAATTACCTTATAAAACTGTAGAAGCTTAAATTAGTAAGAATTTATTCTTATGCTATGCTATCTGTGTTTGAAAGTATTGCAAACTTCAACCTGCTGGCTCAAGAAGGATGGGGCATTTTCATTTCACATCAAGCCCTTAAAGTGCCAGGGACATTGTACTGAGACATTATGACAAGTGGATGCTGATTCATGTCCAGATCTCAAGTTTTCTCATCATCTCTTCCAATAAAACTTAGCAAACTTTCAAACTTCTTAGAACCTTGAAAATTTTAAGGAAGGCTGAAAAAGAGCAGTTGTTTTTGAGTTATTTCAGTATGTTGCTATATAATCGAGTTTTCAGAGAATGTGTTTTTTCCTGTCTTCCTCCTCTTCCCTTTTTATAAAAAAGTCAATAGAAGTACTTAATCTGCAGAGCAAATGCTATTACAAGAAATAAAGTCTAAATTGAGATAGAGAACTGTCCTTTAAACCTTTTTTATGTGAGCAGAGAGTGCATTCATTCAGAGCTAAAATCTTCTATTTGATGTAAATATTTGATTGAAATGTTAATGGCAGCTGGGTAGATTATATTTCCTTTCTTTTTACAGTAGATTGTACTGAAGATACCCCAGATTTCATTAAGTGTTTGCTCTTTTATTATTATGGCAATTTTAAATAAAAATTTCTCAGGTTTTCTCCAAAGATCTACATAATTGCCAAATCTCTTGTATGACTGTGTCTCTTCAGTACAACAGGAAAATAAGTTGCTGAATTCAATGTTAAAATTAGAAAATCACACATGATTTGAAAATGTTCAAACATCAAAATGTCTATCAAATCAGGTTTCACTAGTTTGGAAAAAAAAAAAGGAATGTGATTCTTACAATGCTGTTCATAAGATGTCTAACACCTATTATTTTTCAGTGCTATTCAATTTAAAAGTATTTTATCATCTTTGATAATTTTAACTTATAGAATGAAAACATTTTAAAATTAACAAGGCGAATGTAAAATGTGGCCTTGTTGACGACAGGCCCTTGCTGCTGTTAACTGGGTGTTCTTCACGAAGTCTAGCTCAGTTACCAGTGCATTGACTCACTTAATAGTTATTTACCTATTCAACACATTTAATTTTACAGTAGATGTTCTTATCATAACATTGTAATTTTTAAAGCTAGAATTTTGCATTTGCTATACATATGGATTTCAGAATAAACAATTTACTTCGTACCTTCCTTGAATCCTATGTAGACAGAGGTGTAATATATTTTTCACTTTCATCTACAACCTAGATATTGTCAAAGTTGTTATTTTTATCTCTAAATCTATATTGATGTATGTTAAAATGATATGCTGAATATGTGCACAATATACACTTTGAAGAGGATTTATAAATGCTAACTGTTAGGATGATGCAAAAACCATGTTGCAGCCAGGCTCAGTGGCTCATGCCTGTAATCCCAGCACTTTGGTTGGCCAAGGTGGGTGGATCACCTGAGGTCAGGAGTTCAAGATCAGTCTGGCCAACATGGCGAAATCTTGTCTCTACTAAAAATACAAGAATTAGCCGGAAGTGGTGGCACCCATCTGTAGTCCCAGCTACTCTGGAGGCTGAGGCAGTAGGATCGGTTGAACTCACGAGGCAGAGGTTGCAGTGAGCCGAGATAGCACCACTGAACTCCAGCCTTGGAGACGGCAAGATTCCATCTCAAACAAAAAAAAAGAAAGAAAGAAAGAAAAAAAGAATGCCTCCCCCCGAAAAAAAAACCAACCCAAAAACAAGAACCTTGTTACAAGTGGGTAGAACAGGAGATGCCCTTATAAGGCCCCTGACCGTTATGGGTCTGTCAAGCTTCAATTTTGGTTTCAGATTTTCCAAAAATGTGACCATACATATTCCTTGAATGGACACAAAATTGTTTTAGTAACTCCCTCCCTGCCCCCAACCAGGATATTTTATACTACAATTTTCTATATCAATTCCTTTAATTAATTTTAAAAATGTACAGAATCACAAAAGTATTATTTTTACGTTTTAGATGGTATCTAGGAAGAGAAGTTTCTGGACATAATTTCTCTTTGTGGACCAATTGCTCTATTTGCATTAATTTGTGCAATTATTTTGTATGCATATCCTTATTTTTCCCTTTTTGGGCCTGCAGTCTATGTTTCAGGTTTGTTTTCTAACGATTTTGTTTTGTCTTATTTTCATCCTGTGGATAATTTTCTTGGGTGAAACACCTTGTTATTATATGTTTAATTTTTCACACATTATCATATTACTGGGAAAAACATCCAAAGTGCTTGATACTACTCCAGCCTGGGTGACAGGGCAAAAACTTGTCTCAAAAAAACACAACAGAGTCTTGAAATTTATCGGTATCTTCAGCTGAATAGAACAAATAAATATAGGAGATACCAGATTCCTTATAGAAAGGGAATTGATGAGTAGCTAGCTTCTTAGATTGTTTACATTTTTGTATCCATGTTTCTGAAACAAATGACATATGTAATGTTTATAGTTTTACCATTTGGATTTTTCTTCAGAATTTTACTTTATAATTTTATATATTTATGGTTATGTTAATACTTACATTTTTTCCTGATTGTTTCAGTATTTCAAATATAAACACAAACTGGGTTGAATTGTGAAATGGCCTAAATTTTAGTTCTTCTAAAATACTTTCAATAGGGTATTTTATTTCTATGAAGTTTATTTACCCTTCATGTAAAATTGATTTCACATGATAAATACTATGATGTTTACTTGTTATAGTCCTCTAATACTTTCACGCTGATGAATTTCAGTGAACCTGAGAAGGTACTCCTGCAATGTAGATATTTTTATTCTAATCTTCCTAAGTACCCAACTTACTGATAGAAATGACTGAAATGTGTTTATATAAACTAAGTATATTCTATGCTTATTAAAGCATAGTAGAATATTACCTGACTCTTTATCCCTACAAGAATAGAATATGACCTAAATTAATAATGTCTAACTTCAGCATAAATTTAATGGAAACTCAAGTTAAATATCTTGATATAAGAAAAGTTTCCTCAGCTCATAAACCCTTTGCAGCTAAAATTCTCTGTATCAAAATACCGTTCTGTTTCAGATTTGGCATTCATTTTACAATTTCTGTAGCATCAGTATTCAAGATATCACAGTAAGAATATGTCAACAATTTGTTTATATATATATTATTTATTGTGCATGAATAAAAGGATAGAGAGGGCATGTTCAAACAAATAGTTTCAGGGTAAGGGAAAATATTTTTTTCCTTATTGTAGATGGAAATTACTATATTTCTTAAAAGTGATGGAGGGGAAGCTGTGGATAAAAAGGGAAAAACTCTAAGAGGCAGCATAACTTGGTGTACTTGGCAGGGCTGTAAGAATTTGCAACGTGAAATTAGTTCCTTCCTTCCTTCCTTCCTTCCTTCCTTCCTTCCTTCCTTCCTTCCTTCTTTATTTCCTGCCTCTCTCCCTCCTTCCATCCCTTTCTGCTTCCTTTCTTCCTTTTTTTTTGTTTAAGCATCTCTTTCATTTGATATTTGCTTAGTTTGCACGTCTGTGGTCAATCTTCTGTATTAACCTTGTGCTACTATAGAACAGTGAATTCTTATAACAATTTTAATTTTGTCAAATAATGGAAGCTAGTTATTATTTCTAGAGGGAGACATGAAAGAAAGGAGGCACTATGCATTTGGTTTTGATTTTTTTTCCTTTTATTTTATTTCTTAGAGAAAGGGTCTCACTCTGTTCCCCAGGCTGGAGTGTAGTAGAGCTATCACAGCTCGCTTCAGTCTTGAGCTCTTGGGCTCAAGCAGTTCTCCTGCCTCAGCCTCCCAAGTAGCCGAGACTACGGGTCCATGCCACCATGCTGAGCTAATTTTATTTTGTTTTTTATTTTTATTTTTTATTTTTCTGAGACAGAGTCTCGCTCTGTCACCCAGGATGGAGTGTAGTGTTGCAATCTCGGCCCACTGCAACCTCCGCCTCTGGGTTCAAGCAGTTTTCTTGCCTCAGCCTCCCCAGTAGCTGGGACTACAGGTGCATGCCGCTATGCTTGGCTAATTTTTTGTATTTTAGTAGAGATGGGGTTTCACCGTGTTGCCTAGGCTGGTCGCGAACTCCTGATCTCAAGCAATCCGCCGACCTCGGCCTCCCAAAGTGCTGGGATTACAGGCGTGAGCCACCATGCCTGGCCACAATTTTATTTTTTATTTTTGCAGACGGGTTATCACCATGTTGACCAGGCTGCTCTTGAACTCCTGGCCTTAAGTGATCCTGTCACCTTGGCCTCCCAAAGCACTGAGATTACAGGCATGAGCAACCATCCTCGGCTAACAATATGCATTTCTCTGAGGCAAAAACACAAATTTAAGGCACTTTATTATTCTGGGCTGGCAAAAAAGCCATCCTTGAAAATTATGAGGTAAAATACTGACTGAAAAGGTTGGAATAATTTTATAGGTAAAAATATACAATATGGAATGTACTACTAGACTGTGCGTTTTATAGGGAGCATGGAATGTGTCATAGTAAAGTTGTCTGTTGCTTGAGGCAACTGAGATGTAGCAACTCTTGATAATTGCTGGCGGGGCTCATCTTGGTAGAACAGAGAAAGGTTTGTCTTTTATTTTATATTATACTGGTATTATATTTCTATTTCCTTAACACCTAAGTCGAAGATATTTAAAAAAAATTAAAATATTTTTAGTGTTTTAAAAATAAAAACATTTTGGGTTTAAATTATTTTTCACAATTCTACATATGTTTAAAAAGTATTAGTATGTCTTGGAAGAATACTTAATAATAATTCTCAAACGATATGTAATATTTTGTCATCGAGGCTAACTATTCAAAAGTTATTCGAAGGACAATTTAAGACGGAAATACGGAACACAGTGAATAGTTTTATTCTGAAAAATAAGGACCATAACATATGCAATAATTACTTTGGTCTATATATTTGAAAATATTGTCATATACACTTTAGTGATGCTAATTTGGAAAATTGAAAACATATTCCTTTAGGGCTTTATGTTAGCTATTATGAATTACATATATTTAAGGGGCTGCCTGTGTTCACTGATCCAGGTAGCACAGAAATAGCTCCCACATTTCTACAGCGTGGGAGTGAAGCATCTCTCATCATTGCAAGTCTGGCAGAGAAAGGTCTGGAAGTGGATATCTCTATAGGGTGTGTGTGCTTTGCTAGGTTTTCTTGAGGAGTACATTTCAAATCATGTCGTGATTTTTATCTTTATTCATGTGTTAGCTGCTGTTTGTGAGAAATTGAAGAATTTCTATCTTGCTTTTAATCTGTGCACGAAATGGGAGAATTTTGGCTTTATAATTTTCAAGCACTTTCATCATTTATAATTTTACTTTTGTATTTTTTACCAGGTTTTTAGTTTTTACTAGTTTATGCAATTATTACTAGTTTATATACAGAAAGGAAATTTTGAGAACACAGGCAACAATTCAGAAAGGGATACGAGGAAGCTCTGTATATAGTTTATTCTTTGGAGGGAAGGACCATAAAATCCTCATCTTTATATTTCAAAGCACACACAAGTTCAGGGTTGTCATCTTAATGATGAAAACACAAGTTTTTCATCTGCGAAGATTAAAAAAAAATTGATTCTTTGTAGTTTGTAGCCTGGATGTCTTGGGATACAGAAGAGCATGGGTTAAGCATCTGCACTTGGAACCAAATTCTAGTCCTTGTACTAGATGTATGACATTGGACAAGTTTCTTAGTCTACGTCTCAGTTTCTACCTCTGTAAAAGAGAATCACATTATAGGATTGTTTGGAAGATATGCATTAGTCATAAAACACTATGAGCTCTGTTTGGCACATGTAAGTACATAAAAATAGCAATATTTTATTATTACTTCCTGTATTAGAATTTTTGGATTGTTTCGATGAGCACTTGCTATGAGAGGCAGAAGACAAAGAAAAATGCACTTCTAACTTTCTTGCTGGAATCTTTTTCTACTGTTTGTATACCTGGGCAGGACATAATGCCATTTGGTGACAAAGAAGGGACTAACAAAATAAATCACTTAAGTCACTGAAAGATATATTTGGTGCACTATAGTACGAGAATGATTTTTAAAATCTGAGGCGTTGTAACTCGAGTAGTACTTTGAATTCAATCTTCCCCTTTATTGCATGTCACTTACATTTTAGAATGTTGAACAATTTCAAACTCTCATATTTTTAGTAGATATTTCAAACACATATTTAAGATATCTCAATATTTCATGGAACTGAGCACATTATGGATTCCTAATGTTTTATTTCATGTAATTAATTTAATTAAATTTATTTAAATGAAAAGCAGCCAAGAGAACATAGGCTTTGGAATTAGGCAAAAATAGTTTGAATATAATTAATAGCTTTATGATACAGCCTGTGTTTTCTTCTCTTTGTAGAATAAGGCTCAGTTTCCTTGTCATATCTGATAATATTATTGGAGGCATTATATGATAAAATAAATGCTTAGATTAATTTGTCAGAAACGTTCCCAGTATTTCTTTCCTCCCTCTATATTAGCCCTTTACTGATATAAAACCTAAACCCCATGCTCAGAGCAATGGAGGAAGGTGCTGCCTTGAGAAAGCTTAGATATTTTATAGCTTTATGTATAATGTTTTTCTTTCTGAAACACTTTCATATCTGGTTGATCCTCACTGGAGCTCTGTAAAGCTCTGTAGCATAAGTGGAATTGTTATTATACCCATTTACAGAAAGCAAAACAGAAATTTATGTGATTTGTTCTTAGCTGCTATAAATTTGTGGAGAAGATTTTGGCTACAAAACAAGTTGGCTACTTCCTAAACCAGAGCCTCTATTAGTCTCAGTTGGCAACATAGCTAGTATATTTGAATGAGAAGACATGAATTAAAATTATAGCTTCACTATTTACTAGTTCTATGACTTTGTATTAATCAGCTAAACTTTCTAGTCTTGTTTTCGCCTCTGTAAAATGGGGGTCATTATAATACCTGCCTCATAATGTAATTGTCAGGTTTAAATGATAGTAATTGCCCTATATAATATAGTGATTAATATTGCTAATTTCAGTGATTCCAATTTTCCTGAGTTTATATTGGTCAGATATACTTAGCTCCGTGCTTATAGGTGCATGGAAGAGAGGGTAGCTAATAGTTTTCTCTATGTAATTTTCAAAATAATAAATTCTTTAATATAATACAACCATTCAAGCTAAAAATAGAGGCTAGGATTTTACTTTATTATTATTTTTAGAATACTAGTGAACACGTACATTTTACAAGAATTTTGATGTGTTCTTGATCCACAAACTCTCCCCTCACCAAATTCAATGGATAAATAACAAGAACTAAATCATGCATAATTTAAAAAATGTAGATGATGGTTAACATTTAGTATGGATATCTCATACTATTCAGTTACCAATTCCACCACTGATACATTGTGCAATAAAAATGATAGTAGGTGTTTCCCACGAATAGGACCTTATTAAACTTGGAACAGGTTCATTGTGACTTCTTCCCTTAGGATCGGTTTTATGCATCTTGCTGCTGGTTGTCTAGGTCACTGTCATCTTTTTCACAAATTTATTCCCCAGCACAATATAAGGAGGCTCTTTTGCCTGTTTCTAGTCTTTTGAAAGGTATGGAAGGTTTGAAACATTTTCAAATAATTACTTGGTCAGAGGTTACTTCTCTTAATGAGCAGAGAGATGTGCAGTTGTGCGGGGTGGTTGGGGGAAGGTTTTTACTTACTGACAATGAGTAAAAATAAGGACTTCCTACATATGAGCTTTGTGTAGTTCATAAAATATTCACTACTTTATTCTGAATTGACTCTTACTCTTTTTATGTTGCCTTATATTGCAGTAACAGCAGCCATATGAACTCTTCAATGTAGGATCTTAAGACCTTTGGTCAAAATTACTCTTAAAGCAAATCTGTATATTTACAAAACAAAGTTATATCCATGACTTTGGATTTGGACTGGAGGTAGAATACACTGGATAAAAGCTAAATACTTATCTTTAAAGTGCTTTTATCTACCTTGTTTATATGCACCAAAATCCTATCACAGGATTTTCTTCTTTTCTTTTCTTGCTTTCTTAAACTCTTAGTAGATACCTGCTCTGTACCAATCTGTTATTGTCTGAGGTGACAAAGAACAAGATAAGGCTTCTGTACTGAAAATTTTTTATGGGTTCAAAATCTTTTATTTGTGGCAAAAGTAGAAGTTGTTAATCAAGGTTAGCTAGATGATTTTATTATTACATTAGTCTCTGTAATAGACATTGTTTCTAGATCATTTATAAGTATTATCCTATACTTTGGGCCTAGATTTTAAATTATCTTAAAAGCAGAAATGGTAATTCAAAAAATTATAAAGAAAACATAAAAAAGATTCTCAATGGAAGATGAAAAGCCATCATCTTAAATACTGATTTAGAATATATTGCTGAAAACTTGGGTAGCCAAATGAGTACTACTGCTATTAACAAACTAATAATGCCAATTGCAGATCTGTTAAAAACAGTTTCAATTTTTTGCATATTTGGAGATGAAAATTTATATTTTATTCTACATATGATTTTTTTCTTTAATTGCCACAATCTCTTCAACTCAGTTTAAACTGGCATAGACTACATAAATTGCTGGGTGATGTTTACATAAATTAATTTATGTGGATTAACTAATTAATTATAATAAATACTATTTTAGGTTGTTACTGAAGAAGCTAGTTGCAAGTTTTAAATAGTAAGTTTTACAAAATATTTTAAAACGTCAATGCATATAGCTATTTTGAATAATCTAAGAGACACTAACACCTTGCTAGTGTCTCTTGTTAAAACAGATTTTATATAATTTAAACCTTGGTTATTATAGTTGTTCGAGAATTTCAGGTAGAAAATCATGACTATCTGAAAAAAGTTGACGCAGCTTTAACATGTAACAAAAATTATCTAATAGAATTAAAATATTTGCTTACAATAGCATTGTGGTACTGTGGATAATTTGGAATGTAAAACATGCAGAAAATTTGAATTTAGCTTCTTGTGGTCTTTATATTTTGAAGCTTAAAAATTGTGATGAAAATAATCATGCATATGGTAATTAAAAAAACCACTACACACGGGGATATAATAAATATTGTCTTTCTTTTACCTTAATTCTATGTCTCTGAGATAATCACCGTTGATGGTTTCCAGAAATGGTCGCATAATATACACTGTTCTTTTTCTTGATTGTTTTCTTCTTAACATAAATCAGAGTGCTGCTTTTATGTACAGAGATTTTCCTCTTCTTTTTTTCTGGTTGTTGTATGGTAGTTTGTTGTTATTTGGCCTGCTTTTTGTTGATGATTGTTTTCATTTTTGCTGTTTCTTTTAATAATATGTCCAAGTGGGTTTGTAGAATAGATTGCTGGGTGGAATAACTTGTAGTCAAAAAGTGTTTGCATTTAAAACTTTGCTGGATATGCAAAAAAGGCACATCAATTTACAACCCTACCTAGAGTGTATGAATGTCTATTTCTGCCTAATATCACAAGGTTAAATTTTTTAAAGCGTTGCTCTTAGTATCTTATTGTTTACATTTACTGTAGTAAGACATTATTTGTATTTCTGTGTATGTGTGTGTGCATACACACACCTGCTCATTCCTTTGCCCGATTTTCTTTTGGGTTGTTGGTCTATTTATGGGTGAGTCTACTTATTATTATTTGATACATACATTAAAGTACACACTTTTGATGTGTTTCAGCTGTTTTACCCAGCTTTGTGTCTTTTTAACCTGTTTATCACTTTTTGGAATGACAATTTCAGTTCATGATTTTTGTGAATACACATATTCTTAAATTTTATTTAGTAAAATTTAGAAATTGTTTGCTTAATTTCCTCAGGAATTTTGCTCCTTGCTCAGAAAAACATTTCCTACACTAGTTTATTTTAAAAAAATACTGTCCATGCTTTAATACCATCATATTTTGGTATTATGTTTCCAGATAAATCATTGAATCTTCTGGCTTTATGTGATTAAAAAAAACCTAGAGAATCCAGTTTATTTTTCCTTCATAAAGTTAGCCAATTGTCACAACATATATAAACATGAATTTTTACTACATTGATTTGAAATGTGTAAGTTTTTTCTTTTTTTTTTTTTTTTTAATTTTGAGATAAGGTCTCACTCTGTCATCCACCCAGGCTGGAGTGCAGTGGCATGATCATGGCTCACTGTAACCTCAAACTCCTCAGCTCAGGTTATTCTTCTGCCTCAGCCTCCTGAGTAGCTAGGACTACAGGCACATGCCACTGCCTGGTTAATTTTTAAAAATAGTCTGACTGTGTGGATCGGGCTAGTCTCGAACACCTGGCCTCAAGCAATCCTTCCATCTTGGCCTTCCAAAGTGCTAGGACTATAGGTGTGAGCCACTGCACTTGGCCCAGGTTTTTTTCTTAATAATTCCTCAAGGAGTTACAAACAAATAGGGAATTTACCCAGAGTGCAAAATAAAGAAGATTAAAACTCTATTACAAGCAGAGAGATGTAAAGTCATGCAAGGCATTTGTTTCCTGAGCAGTGTTATTATCATAAATTGTGCTTTTGTGTTCCTGGGGTCTCAGATCAATAAAAGAGTATGTCAGATTTTGAACATTAACTGAGCCCAGAGGGACAAATAAAGGATGTTATTGTGTTTTTTGGCTTGTGTCATAGCAGTAATATCACTTAAATGGACTACTCGTTTTACATATTTCTTAACCTATATCAAGATTTAAGTAATGGGTTATGATTATGTCTTGGTTCTTGAATATCACTTTGAAGTTAATTCAGTGTAACAATCCATATGGGTTCACAAATAGAATGTTAAAACTAAAGACTGCAATCTATATGCAATAAAGAAAGGTGAAGGAACTCAGTTACTATGGCTTCATTAACTAACACTGTATTTAGTTTCATCCCCAGTTTGTCTTAAGAATCAGTTATATGCTCTACCTAAAGCCAAATATCAAGCTATTTATAATATAAATTTGATTTAAACTGGAATACTAAATAAAATTCTAGAATGTTACTTGCATCAAGATACACTTTCAGCCTGCCTTATGGTGCATGTCATAAACTGTGTATTTTTGGCCAACCATCAGGGAAATTTATAAATCTTTAACCACTTCATTTTGTGGAACTATGAACTTAATGTGGGCTTTCTGATAGGGGCGAAAGATGAGCAAAGACCTTGAAGACCCATTGGCTTTCCATGAGCATTAAAGTGGAAAGATTTCAACTTTCAGTATAATTTAAAGCAATATCTTTTGTTTAATCTGCAAGACTCTACTCATCTGCTTATATTTTAATGTATCTTTTCTTTGGTAGAAAAAAATTTGCCTTTTTGAAAGAAATAAATTTACATGAGCAGAACTGCATTAAAGCCATTTGTAAACTTCATAGCTTCATAATATTCACACCAATAATTTCTTTTCTATTTTTGCAAGTTTTTAAAAATTCTTCTTTTATCCATTACAAAACATTGCTGCAAATGAAATTTCTTTTGCATATGCATTTTTCACCATTTCTGATGACTGAAGTATAATTACAGGATTAAAGGCCATGAAGCGTTTAGTTAAGTAAATCAATTTCTGATATATGCTAAGGAAATCCAATCCAGACTATAATCCCATCAATAGTCTATGAAAAGTCTAGTCTTTCATATCCTGCACACCGTTACAATTTTTAAAATTCTTACCTATTTGATACCTAAAAATATTTTTTGTTATATAAAATAGTTTTTCATATTTATTATTGCACACTTATGTTTCTTCTTTCATAAACAGTTTATTAAAGTCTTTTGCCCAATTTTTATTGTCATTGTGGTACTTTTTCCTATTGAACTGTATGAGTTATTTATTCAAGATGACTATGGCAGAGGAAGATGGGACTAGAGAGTTGCACATCTAGCAATTGAATGCTTCTGCCGAGGCAAGAACCATGCCACATCAGCTTGCATGTCATTGATTAGAACTATTCCCATGAAATGCCCAACTTCAGGGGGTTGGAGACTAATCATCCTTGTGTCCAGAATAGAACTGTGTATTGGTGAATATTAATAATGCCTATAATATATGGCACCCCTTTGCTAATCAAAACTTATTTAATTCTTTGCCATGGTTTATTTTTTTTCTTTCAATTTTGTATATGACTTTTTAAAAGGTACTGTTTCAAAGATGTGCAATTTTTGTTTATTTTTGGAATGTGCTCCCCTCTGATATATCTGCAAATGTTTAAAATTTCCACTAACAGAGGAAGACAGAATGGAAAAGAACTTGCCTCTGCCAATTCTTCTAGTGATTAATTCTATATTAATAACATAATTCTATTGTTAATTTTATATTGCTCTATTTTCATTATAATTTCTAATAATATACTTGAAACTATATTTCTTATTTTAACAATTAGAAATATTGTCTTTCAACTTCCTACTTTATGAATTGATTATATTGGTGAGTCAAGATTCAGAACATCTATATTCTACATTGTATTTATAATTAATTGGTCCTATATACATATATTTTAGATATCATTTACTTTAAAAATGGAAAAATCAGTAAGAATTGTTTACACATCTATATATAGCTAGGTGACTATTATTCAATGCAGAGCCAAGTACCATGCTATGATTAAATTTTCCATTTTTATATATTTTTTCCTGTATACTTGAAATTTCCAAAAGTTATTATACATTATGTGGTTTTAAAATATTTTAAGTTCTTATTCTAGTCTTTCCAGAGACTTTTATTCATCTTCCTTCTACAAACTAGATTGGCTTCTCTTGATCCTCCTGAAAAACTGACATATTGAGATAGCACTGTCCTTTTGTGGTTGACCATGTAATTATTTCTTGACTTATTTCTTCATATGCTTTAAATATGTTTTCTTTATTACTTACAATAGATTATTTAAAATAATTTTTAAAATAATAAATCATATATACACACACATATAAGTGTGCATGCATGCATGTATATGCATGGGTGTGTGTGTATAATATTTTAATGAAATCCCTGATTGATAGCCTTTTTCCACGTTGGGAAAAGGCATAAATGCCTTCACGATATCCCTAATATTTTTCATCTTACTAAGTATTTCTATTCCTCAGAATACATTCAATTTTTCTTCAATATCAATTGTGTTCTAATTTGGAGCAATTAATCTAGGTTTAAATTACATTTTTTCCACAAAAATTTTTGAAATATCTTGGAGTTTCTCATTTTATTGTTTTCCTTGCACTGTGAACTTTATCTTACATTTTATTTATTTCCTTTTCTTCCTAATGTATCTCTTTCTCCACTTTATGCCTGGGGAGCACCCCATTGGAGTTTTCTGTGTTTCTGCAATTCGAAATCAATGTTCTCTAATCTTATTGCACTGCTGTCAACTGGGACCTTCTCTTCGTTTTTTTTTTTATTTGAGGCTTGTTTTCTGAACCCTTCGATTTTAATTTCTTTCTTTTTATTCTGATTTTCTCTAGAGCACCTCCTTAAGTGACTTTTTAAGAACAGGTATTTTGGAGGTAAATTATCTGAGTTTTTGCATGTTTGCAATGGTTTTAATTCTCCTCTCATATATGATTGAAGGCTTTGATGGATACAGATTTCTAGGATGAAAATTACATTTCCTTAGAACTTGGAAGGAATGACCACCTTATTTTCTATCATCAGATGTTGTTTGAGATGCCTAATTCTTGTTTTTTCTGCATTTATTGTTTGCTTTTTGGCAGATTTCAGGATCTTTATCATTAGTCTCCTAAAAATACACAGTGATGTATCTAAACGGGAACTTTTAAAGTCCTTGCTGTTTAGGACTCAGTTTGAAAACAGATTCCCCCATGAAGACCTGAAAAATTATCAGGGATGAATACGTAGAGGACTTGCCTCTCTCCATTTCTTTTAGTTCTTTCTAGATAGCTGGTTAGTTGATTTTGCCCTTCTTGTATTTAGTGTAACATAGACAAAAAAGATCATACATCTTTTTTTTCTGATATTATAGCTTTAAACATTTTTACTAATGCAGTTAAAATAGATTACATAACATTCATCTGTTTGGCTGTGTAGAACATCTATCTATTTCTGAGATTGCCTTGAGTGGTTCTATCTAAATAATGCTTACCCTCATATTTGCTTTATCCCCTCTTCCTCATTGTATGGCTATTAGAAAACACAGCTTTCATGGAATTTTGAAAACCATAGAGAATCATTGGAAGAAAAGATGCATGTTTCTAAGTGTTGATGAAAATGATACAAAAAGTAATAACTGAACGTTAGAATAAGGGAAAGAGATGAGCAGAACAACTTAAGCAATGGCATAAATAATAAGTTATTTGGTTTGTGTGTTCCACATTACCAATTCTTATTTCGTCTTTGTAGTCCTCTCGTATTTAATTATAAGTTGCTTTTCTTTTCTCTTTACAAGAGTCTGTAAAACCTTATATTCACAATTTTATCTTTGCCATCTTACTCTTTTGGTAGTCTTGTGTTGGCAGCATAGTTGATTGTTTTGTATCTTTTTATCTTCAGCATATGGTTTTGAATTTTAAATGTGAAGGTCATGATAACTTTCATATCTAGAATTTCTTCTCTAAAAAGGCAGTCAGGTTAAGGCTTCACCTATGTTTTAGCAATACACTAGTAATGAACAGATAGATATTCAGTGGAAAAAAACTATTAAGTAATTGACATAAGAAACAGAGCCCTGGCGATTTCAGGATTTTATTGTTTATTGTCAACTTTTCTTATCTGTTACCTTGTTGATAATGGAGATGATTTGTTGCCTCGGAAAATAAAAGCACACTGAAACAATAACCATGTGAATAATATGTTTATGGTTGGGAGAAAGTACAGTTCACCAAGTAATATTTTTTGATGAAATTCAGGCAGATTGATTTTATGCTTTCTGATGATAGAGTTACTGATAAGATTACAAATCTCATATAGCCATTCAGAAAAGTTTACCACTTTTCCCCTGAAAAGAATCTATAGTTGATTTTCATTATTTACAGTAGTTATGTTCTAAAAATTATTCTCTAACACTGAATTAGCAAATACTGAACCATTGCTCTTAGGGGAAATTGAATTACGTTCCTGTGAGCCTCTCATTACATTTTCATCAACTGATCAATACATAACATTGTTTATGTTTACAAACATCTTATTTCATATATATTGTTTACAGACATCTTTCTTAATATATATAGATCCATTAACACTGAATTCATGGCCAACAGTACTATAAGTCAAGCCTGAAGGGAGCTAATCTAACACACCTATTTTCTCAGTAAAGCACATCACAGCCTTCTTGTGCTTTAAAATGCCAGACAGCAATTCCTATCTGTGCTTGGGAACCACTTTAAACAGTGAAATTACTAACAAAAAGTGCAAAGATGCAAAATAAAAATGGAAATTAAATAGATTGCCAAAAGGACACTTGTTTACAGTATGAGAGCTGACACAAGAAGGCAGAGTATTGCCTTGTTCGATCTCAGCTGGAGATGTGAGCTGGGTAACTCAATTTTTCACTGCTCTGGAAATGTCCATGAATGACTGCAAAAGTGCTGCAAGTATTTATTTTGAGGTTACAAATAAATTTTAGAGAGTAGGCAAATTTGCAAATAATAAATCAATAAAAAATGAAGACGATTTCTATTTGATTTGAGCCAGTTTAGGCAAAACAGGTAGCTTTTTATTTATTTTAGAAATCTGATAGAGTTTAAAGGATTTCAACTTGCTCTGAAATGTTTATAATTACCTGTGATGAAAAAGCACCTTGAATTTGAAAGGATTTGGATCTGAATCTGACTTTAAACTCTGTGGAAGAAATTGAGGGGAAATGAACATGCTTATTCTCCCAAATTCAAATTCATGGTGGCACAGCTGAAGGACAAAGCATTTTCTTTTATTTTTCTTTTCTTGTAGTGAATGTCCCCTAAAAGAGAAAGATCTAAAGCACTGAAGGACATTAAACTCCTTTGAGGTGTCTAAGCAACAATTTTTGTGAATCCTGTTATCACAGGTTTTTTACACTTTTGTTTTGCTGTTCTTTTCACTGGGAAGGTTAGAGTGCTAACAAACAAAGAAAAGTGAGGATGTGTGCTGTATGTACCTGTGCATAATTGGCACAATATTTGGCTGTGAGTTGAGATGCACATAGGCTTTACATAGGCTTACCAGAATCTAGCTATCATTTTCTCTGCATGAAATATTGTCCTAAGCTCTGAGGGGACAGACATTAAGAAGACTAGAAAGGTGTGCCCTCATGGAGCCTATGTTAGAACTGGTGAATGATAATAAACAAATAGAAAAAAAAAAGCAGAAAAAAAAGATTATAGCTTGAGAAATGCACTTTAAAGGAAATCAGTAGGGAGCATGATGGAGGAACTAGATGAAGACAATATGTTAGGTAGGCTGAGTGATGCAGGGCTCTTATTTAAAGAGGTAAGACCTGAGCTGAGACTAGGAAGATGAGAACCAGCTGGACATATGAAGAGTTGGGGAAAGAGCATCCCTGGTAGAGGGAACTAAATACAAAGGGCCTGAATGAGAAAAACCTTGGTGTGATTACTCTCAGGAGAAAAGTATCTTTGCAACAGAGAGAGGGAGCAAAAGGGTGGGCAAAAACAAATAAACCAACAAAAGCTAGAGAGATCATCAGGAGGCAAAGCACACAGCTCATAGTAAGCAGCATGAGTTTTGATTTAGGTGAATTGAAGATCTACATAATCTCAGACTGAAAGGTAAACAATAAGGCAGGAAAAAGATCTTAACCCCCTACCTCCTTAGCTTCATCAGAGCAAATGTCAGCAAAAATATGCAATGGGAAAAGCAAATAAGATTTCCATACTCACAAAATCATTTTGGGATGAGAAAATATATTTGTCTGATTGCATTTGGATTTTTCCTTTCTGTTTGGTTGGAAGCAATTTGTTCAGAGTGAACATTTCTCTAGAAATGTCTTCAGCAACAAAGAGTTTTTATTCTTACAGGGATGTAAGGTTTGTTGTGTTGTGGATTGTCCTATATAAAAGAGGCTACTGATGCTAGAGTTATTACTCAGAACCTTTAAAGTTTGTCTCTTACTTGGCACTGAAACTATTTTCCAAACAATAATCTGTTGGCTTTGACTTCCTACCTCTTCATTGTGAATGATATAAAAAAATCATGGATTGGTCTGGCCTCAGGGTCACCATTTCCCTCTTTGGCTCCTCAGGCTGAGTCAGAGTTGCTAGTTGTGAGGAGGAATGAGGCCTTTCTGTAGCTATGTCTTTGGTTACATGAATAGTTTTTACTCTGAAAGCCAGGGTGTAGAAAAATCTGAAATTTAATTTGCTCATCTTCTGATTGTCCTAATTGCCTTGGCCAGTTTTTTCACTGGATAAAAAAAAAAAATGCTACATAAAAAAAATTATAGCAGATTGTCATTTTCTAAAAATTTATATTTTTCTCAATTCATTTGTCCAATGGACAAAAATAGGCATCTACACACAGTAAATGAGGTGATTATTTTCAAACACAAGATGGTAGCAGGCTTAGAGAGTGAAATCAGAGCTTCGAGTATACCGGGCCCTTTAGGAAAGCTGTGATCTTCCTGTAATCTCCAACTCAACTATTGTTTCTATTTTCAGGTAATAATTTCAGGTGGCATCATATACTTTAGGGTTTGTTTCTGCTGCCAGGTTCAATCTATGTCCATGGAATGAACTCTACCTTGTTTGTGGAAACAAAATACACTCTGCTTTTCCTTTCTCTTTATTCTAGTGATAACAGACTTGGAGTTATATGTCGTTCAAAGAAATAGAGTCCAACTTATAAATAAGTCTCCTGAATCTTATCCTATCTGCTTCATTAAGATACTTATGATTTCTAAGTGAATTAAGAACAAGTTTTTTTTTGGAAACTGTTAAAATCTAATAACTTTGGAAAAATGAAAGTTTAGGGGAGGCTTCCTTGTACTGCTAGAAGCATAAGTGAAATGAAATCCAACTATAATATATTAGGACTTCAAAGCCCCAGGATAGATGTCATGCTAAGTAGTAAAGGCAATAAATTATCAGTATTTGGGGGATGCTTTCTAGAAAGAAAGATTCCAAGACCTCTCTTGATAATCTTTATCACAAAATAACTCTTCTTGTCAAGGAGTTTTGCCTATGTCTGTCTGAATTTTATTCTCTGTAATTTAAACATCCTTTCATTTAGGCAACCCTCTGAGAAAGAGACAAAAAGTCTATGCTTCCTTAGCATGGCAGAACTTCATATATTTGACAGCAATAACTCAACCACTTATTTTCTATGTAAAGGAACTCAACCCTTAGGCTTCTCACAGAACACGAATGTTTTCTCTGGTTTATTTTTCTCATCATGTACAACCTCATTCCAATATTTTCTGATTAAAAAAACAAATTGAAACCTACATGGTGCAAGAGTAATAATTTCTAGTTAATTTTGTTGACAGTAGAGGTTTATAGTCAAGATAATCCATGCCACTTCATAGTGAATACATTCCAGTATTATGTTTAGTTTTAAAATAACTTCTTCATATTGATGACATACATTCAATATACAGTTTGTTTATTTCTTTGTTATTCCTGTGTTAGGAATTCTAACTCTGCTACTTATTGTTGCTATCTGATATTGGACAGGCTAGTTAATTTCTCTTGGCCTTAGTTACTTTGTTTGTGAAATTTGAATCACATGATATTGTCTCTATAAAAACATTTAATAACATACTTTATATATGGAAAGTGCTCAATAAATACAAGCTTTGATTCTCAGTACATCTTATGTCTTTATATGAACTACATGCAACTAACACATTTACTCACATGAAAAAATGTCTGTTAAACTTTATCCTGTTTTTAATACACAATTTTAATGATATAATTAGGTTACCTTTGGTTCAGTTTTATGCTTTCGTAGTAATAATACTGATTTCAAATATAGACTATCGACTGGATATCAAGTTCATTGAGATTGGTTTGCTTTTTACAAATTTAACTTTGGAATAATTCAGGATTTACTCTTATAAACTGCGATGAGCTGCATATATCATGATGTACTCTGTAATATCATCTGTTGAAATAAAGGGGATATTTCCTATAGTTAATGTGCTATCATTTTGTAGTTTTGTAGAGATTTTCACTTCTTAGAGTTGATTTTTCTTCACACAAATATTGAATAGTTACTGTTTTTGGTTTTTGATCGTCACAGCTTCAAGTGTCTTAGGAAACATACTCACATACACCTGTATTAAATGTACTTGTTCATTTTTCATTTTCTGTCCATTTTCACTTTGGATTTCTATATTGTTATAAAACCAGTGGTAAAAATTGAAGACTATTTCCTTTTGCAGTGATATTTCATATGCTTTAACTCATTTTCTTTCACTAGTAAACAGGAACATGGTACTTGGCTGTTTATTTTATGTTTCCTCATTGAGATAAAGATGAAAGTCTTGGGACTAAAGATGAATAGTTGGGACTTCTCAGGTATGCTTCTGTTACATTGGCTGAACACATTGTGCTCTCCATAATTAGCAAGAACTTTACAGTGTATTCCCTGTGCCTGGCCTTATGCCAGGCTCTGTTAGGAAATAAAAATCAGACTCATCATCTCCCAACATATTGCAAAGATACTAGGAGAACAAAAAGACAAATTCACAACAGATTTGAAGATGGAATGCTGTATGCCCCTGAATATGTGTGGTACATGAATCCAGAAAGTGCAGGATCATTGTGATTGATGAAGCTGGGAGATCCTTGTATTTTGTGTAAATGTGGGAGTAGAAAAAAGAATTATGGTCATGACTTGTGACTCTTCAATTGGTAAGGTGCCCAGAAATGTACCTAGCATGTGGAAGGTGGTCAATGAAGGATGTGAGATAGGGTCCAAGGAATGTTATTTTTGAATGTGGGGCACATACATAATCACACAAGAGGACTTGTCACATTATTCCAGGACTGAGACCTGAGCCAGGAAGGTGAGCAGGTCACCTGGAGCAGTGGGCATGCTTGCTCCTGGCTGGAGGGTTATTTCAGGGGAGGCAGTACACTTGGACTTTTTGTTAGCTCTGGGGAGAAAGCTGAGATCAGAGTTATCCAATGAATGTGGGAATGGTACAGCTCCGATTTAAAGGGAATTCCAGAGTTTCACACCAGAATGAGGCACAGGAAGGGACATGTGCAAGAAGTGGAGTTCAGGGAGGAG
This sequence comes from Hylobates moloch, assembly GCF_009828535.3. Classification (NCBI taxonomy): domain Eukaryota; kingdom Metazoa; phylum Chordata; class Mammalia; order Primates; family Hylobatidae; genus Hylobates; species Hylobates moloch. The sequence continues at coordinate 1,684,272 of NW_026652312.1, read as the reverse complement.
TTAGTGAGGCAGGTGCAGGCAGAAGGGGCGTCACCATGCAGACAGCATCAACATTTTTCTGGAAGAGACGCTTAAGGTTTGACTCTGGATTACAAGACAGATGCCTAATCTTCGCTCTTATTATCCTCACTGGGAAATCATTTGTTATTCTTTTGTCAAATATAACAACTATAAACTCTGCCTAGGTTGTAAAGTTCTCCCTTAACATTTTGTACTCTTGGGATAACTCTTTGGTATATATATATATATATATATCATATCATATATCATATTTATATATATATCAAAATTTATATTAGAATTTGATATCCAGTCGATAGTCTATATTTTTGAAGTCAGTATTATTACTACCTATGTGTAAAACTGAATCAGAGGTAACCTAATTATATAATTAAAATTGTATATTAAAAACAGATAAAGTTTAGCAGGCAGCATTTTTTCATTTGTGAGTAAATGTGTCAGTTGTATATAATTCATATAAAGACATAAGATGTATTCAGAATCAAAGCTTATATTTAAGTAATACATTAAAAATACAAAATATTAAATACAAAGCTTGTATTTAAATAATTAATATATTCCAAATACAAAAATTAGGCAAGTGTGGTGGCACATGCTTGTAATCTCAGCTACTCGGGAGGCTGAGGCAGGAGAATTGCTTGAACTCGGGAGGTGGAGGTTTCAGTGAGCCTATATATATATATATACACATATATATATACACACATATATATGTATATACACACACATATATGTGTGTGTATATATATATATATACCGACCACTGCAGAGAGTTCCTTTCTTTCACTATATATATAAAAATAAAATAATTCTTTTTTTATTTAAAAAAATGTGTTTTTTGAGACAGGGTCACTCTCTGTCACCCAGACTGGAGTGCAGTGGGATGATCTTGCCTCACTGTAACTTTAACCTCCTGGGATCAAGCAATCCTCCCACATCAGCCTCCTGAGTAGCTGGGCCTATAGGCGTGCAACATCACACCTGATTAATTTTGAAAATGTTTTGTAGAGATGAAGTCTCACTATGTTGCCCAGCCTGCTCCGGATCTCCTGGCCTCAAGTGATCCTCCTGCCTCAGCCTCCCAAAGTGCTGGGATTAAAGGCATGAGCCATCACGCCAAGCCCACAAATATTTTCAATAACTCAAATGTGCTAGACGCAGTGCTGAGGGATAAAACACAGCCACCAGGGAGTTTTCAATCTAAGAAGAAACTTTATGAACCTCCAGAGCCACTTGAAAGTCCTTGTGTACTTCATAATCTGAATATCTTAGAACTTTCCTCTGACTGTTCAAGAGTTTAGATACATCCTTCAGCCAAACTCACATTCTTATGCACTGTGAACCTTTTCTGGAGCATTCTAATCCTTACTACCAGAGTTTTTAGAACTTCCAAATTATTTTAGTCACAATGTGAAATTATAGACTCATCAAGGCCGAGAGATTTACTGATTATTTACTGAATGCTTTTGACATACAGAGGAATTAATTCCAGAAAGACCAGGTGATTTAGTCAAAGGTGACACAGTTATTTATAGAAAGAGTCTGGATTTGTACCTAGAATTTCTGACTCTTAAAATAATCATGTGCCTGGCAAAGTGCCTGGGATACAGAAAGTACTCACTGAATGATAGTAGTCTCGTTCCTCACTGGGTTACAATTTCTTTAAGAATGGCATTATGCTTAACACTTCCATTGTGTGTCCTGAAGAACCAGTGTAGGTCTGAGCCCATTGTAGATGCTAAGGATGTATTTACTGTTAATGGTTAATACAAACCTCTTTCCCATTGTCTTCATGTTACAGAGGAACCAAAAATCTTGAAAGAGAACCACCATTTTAGTGGTAAGCCCAACTGTCATTGTGTCTTTCTTATAAGTAATATTTATGGTTTATGAGTCTTCCAATCAAACGATGGACATATGCTGGGACCATCTCTCTAGTAAAAGCAATTATATATTGTTTATATTTTAAAGAAGTGACTATCATGATCTGCAAATATTTTTAAAGCTACCATTATGCAGGCATTCCTTAAATTGGAATTAGTGGTTATGCATTAATGGGACTGCCAAGAATTGTTGCATTCTATAAATCAAAAGAAAATGGCTCCCTTTTTTGTTGATAGATATTTACAGACCCCAGCTTTAAGTTGAAGATACAAGTATAACTGCTTCAAGATTATATTCCTTGAGGAAAGATATTGCTTCATGGAAAGTAAGAGTAGAAACACAGAGCCCTATATATTAAAGTTTAACTTGATGAAAAATCTTATTTAATTGATAGCCATCTAAATTTAAGCAAATTATTATATCTTAGGAGACTAAAGCCATAGGAAAGAGAGTATTGGGCTGTTTTCTATCTTATCATTGAGGCACAAGGAGGTTATAATTATGGCATCCTGGTGCTAAACATGGAGCAGGGTCAGTTTTCGCAGTTGAAGAAAAGAAGTTATAATAGTTGGTCCTTTTTTCTCACCTGGGCAATGCATGCATTACATAAATATCCAGAGTTTCTTTTCATTCATTCTCAAATGGAGTCAAATGCAGATTCAAAGATATAAATGGGGCCACCTCCTTTTAAAGTTCACAAGATACAGATCTAATAGATGACAAAGGTGATAAATATATAGAAACACATAAACACATAAACTTCACTCCCAAGTTAAAACCCACAATTAAATCAAGAAGGCCCATTTGCTACTTGGTAAAAATAACAAATCAGGAAAAGGACATGATAATCTTGCTATATAATAAAAGTCTTTCTCCACATCGTTTTACACAAAACACAACCTTCTCAACTTATTCCCAAAGTAAAAATCCTCCTCCATTCACATACTTCATGATCCCAGGGGACATTTATGATATTAGCACAGTTACTAGAAAGTATTAGAGAGGGTGCTTCCCATTCTCCAGCTATGCTTGCTTTTCCTCCTCTTGCAGTTGATGTTTCTGCCCTATTGCTCTGTTTTTCTCCTTTCACCTTTTTCTAGGGGTTGGGGAATGTGAAAGAGCATAACCCTGGAAACAGAAACAGAAATTTAATTACCTAAATTGCTTGGATTTGATGCATTATGGAGCCTATCAAAAAAGGTGTATACCTTCAAGTTTTTTATGAAAAATTTCGTTGTCATTTTAAATGAAGGAAGGCAATAATAACTTAAGGAGAGAGAGGGTCAGACTCACATCCTAGTACCAGGAGATGGAGAATTGTAGAAATGAGAGATGCCATGAAAAATGTCTCAGAAAGTATTTAAAATGCTTTCCCCACATCCTATTACATAAATACACTTTAACAAATATTTTCCTGACCGGGTGGCTTATTATAAGAAAAGCAGTGTAATACTAGTATCCTGGGAAGGGCAGAAAAAATAAAAAACAATGTGGATTCCCAACTGGCATTTTATTTTTTTAGAAAATGTCGTTCAGCCCATTCAGTAACTCATCTGTTCACTTAGAGAATAAAGGTTTTTCACTGGAGTCTGTACAGTTAAAATTTTCACTGAGGTGTTATTTTAGTCCTGTAGTACATTTTTCTCTTTATTAATTTTACTTCATTTTTGTTGGTAGTGACAGCTTGCTGATGTTCACTATTAATGTTGACATTATGAATAGATTGCAAAACCAATGAAGATGCATATCTTTCTAATAAAGAAGAACAAGCAGAGATGAATGTTCTTCCAATAACACTGTCAGTGGCAGAGACTACTACAATAAAATGTCTATTTTTAAGATTATTTGCCGCATGTCACTGCAGGGATGGACATTCAGTAGAAAATTCATTCATTCAGGCATTTTGAGAGTAATACAATTAGTAGTACCACTAGAGCAGAAGTCTTATAGACTAGTCTGGTAATTTTCAAAGTGTTGTGTGAGGTTGCCAGGCATTCTTGAGACCCTATACAGGGATCTATGAAATAACAATTATTTTCATAATATTAATAATATCAAGACATAGTTTGCCATTTCCACTTTGTTGCCTTTGCACCATTAGTACAACCATTGGCATTAATCAGCTGTACTGAGTAGTCATCTTCATCCCTGGCACACACTCACAAAAAATCCCTCAAAACAAAACAAAACAATTTTGCCTAAGAATGTCTATCATAAAACAGTAAAAGTTGTAGATTTATTGAATCTCAACCCTTAAGTAGACATATTTTTGTGTTCTGTAAAACCAAATGAAGGGTATGCAGGAAGTTCTTAACTGTCACATGTAAGTCCACATGATCATATGGAACAAAAGCACTTGTGTGGTTGTGACTGTGAGCCGACTGGGCCACTTCTGTCATAGGCCATCCTTTTACTTGAAGAAACGACTGATGAACTAGGATTATTTGCATTTGGTTATTTGACCAACATTTATTTTTTAGAAGAATAAAGTAAGTCTGTCACTTTAAGGGAAACAATGGATAGTTTTTGTTGCCAGTTCTAAAATTCAAACTTTTAAGTTAAAAAGAGAATTTTGGAAAAATTGCATCTGCCATTGAGAGCTTGTCATTTTCCCAATAATTAAAGGCATCTCATATGAGGTGTGTGGTAATATTGAGGAAAATAATATTTTGATATTGTATAATGAAATACGGCAACATTTGGGTCATCTGCCTAATTCTGTGAACTGATATTTTCCAAATGATCAATGCATAATATTAGAGAATTAAGTGTGAGTAAATGATCCAGTCAAGCACAAGATAGACCAGCGGATTTTCAATGGAATAGAGTACAAAATGTTTATTTATATGGGTTTAGAAATCCACATTATAGATAACCATTAAGACACTATCATTTGCCAACTACTAGTGTGGTTTCAAAGAATAATATCCACAATTACCTGAAAAGGCTAACAAAATACTCTCTACATTTAAAATTACATATCTAGTTCAAGACAGATTTTTCTAATTTAAATCCAGCAAAGCAAAATATGAAAACCCAACTGTCTTTTTAAAAAAGAAAAAGAGATTTGCAGAAATAAAAGCGGTGTTACTATCCTAATTTTGGGGGGACCATGTAGTTATTTTTCACAAAATATGTTATTAATGTAAAATTGTGGTGTTTATTACTATTATTGTTTTTTAAATGAACTGATAAATATCTTAACCCCCCACCTTTTTGGTGTTTTTTGAGACAGGGTCTTGCTTTGTCACCCAGGCTGGAATGCAGTGACATTATCTTTGCTCACTGCAACCTCTGCCTACTGGGCTCAAGCCATCCTCCCACTTCATCCTCCTGAGTAGCTGGGATCACAGGCACACACCACCACACCTAGCTAATTTTTGTATTTTTGGTAGAGACATGGTTTTGCCACGTTGCCAAGGCTAATCTCGAACTCCTGAGCTCAAGCAATCTACCCACCTTGGCCTCCCAAAGTGCTGGGATTACAGACATGAACCACTATGCCTGGCCCCTTTTTGTTTTAATTTAAAATACAGTAAGTGGGAACAAGTGTAACTCATGTATACAAAAACTCTTTGGGGTCCTTAATAATTTTTAAGATTGTATAAGTATATTGATCTCAAACTGTTTGAGAACTGCTATCTTAATCTATGGAGATTTCCTACTGGTGGGGTTTCAAAAATTTAATTGAAAGCAGAATAGAATACGAGAACTTATAAAATTGGAACCTCAAAATTTTGTTGGATCAATTGCCACTACCAAAGTTTATTAAAATTATTATATATGGGAAAAATTGATTCTTTATAGAAATCAAAATGATTAATCTGTTCCTATTGCTGCTCCTGTTTCATATCCCACAAAATTGATACATTGAGAAAATTTCACTGGAAATTTTAACTAGTGCTGAGACAAGCTCATTAATGTTTGTTATTATTCTGTTTACCCCCACTTTCAGGTAGAACCAAAATTTATCTTATGCTACTCATGGAAATGGCAAAATAAACATTAGAGAAAAAGATTCTTGTAAAAGATTTGTCAAATACAAGTAACATAAATCTTTTTCGTCAAAGAGCAGACTTGTCAGAAATATTTTAAAGTAAAAGAGTAAAAGTACACGCACACACATACTTTTTTTTCCCCTAATGGCAGTCACGGGGTTAGACTAAAAATGAGAGACATTAATGCTCTTTTTTTTCTGTCTAGAAATCCAGAAATATATATGTATGATTATACTCTAAGAATAAAGAAAGTTTTTTAGTTGTTGGGGAGGGTGGGAGTTATATTAATCTACTAATGATTTGAGAACAATTAGATAATTATGTGGAAAAAATAACATAAGCTCTCTATTTTCTGTATGTACTATAAGAACATATAGAAGAATCTTTTTAAAGTCTAGGCCTAAACAGAGGTAATCTGTTAAAGGATATAACACAAAGAACATAAGCCATAAAGGAAACGGTTAGTAGATTTGATGACATAAAACTCAAAACCAATTTATGTCATAGAAGATAGAGTTAACCCATTTAAAAACTCAGTTTGGGAAAATGTTTCTGCTTCATGTAACTGATAAATTGTTAATATCCATAGTCTATAGTCCAGAAAGAGCCCCTGAAATCAATAAGAAAAAGGCAAACAACTCAATATAAAATGGTCAAAGGTCAAGAAATGCAATAATAATAAGAGATACAAATATCCAGCAAACATATTAAGAAACTGTCAAATTGATAATATTATATATATTGGAACTATCCTGTGTTGAGGGTGTGTGAAATAGGCAATGAACGGTCACCCAGAGTTGGAGAGGCTTTAACTTAATCAAATGTGTATATTTAACCTGGATGTTTTACTTCTACTTATTTGTTCTTGGGATATTCACTTATATGGTCAAAGATATAAGTAGAGCATACTCACTGTTTTTCAGTGATGAAAATTTGAATTTAACCTAACTGGTCACCAATCATGAATTAGTTAATTAAATGACAACCAATCAATTTGACATATTTCTGTACAGTTATGAAAATATAGTGCACATAGTTTTAAAACATTTGTATAAATTTAAGGGGCACAAGTACAGTATTGTTAGATAGATATATTAGGTAGTGTTGAAGTCTGGGCTTTTAGTGTAACCATCACCTGAATAGTGTACATTGTACCCAGTAGGTAATTTCTCATCCCTACCACCTTCTCTTACCCAGTCTCCCCATCTATCATTCCACACTCTATGGCCATGTTGTTTAGCTCCCACTTATAAATAAGGTCATGTGGTATTTGACTTTCTGTTTCTGAGTTGTTTCACTTAAAATAATGGCCTGCAGTTCCATCCATGTTGCTATGGTTGAATACACACACACCCACCATATTGTCTTCATCCAATCATCCACTGATGGACATTTACGTTTATTTCATATCTTTGCTTTTGTGAACAGTGATGTGATAAAAATACGAGGGCAGGTATCTTTTTAATATAATAATTTATTTTCCTTTCGGTATATACCCAGTAGTGGGATTGCTGGTTAAAATCCTAGTTCTATTTTTAGTTATTTGAGAAATCGCCATACTGTTTTCCATAGGGGTTTTACTAGTTTATATTCTTACCAACAGTGTAGAAGCATTCCCTTTTCTCTGCATCCTCACCAACATCTGTTGTTTTTTGTCTTTTTAATAATAGCCATTCTGACTGGTGTAAGATGATATCTCATGGGACTTAATTAAACTAAAAAGCTTCTACCCAGCAAAAGAAATAATCAACAAAGTGAACGGACAACCTGCAGAATGGGAGAAAATATTTGCAAACTATGCATCCAGCAGGGGTGTGATATCTTGAATTTACAAGGGACTCAAACAACTGAACAGCCATAACAAAACCAAATAAACGACCATAACATAAAAACCAAATAACCCTATAAAAAGTGGGCAAAGGATATGAATTGTCTTTCGTCAAAATAATACATACCAATGGCCAACAAGCATATGAAAAAATGCTTAACATTGCTAAGCATCAGATAAATGCAAAATAAAACTTCAATGAGGTATCATTCGTACACATAGTTTTATATACAGTGAGACAGAAAAATTTTATCATGTTAAGTATAAAAATTCTTGATTTTTAAAATAAAGTACTGTGTATATGTGTGTGTAATACATATCTATAGGTACCAATAAAATGTCTTCCGAAGATAGAGCAAACTATTGAGAGCTGCTTTACATCAAATTGTAATATTATATATTACATATATATGTGTAATATATTATATATAATATTATATATATTACATATATGTGTTTGTGATACAGTTATGAGAGGTTTCCACTCTCACTGTTTTATGTGTTTTCCTTCTTTATTTTTTAACAATGAGCATGTATTCATGGTAAACATAATTAGATTACAATCTTATCCTTACCACACACATAACTTGAATCGGCTCATTAAATATTAATTGAAGTGAATTTTTCCAGTGAAATTAAAATAATGCAACAGCTCAAAATATGGATACAACTTAAATTATGATCTTAGATAGAAATCAATTCTGAAATTATGATCACACAGAACCATTTGTGTTCTAGGGAGCAAGCCTTCTGTCAACTCTTTCCTCCTTTTAAAAGAATTAATTTCTTATTGAGGAATTGGCCACTGCATGTAGTCCGCACGTCCACGTTCTCCCTATAATATGATACTTAATTAATCTGTAACTGAAACTAGGGAAATTACAATAACTTTTTTTCTGCCATCATGACTTGATATCTAGAAAGTAGGTGACATCTGGATATCTAGAAGGACTTGATATCTAGAAGGATGAACTCTAAGATGTGTAGAAAGGGACATGATTTTGTAATGAGGAGAGCCAAATTTGGATTCTGCTTTGTTAATTGCTTGATTTATTTGCAGTACCATCATCTGTAAAATAGGATTAAATTATAGGTCATTGTGAGTGTTGAGGTATTTGGAAAGCATTATTTTTTGAAGTAGAGTTTTTAAAATAAAAAACCTTATTCTAGCTTTAGTAGGAAGCATTAAAAAGCTAATCAAAGTTGGAAGAAATCAATTATACTTTCAAAATAACCCAAGTGAAACCAAGACAAGAAACTGTCAGATAAAAACAAGTATCAGGTAAATGCCAGATAAACATAGAGGTTAACGTTCCTAGTGTGGCCTTCGAGAAAGCTGGGATGGAAACTATCACTTTTTTATCCCAAGCCCTGTGACTTTTTACTGTGTGCTGTGCCACTTTCAGATACATCATGCAGTTTCTTCTTTCCAATGTTTAATCACCCTCTGAGGTTGTGATTTGTTCATGGGATTTATTTTGCTCTTTCACACCATCGAAGGGAGATTTTATCTTTATTGTTTTGGAGCCTGAAAAAGTGAATGTGTTTTAAAAATACAGGTCTAACTGCTTACAAAGATCAATGAACCTTTGACTACTTTCTCTAAATATTATTCATAATAGATGATTGCATTGTCTTCTCAACTGAAATGCAAGAAATAACAATGTAAAGAAAAATTTCTGAAAATCTGCAGGATTGATTTCAAAAGTATCATTCATCACAGCACTTCAGCTTCACTTGTGAGACCAGAATATAATTTTCTTTTGATCTTTTAATCTATTTATAAAGATAATTTACTTTATTAAAAGAATTTTTATGGCAACCAACTAAATTTTCTACTACAAATAATTTTATCCAGCACAATTGAAGACTATGAAAATCTAAATGTTATAGAATCTTGCTAACTAAGCCTCAGTATTACTGATTCTTTTAAAAAATGTTAGAGTTCCTGTTGTGGGAAGTCAGGGACCCTGAATGGAGGGACTGGCTGAAGCCATGGCAGAAGAACATAAATTGTGAAGATTTCATGGACATTTATTAATTTCCCAAATTAATATTTTTATAATTTTTTACACCTGTCTTTACTGCAATCTCTAAATGTAAATTGTGAAGATTTTGTGGACATTTATCACTTCCCCAATCAATATTCTTGTAATTTCCTATGCCTGTCTTTACTTTAATCTCTTAATCCTGTCCTAAGCTGAGGATGTACGTCACCTCAGGACCCTGTGATGATTGCGTTAACTACACAAATTGTTTAAACAATATGAAATCTGGGCACCTTGGAAAAAGAACAGGATAACAGCGATGTTCAGGGAACAAGGGAGATAACCATTAGGTCTGGCTGCCTGAGAGCAGGGCGGAACAGAGCCATATTTCTCTTCTTTCAAAAGCAAATAGGAGAAATATTGCTGAATTCTTTTTCTCAGCAAGGAACATCCCTGAGAAAGAGTGCATTCCTAGGGGGCGGTCTCTAAAATGGCCACTCTGGGGATGTCTGTCTTTTACAGTTGAAGATAAGGGATGAAATAAGCCCTGGTCTTCCATAGCGCTCCCAGGCCTATTAGGACGAGGAAATTCCTGCCTAATAAATTTTGGTCAGACCGGTTGTCTGCTCTCAAATCCTGTCTCCTGATAAGATGTTATCAATGACAATGCGTGCCCGAAACTTCATTAGCAATTTTTATTTCGCCCTGGTCCTGTGATCTCACCCTGCCTCCACTTGCCTTGTGATATTTTATTACCTTGTGAAGCATGTGACCTCTGTGACCCACACCCTATTAGTACACTCCATCCTCTTTTGAAAATCACTAATAAAAACTTGCTGGTTTTGAGGCTTCTGGGGCATCACAGAACCTGCCGACATATGATGTCTCCCCCCGACACCCAGCTTTAAAATTTCTCTTTTTTCTACTCTTTCCCTTTATTTCTCAGACCAGCCGACACTTAGGGAAAATAGAAAAGGACCCACATTGAATTATCGGGGGCAGGTTCCCCCGATAAGTTCCAATGGTTACAAGGCAGAAAGAAACAGAAAAAAATTGTAGAAGATAAAGGAAGGGGACACCCAGTTGTGGTGGCTCACGCCTATAATCCCAGCACTTTGGGAGGCCAAGACAGGATGATTGCTTGAGTCCAGGAGTTTGAGACCAGCCTGGGTAATATAGCGAGAAACCATCTCTACAAAAATATAAAAAATAAAACATATGTAGACGTGGTGGTGTGCACCCATGGTCCCACCTACTAAGGAGGCTGAAATGAGAGGACTGCTTGAGCCCAGGAGGTTGAGACTGCAGTATGCCATGCTTGAGCCACTGCACTCCAGCCTGTCTCAAAAATATAAATAAAGTGAAGAGGAAGAGAAAATGTCTTTGGCCTACCTTCACTAGAATTTACAAATTATGGAGCTTCAAAATATGCTCCAGCATACTGGGACTGGGGAGACGTCTGCTATTGTAGTGAAGCTCCCTCAAACAAATCATTTTGCTTGTTTGCATGTTACTTTCTTTAGCTATGAAAGTAGTTAAAGCTACCCTACAGCTCTGTCATGCTGTCCAGGCAATTCAAGCTCCCTTACTGCTCTGTAATCCTGTAGAGAGCTTATTTCACAGGCCATTTTATGTTCACAGATGATATAAACTTTAGGGTACATTCATCCTGTGTCCTGGAAGAAGAACAAAACACGAATAATTTAAAAGAGGAGCAAGAACATAATATGATTCTGTTTTCTCTTCTCTTTACTTTCATTCTACATAATCCTTCCTATCCATTTTGTTTACTACCAAGTCTTCCACAGCTGTTCCTATTTGAAAGTACTGAATATAGATAATGAACTCTAACTTGTCCTCCACACTTGCATTTCCAATTGTCACTTAGACTTGATTAGAATTTAATATAATTTTTAAAATTCCTTATAACTCACTGCCAGGTAACACCATTAAATCTGTACTTTCTTTTATGATACTTAACTAGATTAGAATTGTATTTGATTACAGGTATTTTTTATGCCTCCTCCTTGCTCACACATTCTTCTTTTTTACTTGCACAATTCTGTCAGTTCAATCTCCAAATTAGATTTCTTCTCATTCCTACTCCTACTGGTGTGGTCAAAAGTCTATGTCATAACAGAGGTCATTGTCCTTTTTTCTAGTCTTTCTTCCTTATAATTTGTTCTACACATTTTATTTATTTTTCTAACATACATATTTGATCATGTTCTACTCCTTTTGAAAGAGATCTGTGACTTTCCATTGCAGAGAAGCTAAATATAATCTCAGTTGAGACTTGTCCAGGTCTTTACTTCCTGGCCTTGTCGTTCATTCTATCTCTCCCAGACATTCTGTATTTTATTTGTATCAGATTATGTACCATTTCTTGAATTCATACTGTTAATTACAATAAAAATGGATCCCATATAACCATGGCTTAATCAATATAAAGCTTTAATTCTGTGCCACATAGCAACCTGGATATAGATGGTCAAGGGCTTACCTGATGGATATTTCATGCTATTATTTAGGAAACCAGATTCTGCCATCTGAAGCACTTTGTCCCTTTCAGCATGATCAATGGTGACTTAGCACCATGTCCCCAATCCTAGCACCATGAACAAGGAAGTGAAGAAAAAGGTCACTCCCCCTGCCTTTAAAACATATCCTGGAATTTCCATATATCACTTTCTCTCACATGTCTTTGGCTACAATTTAGTAATCTGGCCACATCTAGATGCATAAAAGGCTAGAATATGTCATCTTTATAATAATCAAATATATGCCCAGTTTCAATTGCTATCACTTTGGAAAAAAAGGGAAAACTAGATATTGAGGGATAATAGGAGCCTTTGCTACATTCATGATCTTGTTATTGTGATTGTTGGTGGTCTCCTCTTTTTCCTCCTTCATTTCCTCCTCTTCCTCCTCTTTCTTCCCTCTTTTTCTCCCTTTTTCTCCCTTTCTCTCTTTCTCCTCTACCTCACCTCATTCCTGCTTCTTTTCTTCTTAGCTCCCTCACTTACCATTTTCTCTACTGATTTGGCCTTTCATTTAGATTTGCCTTATTGTTAAAACTCTTATTCATTGTTCAGGGCAAAGTCAAAATAATACTTTCTAAGACTTTTCAAGATATTACATGTATTAGTCCATTCTCATGCTGCTCTAAAGACATGCCTGAGACTGGGTATTTATAAAGGGAAGAGGTTTAATGGACTCAGAGTTCCATATGGCTGGGGAGGCCTCACAATCATGGCAAAGGTGAAGGAGGAGCAAAGGCACATCTTACATGGCGGCAGGCAAGAGAGTTTGTGCAGGGGAGCTTCTAAATAAAGTTGACACATAATTTTATATATCAACATTTAACATATATTTTTTAAATCTTTGTATTCAGAATATGAGTATGCTCTAAATCTTATTTATTTTAACTTTGCATTCAAAATGTGGGTATGCACTAAATGTTATTCCTATTTTGGTCTCTATAATATTTGTCTATGTTGCCTTGTGTATATTAAAATTTGAAAAGGATGTATTTGGGCATCTAATATGTTTTAAGTACTATTTTTTAAATTTCATTTTATCCTATCAGCAAACAACACCAATCAAACAAACTAAAAATAACAAGACTCAGAAATTAAGTAACTTGACTAAAATTATTTAGCTAAGAAATTGCAGAGAAATAATCTAATTCACTGAATGACAAACTTGTCACATAAGCCAGTTTGCTGAAAGACAATATGTGGAAATTAGATTAGCTAAATTATTAAGGATTAAAAAATACTTCCTCCACCTTCATGATGTTTCTTTTGCTTTGTATTTGTTAGTTCAGCTCAGTTGCATATTATCTTTGGGTATTTACATTGTTCTGGTGTTTAGTATTTATTTTGAAAATATGTGTCTTTTCTGTCAAAGCAGTGTATAATATTGTCTCTTTTGCCCTCCTATACCCTACTCTCCCTGCCATCTTCCTGATTTTGCCTTCAAATCAGTTCCTGCATCAGTCTGTGGAAGACCTAGGATTTTATAGGAGTTCAAAAATTATTTTGTTCTTTCCATTATACCATGTGCTTCACTGGTTATATGCTCAAAAGTTTTGATGAATTAAAACCCCTGCTACCCTCTTGCTGGGAAATATAATGTCCTCTTTATCCATATTGGATAATGGTCCTTTAATTACTTGTTAATTTTTTAATGACCAAAATTGTCTTTAATTTTTTAATGACCAAAATTGTCTTCTATATTTTGGTCCTATTTTGGTGGCCAGTGTAAGTATCAAAATTGCATGATTGAAACTGTTTCATTAGGGAACTTCATTTGTAATCTTCATAAATAAGGAGACTTAATAAGCTTATCATCTAAATTTTCATATGGAAGTTTGGTGAATACACCTACTTTGCATTTTGGGGAGTCAAGCATTAGGCTACTCTTTATCATACCTTGATCTCTTTCTGCATCCCTGTCCTTCTCAAATAATGGTAACTTTTTTTTGCTAGATGGGCTCTAACTTCAAACTCAAGTCCATAGAAGTTATTGGGCCAATCTTAATAAAGAAAAATCAGGAAGAAGATTGTTACTTTCCACCAAACCAGTTATGAACTCCCAACAAATTGTCCTGGCAATCACCTCTTAGACTTAGAGGGCATCAGGAATGAATTTTGAATGCCCATATGGCTTCTGAGCTATAGTCTAGCTTTCCTCTAAGCCTTGCCCCCAATTTCAACCCAGTTTACATGCCTAGAATCTATTCTGACCACTATTTAATTGATTACCTTTTGTGTTGCATCCAAACAAATCTCTTGGTATATATTTATCTTTCATTAACAGAGACACACTATACTCTTTTTTAGCTCAATTTCCCTCTCTGTCTCTCTCATTAACCCCTAAAGAAAGGGGCAGAATAAGAGCAAAGTACAGAAGTCACCATAAAAACTTCTTAGGGAAAACGCTTTGCTTCTATTTTCCATGTATATTAATACCTCCAAAATGATTTATTACTGATCAAAGTTGTATACGTGGGACAAGAAAAAGGAACACAAAACCAAGTCCCTAATTACAACCAAGTTATACCTTTATAAAAAGACAGAGTGTAAACTGTTAATTATTTAGCCCAGAGTAGTTAACACATGCTTACTAAAAATATGGCTTTTCTGGTTGACATTTAAATTTGTCAAGGTAAGCAATGAATAGCAGGATTTCTGCAAACCAGGCCACAATCTTACACAGTTATTTCCTTTGAGTGGAGAATCAGAAAATATATTAAGGTCTTCAATTTAAAGTGGTTGATATTATACCCTTGTTTTTTCCAAGGCATTCTCTTTCCTTCTTTTTTATTCCTGTTTTATTTTCTCATTCCCTGGTGAATACTCAAAGCAATAAGCAGACACTAATAGATTACTCTGAGATGACTGTTTTATATTTGTCTTCCTGAAATTATAAATATTAATACTGTTTTAAATAAAAATAACTTTTGGTTGTATTCATTTGAAGATTTTTCTTCTCTGTAGTGGCTCAGGATTTTTTTTTATTATTATACTTTAGGTTTTAGGGTACATGTGCACAATGTGCAGGTTTGTTACATATGTATCCATGTGCCATGTTGGTTTGCTGCACCCATTAACTCGTCACGATTCCTCAGGGATCTAGAACTAGAAATACCATTTGACCCAGCCATCCCATTACTGGGTATATACCCAAAGGACTATAAATCATGCTGCTATAAAGACACATGCACATGTATGTTTATTGCAGCACTATTCACAATAGCAAAGACGTGGCTCAGGATTTTAAAAGTGGTTTAAAAACAGTATACCAAAAATTCCACCTAAACATTCTTGTTGCTGTTTAAAGAACGCAGAGCTCATGTATTATAATTCTATTCTATTTTATTGGAATTAATTCAGAAAATATGGTCAACCAGGTGGGATCAAAGGGTTTTGCTACTTCTGAAGATTTTAGCATATAAATGCATCACAACAGATGGTTAAAGGATCCTTTACAGGTGTGACAGGTTCTGTATCCCGTTGCCCTAAATCAATTTAATAGTGTGTTGAGTTAGCTGCCTTGGTAGACATTTAGCTGTTTAAAAAATATCTACACAGTATATAGTCAATGAGAATCTTATTATAATTGCAATGAATTCAATAGTTTTGTCCAATGAGGAGTCAGGAAGATGAAGTTCTCTTCCCCAAGGGAGAGTCAAGATCATAGATGCTGATCTTTCTGGTGGCGATTTACACTCAAAAATCCTTGAATTATTACAATTAACTTTATTTGTCTTTTCTACTATTTCTCTATCTTTACCTTTCCTCATTTTTGAACTTTACTCTTAGTTATAAAAAATTTAAATATTACCTATTTTTTCAGTGGTAAAATATATTAGTAAAGGAAGATAGAAGAATCTAAATGGTCCCAAATGAAAATATGTGAATAAAGTACCATAAATTCCACAACCACTTCAGCAAATGTATCATGTATTAAACTTTGAAACTGCATGCAGGTTTATGAGTTCACCACATTGATTGGGTAATGTATTGGCTTTTCTATTGCTGCCATAACAAATTACTACAGACTGTGATTTATAACAATACAAATCATTATTTTACAGTTCTGGAGGTTAGAAGTGTGAAATTAGTCTCAGTGGGCTAAAATCGAGGTGTCAGCAGGGCTGCTTTTCTTCCTGGAGTCTCTAGGGGATAATTTATTTCCTTGCCTTGTCCAACTTCTAGGGGCCGTTTGCATGCCTTGGCTCATGGCCTCCTTCCATCTCCAAATCCTGCAATGGAAGGCCTGGTCTTTCTTGCATTGTGTCTCTCTGGTACTCTCCTTCTTTTAAATTCCCCTTTCACTTACAAGAACCCTTAGAATTACAGTGGGGCCATTTGATTAACCCAGGATAATTGCCCCATCTCAAACTCAGCTCATTAGTAGCTTTAATTCTAACTGCAATCTTCATTTCATTTGACATATAACCTAGCATATTCACTGGTTTTGGGAATTAGGACATGGGGGACCATTTATTCTACCCACCACAGATGATTGTAACATAATAAAAGAAAAGGAAATAAGAAGGTGGAAAAGAAAAAAGGTCAATCAGGAAAGCAGGTTGCTAGTCCCATCTCTGCAGCTAGCTAGCAAGGTGAACTAAGAAGAGCTATTCACTTTCTCTGCTTCACAGTTAATCATTTTAATAAATAAATAATAACAACTAACATTCTCTGGGAGCCTTTAGCCATTTGTTCATAAATACACACACGCTCTCTCTCACTCACACACGCATACTATAATCTCATTTAATCCTCAAAATCCTCTACTTCTCAGATAATTAAACTGAGACACAGAGAGTTTTTACAACATTTCCTGATCAGTCAGCAATAAATACAGGAGGCATAATTTAAACCATGAAGTGTTGTCTAAAAGCTCAGCATCTTTTATTATTAGGTTATACTGCCCTTGTTGAGATAGGATATTCATAATTTATCTTTTCATTTATCTATTAGTAATATCTATCAATAAATATTAATTGGGCACCTACTGTAAACCAGTAACTCTGGTAAGCATTGGAAATACGATGGTGAACAAGCAAAACATAGTTTCTGTCTCTGTGAGTTGAAACACAGACAAGATGGAATATAAACATTTGTTCCTGTAGTCTTCTCTTACGTAGCAAACCAGCCCAAAACTTAATAGCTTAAAACAATTATTTAATTACCTCCCATGAATCTGTAGGTTTACAGGTATCAGCTGGGCAGTTTTGCCATGTGTAAATTCAGCTGGGCTTCATGCAGTAGGAAAATCTAAGATAGTTCACTGTCATGGCTGGCAGTTGCAGGCTGTAAGCTGTAAGCTTGCCATGTGACTTGGGTTTCTAATTGCATGATGACTGCATTCTAAAGAGTGTCCCAGAGATGAATAAATGTTCTAAGACAGAAAGCATATGCTGCCAGTCTTCTTAAAGACTAGGCCAGGGGCTTAGGTAAGGTCACTTCCGCTGCATTCTATTGGCTAAGCCTCCTTAGAGTGAGTTCATATGCAAGAGGAGAAGAAATATATTTCAATCTTAATAGAGCTGTGACCAAGAAGCTGTAGCCAACTTTATTCTGCCACAGCCAGAATATGGAAAGCAGATGGGAGACCTTTATGAGATGAAGCTGGGAGAGGAAATCAGTGGCTAAATCTAGCAAGGCCTCATAGCAATTTTAGAATCAAAAATGACAACAATAGAAAGACTTTGGATAGTTTTAAGCAGCATATTTAAGCATAATTCAGAAATAAATTATAGATAAGATCACTTTGGAGAAAAAAGTGAAATCCCAGGATAGAAACAATGGTGACTTAGACTAGAAATGTAGGTAGGGATGAAGGGAAGTCATATCTGAATATTGTTCAGAAGGCATATTTGAGAAGCCATGGTGACTGCCGCATGCAGAAGTTGAGGTAGCAGAAAGCAAGGATGTTCCTTCTGTCTTGATAAGTTAGACTGTTATTTATTGAATTAGTTCTCAATGGAAGAGAGAAAGGTTCTGAAGGGAAAATGATGAGTTCAGTTTTAGAGCTATTTATTGAACTTAAGAGGATCATAAAACATCCAATAAAAGTTGTCTAAAAGATAATCAAATGTATGGTCTGGGATTCAGGAGTAAGATCTGGGTTGGAGATGGAGATCTGATTATTTTCTGCATTGCATAACTGAAACTATGATTGTGGATGACAGTACCTAAAGTGAGAATGTGGTTTAGAAAGAAAAGTATGCTTAGGGCAGAATTCTGAGGAAACCAACAGTTAATGGTCAACAGAGTAGGTGAAAATCAAAGGTAACTGAGAAAGAGCATCCAGGAAAGTAGGAAAACAATGCTTAAAGTGAAAGGGGCCGGGCGGAGACCAAACTACACCGGTCGGGGTCAAGAGATCTTTATTGGAGGTATCGAGCGGAGAAGGAAGAGAAGAGAGAGAGGGCTGCTGGTGTGCTGGGTTTTATATCCCTTGGGCCTACGTGGATTCGGCTAGGGGCAGGCCCAAGGGAAGGCGGGAGATGCTTCTTTCTGATTGGCCCTCCTTTGGCGGGTTCAGACAGTGCCCTGTCAAGGAGGGGAGAAGAACCCAGAACCGGCCCCATCTTAAGGTACGGCGCCATTTTAAGGTACCCCATGTTACCTAACATAAAGAGTGTGGTGTCGTGGGAGGCAAGTAAAAGCAGTTTCCAGTAGGTTATGGGGATCTCTGTGGAATGCTGCTGAGAGGTGAGTTTGTTAGCTAGAGAAACAAAAGTCCCTGGAGACCTTGGCAGATGAATTTGGTAGAGTGAATTTAGTAGGCCTGTTGCAGTGAGCTAATGAATGATGGAAAGTGAGCAAATGGAGATCAGGTGTGGGCCATGGACTTCTCTGGAGATGTTTGGCTGTGGAGAGAAGAGAGTAGAGAATGAAATGTTCAGCAAGGTTGTTCTATCTTTTGAGAGACTTGAACAAGAGAAGGAATCAGTTAAAACATAAAGGAAATGGCCAGATGCAGTGGCTCATGCCTGTAATCCCAGAACTTTGAAGTTGGCGGATTGCTTGAGGCCAGGAGTTCGAGATGAGTCTGGGCAGCAGAGTGAGACTCTGTCTCTATAAAAATATTTAAAAATTAGCTGAGTGTGGTGGTGTGTGCCTGTAGGTTCAGCTACTCGAGTAGGCTCAGCTATTTGAGAGACACAGGCAGAAGGATCACTTGAGCCCAGGATTTCGAGGTTACAGTGAACTGTGATTGTGTCACTGCACTCAAACCTGAGCAATTAAAAAAAAAGAAAAAAAGAAAGAAAGGAAATGTTGAGAATCTAGGAAAAAAAGGATGCTAGCTTTGTGTTAAAAAAAAGTTGGGCTGGGCATGGTGGCTCATGCCAGTAATCCCAGCACTTTGGGAGGCCGAGGCAGGCGGATCACGAGGTTAGGAGTTTGAGACCAGCCTGGCCAGTATGGTGGAACCTCGTCTCTACTAAAAATACAAAAATTAGCCAGGCATGGTGGCGCATGCCTGTAGTCCCAGCTACTCGGGAGGCTGAGGTTACAGTGAGCTGAGATCACACCACTGCACTCCAGCCTGGGTGACAGAGTGAGACTCCATCTCCAAAAAATAAAAAATAAAAAATAAAAAACTTTGAATCTTTAATGTGGGAGGGATATGAAAAGCAAAATTGCTAAATACTGTAAGGAGTTTCTGCTAACATTTTTGTTATTAAAGACCTGTCATCCTGCTGCTGTTATTGATACTTTTCTAGTTAACATTAAACATTTTGCCTGTATGTTAAAATTTAAAAATATGACCATGTCTGTGACTTGGCATGTATGTGAGTGGTTAGTTTATTGTTGTTGTTTGTTTGTTTTTTCTTGGAACTTTTGAATTTAGAAATGGCATACTGTATTTGTCCTTGGGAATTTTTTGCACTGTCACTTGTAAGAATAGAGACTATGGAATAAGAAATTTTTAACATTAGGAGCACTTTTTTTGAATTCTTCTTACCATGGCTGAGTAACAAGTTTCTGGATTTCTTTGAAATTTTAGGACTGAAATTGAAACAATCTCAACTCTTGAATTTTTTATGTAATGCATTTAAAGGAACTCTTTGTATGAAAAGTTGAAGTGTTGAAAGGAGAGATGATCAAAGTTTATAAGGTTTGGAAGATAAGAAATAAGAACTTATCCAACAAATTTTATAATGCTATAATTAGAGGACACACACTGAATGACAAGAAAGAGAGATTTAGGGCAGTCGAATGAAATGTTACTTTAAATAGTCTATTTTAAATTTATGAAATATTAACTAAAGAGGTGGGGCATATAAAAATACAAACAGATCCAAGGGGATTCATAAATGAGATAGGTCTTTAATAGTATTTGAGTTATTCAAGGTTATACTGAATGTTCGGAAAATGACTTCATTTGTTTTCATAGAATTGTCCTTCTATATGAGGTAGATAACAAGTTACATATGCCCAAGGGAAGCTTGGTGTCTCTACTATGGAACTGGTGTTTTATGTTTTCATGTTTTAGAAGTTAATAGTATCAAATATTATTGAAATAAGTAAGCTCACTGCCTAAATTAGAATATTAGTTCTGTGGCTTACCTAAATGTGTGTCCTTGAGCAAATTATTTAATTTTGTTGTGTCTCAGTTTTCTTACAGTGAAAAATAATAGTATATACCTCAAAATATTTTAATGAAAAATATGTGTATTAACATACATAAAGAACTTGTCTTTATTGTTGCTGTTATACCAAGATACTGTATTATTAGTTCTGTTGCAATGACATTTTAAATATTTAAAGCAGTTTCAAACTGAGCTGCATACTTCTATATAAATAACTAAGGAAAGGTACTATACTCCAAAAAATTCCTTTTCTAAAAATATATTTTGTATTAGTTTCTTAATCCAGTAGATCCTACTTATTATTTATTTGTTTAATTTAATTTTATTCCATCTGAGTAAATTATTCAACTTTAAATTCAGGGAATGCTTTTTTTCTTAGGGTATAAGTTATCTCTTCTTGATGATGATTTATGAAAAAAATAGAAAGTAATTTAAAACCAAAAAAGGAAGGAAATTGTGTAGAAGTCACATAAATAGGCTTTTTCTCTTTTTGAATTTAGCAAATGGTATGGGCATGGGTTGGAGAGAATTAGAAAAGTAAAAGTGTTCCATGTGAAACCCACCTACCATGTACATGCATAAACATACATGCATACATAGAAATTATGTGTTATGTATACTTACATACACATACCAGTACACACATGTAATATAGGCTATAGCTTAGTGAGGATAGTGGTAGTATGGGAGGTTCAATTGGGACAGTTGTTTTTTATACTCTCCTCGCCCCTCCTTTAATCAATACTCTCATGCTATTTGATGCCACATGGAAAAGAAGATGAAAAAAAATTGTGGAAGACATGGAAAATCATTTTTAGAACCAAGAAAGGTCAAAATTAGGTGTCCTCCTTGGAGGAAAGAGAAAGATGAAACCTGAAAACACCGGAATGACCTACCTGTGGTCTAGGTAGACAGAAATTATCATAGTTGTTAATAATGACTTTATAAATAAAGGACTTTATTAAGTCCTGTGTTTTCTTGCTCCCCAAAACGGTTCTGAGAAATAATCACTTAATTTGAGTGTTAGAGCTTAATAAAACTAAGAAATTATCTAGTAACATTTGCTCATTTTATAAATTAGTAAATGTACCTCTGAAAGCTTAGGTAGGTAACTTGGCCCAAGATCTCAAAGGGAACTAAGAGCTGAAGTAATAGCAGAGTTCTAGACTCTTGACTGGCCCGAACTGTTCATCATCATCACCACTGCAGCTTCCTAAGAGGAATGACATGAGCTTTCAGTTGATATCTTTTCTTTTCTTAGCAGTAGATTATACAAGCCTAGGTGTTTCATCATTTAACGAGTATATTATCCTTTAGATGTTAAATCAAGAATTATTTGAAATTTCATTTTTGGAAGACAGTTATAGACTCCTTAACTATTTTGAAATATAAATTTAAATGTATCTGTTAAATTTTACTTATTTTAAAATGATTTTTATTTGGTATCTACAGCCTTTATCTGTTTAGGTATCTTTTTTCACTAAGACAGAGACTGCATGACATACTTTTGAGCTTTCTTTTATGCTCATATATAAGTATCTTGAAAAGTGGGCCCATCAGTCTTTTTATAAACTCAGATTTTTCTATCTTTAATAATTCATAACTGCCTTCTATTAATATCTGACTTTTTCCATTAAAAGTGACTTCTTAAGAGGCTCTATTTAAAGTGATTTTGAGAAGATTCCCTTTATAAGTATAAACTTTTCATAATTAATTCAAATGATGCTCCTCAAATTTGTATAACTTTTAATTTCATATGTGATATTCAGTTTTTCGAATGAAGGGTGGAACTTTATGTGGCAGAGGAGACTTCAAGTGCTTCCATCCTTCCACTGCCTTGTGCCTTTCCAGAAAGTTGGTGTGTGTTCCATGTAATGACACCTGGAAGTCCTGGCACTCTAAAAGGCAGTAGGCCATTTGCTTCAAGGTGTTGGCTCATTCTGAGAGCATACCACCCGGCAGCCTCCACAGCTTGTGCTTTCAGGTTTTCTTTTGGCAGGGAACTCAAAGTGTTCAATTTGTGATAGAAATTGTTGAATAGTTAAAATGTGTCAGAGGTTGAGTCGTATTTTCCTTGATTATTAAAATAACTTAAATATCACCAAACAAATTATATTTATGAGCAAACAGTTCATTATTTTATTCATGTATTTAAGACTTTTAAATCTTTTCTGACCACTATTCTAGACCATTTTCTGTGCTCCCAGTTGAGGGAAAAGTGAAATATAGAGTCTTTAACTCCAACTCATACTCTGGCTGGAAAAACACACAAGTGAACTGATTATAAGACTATGACACCTTGTGTGCACCCTTATGGTGAAGGATTACACAAAGTGTTATGGCAGTGCTGGGAACATTGGACCCAGATTGGATGTCAGGAAGGAGTTCAGAAGAGAAGCGAAGCATTAAGGTTACTCGTGGAGGGGGAGGAGGAGGCCGTCTGTAGTGTGGTGAGGGGTTGAATGTGTGGGGAATAGAAAGACTCACATTCAGTTGCTGGGTTAAAAAAACATTGTACGTTATTGGAACTACAATTTGTTTTTTTTTTTTTGCGTTGTACATTTTTAATGAGCTGTTTATTTCTATGAGTTTTTTTAAATATTTCAATATTAAGCAAAGTTCAGAAAAGGAAATATTTGATTCGTTTGGATGATAACTAACCATATTAGAATATAGATTATTACTGGTTAATACTAGTAGTGTATTAAGAGTAGAAAAAAACTCATGCACAGTTAAAGCACTTTTTCTATTTTCTTACTCAACAACAATCAACTCGGAAGTCTTCTATGACCCTATATGTGGGGTTTCCCCACACACCAAGCAAGCAGTAATTTCTGTAGCAGACACTAGGTAGGTGTCCTCCAATTTAATTCTGACACAGTCTACCTTGAGATAACATCAGATCCCAGTGGTTGAAGGCTCAGTCCCCAAGAATGTTCCCTCCCTGCTGCTGCCTTCACATGCTAACCACAAGCCACAGGTTGTTTTAGCTTTGCTTTGGAGTCTATAAATCAGGGTTCCCATGATACTCTTTTTGGGTTTGATTAATTTGCTTAAGCAGCTCACAGAACTCAGGGAAACACATTTACAGACCTTTTATTATAAAGGATATTACACAAGATAAAGATGAAGAGACACATAGGGTGGGTATGGGAGGCTGTTCCACCTTCCAGAAACCTCCACGTATTCCACTATCTAGAAGTTCTCCAAACCCTGTCCTTTTGAATTTTTATGGAGGCTTCATTACATTGGCATGATTGGTTAAACCATTGGTCATTGGTGATCGACTTAGTCTTCAGCCTCTCTGCCCTCCCTGGAGGTTGTGGGTGGAGTTAAAAGCACCAACCCTCTACAGGCCTTGTTTTTTCAGGCAGTCAGCCTCTGTCCTGAAGCTACCTTGGGTTGCCAGCCATCTGTCAACTCATTTGCCTACAGAAAGACATCACTTTGAAGTTTCTAAGGATTTTTAGGAGTTGTTTGTCAAGAAACAGGGTTAAAGACCAAATGTATATTTCACAATATCGTACTTTCTGTGCTTTATTCCTGCAAAGAATGCGTTTTAGAACTGGAAAAAAGGACTTTTGGAGAACATATTTTTTCTACATTTTTCTGCAAAGTAAACACCCATAGATTAAGAAAAATTCAATAAACTCTGATAACACTGTAGATCAACCAGCTGTGAGTTGTTTGTTTTTTAAAATACCTTTTCGTTATTTTCTATGTATTTAGATTATCTTGGATTTCAAAGCAACCCTATGAAGTAGCTAATGTTATTTGCAAATAAGGAATCAGCATGGTAAAGGGAAGGCAAATGACTGACCACAGTTAAATAGCAGGGCTTCTCATTTCCAGACTGGTCTGTAAGGACCTTAGAATTTGCCACTCCGTTAAACCAAGTAAAAATCTGAACAGACAAAAAGCAACACCTTTTCGTGATCTAACACAGATGCGAAGTCACAGGGCACTTTGCCACCCTAAAACTGGAGAGACACACAGGCAGATACATCAGAGAATCCCAACCAACTGGAGCAGAAACTCATAAGGAGAAACCTCCACAGGAAGAAGTAGCAAAACCTGGACTGTAATTGAAAAATTGTTGCAGGCTCAGTGTGGATAAATCTTTGAGTTAAAAACTCCAGGGAGACCCAGTCATTGCTCACTCCCTTCATCACTTTAATGTGTTTCACCTTCTAGAGTTCTACCAGATTCTCACAGTGAATATCAGAGAAAAATCCTCTTGTGCTTCTGGCAGGGGGAGGGGAAAATGGCTATTTAAAAATACGCCAGAGCATTCTGTTCATCTTAACCAAAGCCTGCCCTCAAGAGAAACTACTTCACCAAAGCTTAATCTTTTGGGGTTTTCTCAGAGCCCGACTGACCTAGAGAAGGGGAAATACTCAACACTGGCCTCTGCCAAACATTCTATCTCATTTAAGGTCAGGGAAAATAATGGAAAGGCACATGTGAAGTTCATAGCTAATGGGAACAGGCTCACTAAAAGATGGAGACCTAATCATAGGGTTATAGAACACTTTCCTTTTCCCCACATCTTACCACCATATCACTGAAAGTCTGTAGTAAGCCCATCATATCCAAGGGTTCCACATCCGTGGATTCAACCAACTACAGATCAAAAACATTTGACAAATAAAAAAGAGAGAAACCAACAATGCAACAATAAAAAAGATACAAATAAAAATACACTGTAAGAAATATTTACATAGCATTTGTATTATATTAGGTATTAAAATCTCATTCAATTAACAATCTCAAAATCCACGATCTCATCATGGACTACATGCAAAGCTTTATTTGTAAAGCTCCTCCTTATCCAGAGAACTGTGAAATAAAAAACAACAGTTTTTCCGTGATCCCCTATGTACAATACCCAATGTAAATAGGTGAAAGGCAGAGAATAACCTCAATAATTCAATTCAATAATTTAATAACAGAAACAGGAGGCACATAGAATTCACTGGTCCACAGCACTACTGAAATCTATCCATTGTATGCTCCAGAATTAGAGAATGTTCATTAATTGGTATTACTAATTACTAATCTATCATACTTCCTAGAAGTTTCCCTAATTCATTGCTCTCTACTCCACTTGGTCCTGTTTTTTGGGTACTTGTATCTGTCATTTCTTTTTAATAAGAGCTGGTCCATATTTTCAGTGAGTAGCTTTCTCAGCCTGTTTATTTCCCATAAAAAATCATTTTGAACTATTTGTATACATTTTAGTTCCAGCAGATTTAATTCCCCTAAAACTTTTGTAGACTTTTTAATGGTTTTATTTGGGGTTCATTCCATGTTCCCAAAGCCATATCCAAAACTTTTTCAGGAGAATCTTTTGCTTTCTAAGAAGTTCTCTGTGACAATGCCCTTAATATTTTGTAAATATTATTTTGTAATATATTTTGTAAAATATAGTTTGTAAAACTCTCTTTTTTTGTCTAACTGTGTGGGTCTCCTCAGGCAAAGCCTCACATCTTCCCAAGGTCTTAACAAAGTGTTTTGTAGAAACAACTTTGATTCAGTCTTTACCCTGAAGCCATTTCTTAACTGTGCCAGGTGGAGATACTGAAAATGTGAAACACTAAATCTTCCAAGCCAGCATGTTCTAGCTTTTTTATGTATCCTCTAAATTCTACTTGCAAATTGAACAGGTCTCTCTTTAGCTCATTTCTTTCTTGTACCTTCTCATAAGCATCTAAAAGATACAAACTGACACGTTAGCATGCTGTCTCAAAATGTTCTCAGCCAGATTCACAAGTTCACTAAGTACATTTCCAATCTTCCAGTTTGTTACAGGTGACAGTTATGCCGATGTTTTCACTAACACAACACATGAGCTTCCATTTTTGCTGTGTCCAATAGCAGTTTTCTACTGCCATTTTGGCTTCTGTTAACTGTTTGTCTGCCATTCTTCTAAGCTTTACTAATAGTCTCCGTGATGATTTTTTATCCTCTGTCCATTGTTCGGTCCCAAAGTCAGTGCCAAATGGTTAGAAAAGCCAATCACATGGCCGAACCCAGAGCCAATGCAGAAGGCAAGTAGGCAACAATGTGGGTATTGGGAGGTGCGATTTATTATGGGACATGAGTGGAACAATCTACCATATGACCTATATCAACAGGTACCCTTTCTATTAAGTAGTAAGAAGTAGGAGTCTTAAAAGAAGATGCTAGAAAAGGAGAGTCTTTAGAAGTAAGACAGTTTTGAGGAATTATAAAGATTGGGCAATAAGAATTTGGGAAAAGTTTAAGA
The DNA here is from genome assembly GCF_009828535.3 of Hylobates moloch. NCBI lineage: Eukaryota > Metazoa > Chordata > Mammalia > Primates > Hylobatidae > Hylobates > Hylobates moloch. The sequence goes on along the minus strand of NW_026652312.1, from coordinate 1,657,163 downwards.
ATGAAGAAAATAGTGTGGGGGATTGTTGACATGGATTTCCGAAGACCTGGTAGAAGGATTATATGGGGTTAAGAGGAATAAGGATGAGGCAGAGGGAGACAAAAATAGGTTTCAGGAGTTTGCACTTTGAATCAAGGAGGGATGAGCAGGAGATAGCTTTATCCTGTGCCAAATTGGTAGTACTAATGTTGTTTTGGGTAGATTTTGCTTCAGCCAGAAAACATATTGTTAAACATTTATGAAAATCCCAAACGAGACAATACAATTACCATCCCTCCATATGCCTGTGTAGGAACATCACTCAGGTTATTTCTGGCAATGTTTACCAATCACTATCATTGGTCTGAGCCCAGAACATATGTATGAGCTGACATCCAAGAGAATGCACTGATTTCACAAAAATATAATGAAACAAACTGGGTCACCTACTTTATTCACTGACATAGAGTTTGCCTAGATGCATTTAAGATGTTCTTTTTACAACCTCAAATATATGTCAGGAAAATATGGTGGAAAAATCAGTGTTTTAAAACAGATTTTGTTTCTGAAATGTGAGGTTTTAGACTATTGAAATATCTACCTCTATACTTGATATTTTTTCAAATATAAATGCTTTTCTAAACTTTCCTATTATATTTTTTATATGTAAAAGCTTTTCCATATATAAAAGCTTTCCAGAATCTCCCTCAAGTTACACTGTAAGAGCCTCTCAAAGAGAATGATTCTCCTGCCTCAGCCTCCCTAGTACCTGGGACTACAGGCATGTCCCACCACACCTGGCTAATTTTTGCATTTTTCGTAGAGACGAGGTTTCATCATGTTGGCCAGGCTGGTCTCGAACTCCTGGCCTCAAGTGATCCACCCGCCTCAGCCTCCCAAAGAGCCAGGATTACAGGCATGAGTCACCACACCTGGCAGAACATTTTTTTTTTTTGAGATGGAGTCTCGCTCTGTTGCCCAGGCTGGAGTGCAGTGGTGCAATCTCTGCCACGCAACTTCAAGCGATTCTCCTGCCTCAGCCTCCCAAGTAGATGGGATTACAGGCACCCGCCACCACACCCAGCTAATTTTTGTATTTTTAGTAGAGACAGGGTTTCACCGGGTAGGCCCGGCTGATCTCAAACTCCTGACCTCGTGATCCGCCCGCCTTGGTCTCCCAAAGTGCTGGGATTACAGGCGTGAGCCAACGCACCCAGCCAATTTTTTTTTTTTAAGGTAGAATTACAACAAGCCAAGTATTATGGAGAAGAGGATGGGAATTCTGGGCATATTTGGTCCGTTCAAGGAAATGCTGTGTTGATTTAATTTTGCTTCTGTATTATTAGTATAGTGACCCCAGTTAGCAAAATAAAGTTTGAGATTGTGGGACTTTGCAGACCAGTGCAAAGTCACATCTGAGAGAGGAGGTAGTATTCTGTCTTTCCAGAAGAGGCGTATCTCCTAGCTGAATAATCTGAGGCTGCAAATATTAGATCCGTAATGAGTGTGAGGAAGACCCACAAAGGAAATTACCATAATTAATGTGATATTTCTAAGTATTAAATTATTTACAATGTAGGAATTATAAATATATTGATGCTTACTTAGCTTAATTAAATTAAATAAACCCTTAATGAGCAAAAACAATTTCTTCAGTGCAAAAATTCATCAGAATCACTGGCCTTATATAAACAGTGGATATATGTATTACATCTTTGTCAGTTTGGATGTGGAAATAAATCTTTTAGTGGCTTTAATTCTATTTATCATATTTTAATATTTGCAATGCTGTAATCTAATTTTCCTTTGTATTTTTCACTTTTAACCTGTGATTTTAAAAGTTGTTAGAAATTAATGTCCTCCCTGAAGTAAATTAAGACACTCACTAGTAATCTTTAGATAAAATTAGCCAAATCTTCATTGGTAAAATAGAGATAAGATTTATTTTATTACCTTGTGATTATGCTATAAGATGAAAGAGATATTAGGTATGATGTCTTTCCCAAAGGTAAAGGTTTAGAGTTGTTATAAATGACTAGTTAATGACCTGCTTTTTTAGATTAATATCCAGGCTAGGATAATGTTAGAGAGGTTTTTAATATTGCAGCATTAATATAATAAATTCATATTTAGTAGAAAACAGATATCTGAAGAGAAGTAGATCTCAGGTTTCTATAACACAATAGCACTTTGACATTTATTGTTTCAACTATTTGTAGGTGTCATGACCCAGAAGAAACTTAATGAGATGCAATTTATAATTCTTCTGAAGCCCAAGTTTGAAATAAGTTGATGTTGTGTGAGAAGGGGAACTGGGTCAGCTAGTGGACTAATTAAGTAGTCAGCATTTATTTCTTAACACAGCTTGGTTGTTACTTTATTGAGAACTTTAAAAAAAAAGCTAATTAGGACACTGCAAGTGGCATTAAACTTTCCATGCTGAGACTTTTGTGGACTTACATTGGATGTGCTGTATTTTCTGTTCTTCATCTGATCCTTAATGACTTTAATCAGGTTTTCATATGCCCTGTTCTCCAAAGCATCCATTATTCATTCAAATCATTTTATTAAATATGTCAGACCTACACACAGTTATACAGCATATTAAAGCAAACATCCTGATAATGCGGCACCCAGTTCAAGACATAAAACATTACCAATACAATTGAGATGTCTTGAGTTCCTTCCACTATTGTATGCCCTCCATGTAACCCATATCTCATATTTGATGTGTATCGTTTCTATAAATTTCACTGTATTTTTACTACTCATATGGTTTACTCTAAAAAGAGTATATAGCTTTTCAAATTTCTGCAAGTGATTGTCTATCTTCTGTAACTTGGTTTTCCCTTACTCAAAGATATGTCTTTAAAATTCTTCAGCACTTAATATTTATAGTTCTATATCATTATTTTCACTGCCAAATATTATTTCATTATACACTCCAGTGCCTGGTGGTTTGTCGATGGGTGTTTTGATAGTACAAGCAATGCAGCCATGAATATTCTTTTAAATATCTCCTTGCATACATTTCTAAGTGTTTCAGAGCACAGGCCTGAGAATGAAATTATTGCTGGTGTGTACTTCTTTAAGTCTACAGGATTTTGCCCAGCTGTTCTTCAAAATGGTTCGATCAATTCACGTATCTACTATCAGTATATGACATCTTGTTTTTATATGTTATTAATTCTTGGTATCATTAGACTTTTCACTTTGCCTATTTGTGGATTTGGCAGGGTACCTCAATTGGTCTTAATGAGCATTTCCCTGATTTATAGTGTAGATGAGCATCTTCTAATTTTTCAATTAAGCCTTCTGAGTCCCTTTTAAATGCAGTGTCTCATGTCATTCTTAATTTTATATTGGGTTGTCTGTCTTTTACGTACTGATTCATAGTTCTTTAGATAACCACAATTCTAATTCATTTTCACTTATATTGGATGCGGGTATCTCGATTAATGTTGTGTTTTGCCTTTATATTTTCTTTATAGCATCTTTTTATAAAAACTTTTGAAGTAGAGGAATTTATAAATTTTTTATGGTTTCTATTTCTTGTATCTTGCATACACTACCTTTTCCTATATTTAATTTACAATGATATTGGCTTATATTTTCCTCCACTTTAAAAAGTTTTTATTTTTAGATTTAGTTTTTAGCCTACCTGTAATATTTGTGTGTGTGTGTGTGTGTGTGTGTGTGTGTGTGTGTAAGGTTGAGATTCAACTTGCTTTTTTCTTTATGGTTAATAAATTTCCTGAAAAGCTTCTAACTGAAGAGTCTATTTCCCTCAACTTTGCTACAATGCTACCTCTATTTCAAACATTTTCTATATGTGGATTTGCTTCCAGGCTCTGTGTACTGTATCGGTGTAATAGTTGAAAGTGTCTCTGCTGTTCTTGGTCTCTTGCTTTTTTATAAAAGTTCAATTCATTATTCGTTATAATAATAATTACTAATAACAGTGACTACAATTTATAGATCACTTATTGTTCCAGCTATGTGTTAATTCATAGGTGAGCATGTCTATATTTGAGGAGAGTAAAGAGTAGAGGATTAAGTAACTTGGCAAATATACACAACTAGTGAGGGATATAATAATAAGGATTTAGACCTATGTCCACCTGACTTTTGTGTGTATTATTTTAATAATACTTCTGAAATTAAAACCAGAATAGCTAAGCTGTATTAAACTGTTTCTATGCATCAACCTTTGTAAAAATGATTTTCAAGAATCATTTCCTTTAATCCATACAGATAATGTACCCTACAGAATCTATTATGTAGAAACTATCATATCTCATTTTTACAGATGAAAACAATTATGTAATGTGCCCAAAGTCATACAGCTATTATCCCCAGTAATACTTGTTCTTTATTGTATATTTTTATGGTGCACAATATGATGTTTGGAAAAAAACAATTTTTCACACATGAAAATGTCTATTCAAATTTTTATTGGATATTCTTTTTCTGTGATCTTGGACAAGTTATTTAGACACTCTTATTTCCTCATCCATTAGTTCCCAAACTAGTAACAAATTATGGCACTTACATGACTTTTTTTTTTTTTTTGGAGAGTTAAAAAAGTTAAAACAGGATTATGCCCAAAGTTAGGGCTTAATAAGAGCTAGCTTTTACTACACATTCTTTTAAAGAGGACTTGGCATCTTTATAATATCATCTTTCTATCCATGAAAATAGTAAATCTGTTTATTTATTTGTCTTTCATAATATCTTCCAATAAAGTTTGTAATTTTCTATATGTAATTTATGTTAAATTTTATTCTTAGGTGCAATTATTTCTATTCTTTTTTTTTTTTTTTTTTGAGACGGAGTCTTGCTCTGTTGCCCAGGCTGGAGTGCAGTGGCGCCGTCTCGGCTCACTGCAAGCTCCGCCTCCCAGGTTCACACCATTCTCCTGCCTCAGCCTCTCCGAGTAGCTGGGACTACAGGCGCCCGCCACCACGCCTGGCTAATTTTTTCCAATCCTGGACTTTATTTATTTGTTTACCACAACACTTATTTCCTTTATGAGTATCAAAATTGTCTTGTGTATACTTTATATAATCTCTTTCAAAATTCAGGGAAGTTGGGCTATTTAAAAAGAACTACAGAAGATTTAGCTATTAGAAAGACAAATATCCTCTGTAGTTTGTATTCAGATAGGTGGTTATGTCTACCAATGACAATGTTGAGATTAGGGACATTTTGGTGTATTTCTATATTCAGTAGTTTTGCATAAGATCCTATGTTTCTTTATTCTGTATAATTTCTGGATGTTTTGAGGAAATACATATTTTAAAATTTTGATTCTATATTTGGGGTATGTTATAGTGATAACTGGAAGAAGCATTGAGCAGAAACAGAAGTAAAATTGAGCCTTGCTTATTTGGGGGTGAAATATTAAAAAAATCATTTGTTCCCTTTTAAAAATGTATTTGTTTTTAGCATTAACCTTCCTCTGCAGCTTCATTGCTGACCCAGCTAAGAAGTGGCAGAAAGTACATTGGAGCTCTGCTGTGACCAATGCTGAGAAGGCAGCAAAGATTTGATTTGCAATGAAACTGGTTTGGTTTTAAGTGTTAGAATAAATGTTGCAAAGGGAAAATGTCTACTTGAACAGGGGCTCTTTTTCAAAAAACTAATTTAAATATGTCCCTTAAAATTTCCCAGAATAAAATGGACATAAACACATAAGAACTTATATAATTAAAAAATGGTTTTTGTTTAGTACCTGAGCATTGCTGAAAGTAACGAAAGTATATATGAGTGCATCAGTGCTCCCAAATGTTACATTTATGAAATTTAAAAAGCATGTTACAATTGTCTAGAGTATCAAAATCATAAGACTTTGCAAATACTTGATGTAAACACAGTGATTACATTAGGCAGGTTCTCGCTGTGTCCCATTTTATTTTGTAGTGGTTGTAGAAATGCAGATGAGAAGATAATGTACAGGTAAAATTCAAGATTCTTAAAAAGTCCTGGATGTGTCATGAAAGGCATATATCAATACTTATCTTCATTTAACTTGTTACTTAGAATTGTTTTCTTGTGACTTGTTGCAGGAAAAGGTATAGCAAAGATTAAATTTACAAATTATAAATATCTATTAATAAAGTTTCTTGATGGATTATTTGTCTTATTTGGATGCATATCATACAGTAGCCTGCAAGCACACAGACACACATACACATACACAAACACTGTACAAGTTTATATATTAAAAATAAAAGAAAATCATTTTAAATAAAAAGCTAGAGAGATTATTTTTCCCTAATGTCTTTTTGACTTAGAAAATCTACCACTACTCTGGAATTTATTTTTATTGTCTATTGAAATATATATTCAGGTTTTCTTGTGACATCTTCTAGCTGCTTCTAGACTGCCTGGGTTCAAATTTCAGCCCTACTGTCACTATCTGTGTTAACTTGGGAAACTTATCTGTCTGTATATTGCTTATTGGGAGCAGTAAATGACTTCATAAATGTAAGACCTTACATAGTACCTGGCACATAATTTTATATGTATGTCTTAGTTACTACTTAAAAGAATAATGGTTACAGAAATCAGACATACTGTCCTTTTTCCCAAAGCATTTTTAAAAATTTCATTCAATTAAATGGTAGATTTTGGTCATGCAATTATACAGCAATAATACATAATACATCATACTAACTTACTTTAGGGGAAATATTATTTTATGAAAGTACTATAAAATTTCACAAATAATTTGGCAAAATCCTATCAAATCAGTATATGGTTACGTTTGGTCCAATGCTGTTTAATATGTTTTGAGAGCATGAGATGTGTTGAGTAAAAGAAAAGTATACTTACACATACACAAATATAGCTTTCTCTCTTCCTCATTAATATTCATGTTGTCTTGGACATTCTACAAGATTCGTATTCATAAAACTCCATTCTTGTCTGGTTACATCACTGCTTTTTTTTTTTAACCAGATTACCCTAGAAGGAACTAGTTCACGGGATAGAATAGCAATTTCATTCATATATAGATCCAGCAGGCATATTTTAGTTTTCCTAACTTCGATGCTGACTTACTTTATATTATTCACATTTATTAAAGATCCATTGTCATCCTTACTGAAGTATGACATATGCCTTAACTTTGTTCTTAAAAGTTTGAAATCAGAACATATGCTGTGATTCATTGAGAAAGTTTTTTAGAAGCTCTGGTTCTCCCCAGCTTGTTTGTTTTTATGACATCACCTCTTAAGGACTTGGCAACTATCTAGTGGCTCTGAAAAAGCCAGACAACCAATCTGGGTAGTTCACGATTCAGTATTGATTTTTGCTCCTGCTTTATTTTCACCAGTCGCATTTAATTTAGACACCTTAAAATGGACAAATCTGCAATATACTCTCTGATTTATATACAAAAGTGCATGTGTTCTCCAGAACAAGACGTTCATTCATTTAGATATCTTCAAAATGATGGCTTTAACTGAATTCATATGTGCCTATTTTCCGTGATCACATGCAGTTGAAATAACTTACGGTGAAGCACATTATTAATATTTTCCCTTGAAATTAGCTATCATCTGCTCATTCCAATTTTCTCCATGTTTTTCTGTCATAGAAATTAAATAGCTATTAGAATTCTAATTTCCACGGAGCTTCATACTCTCTTTCCCGAATGCCTCCTTTTCAGCTGTTCATTTGTTGCCCACTTCCTTTCTCCCTCTCAGTAGTTTAGCTCCATCTTCTGGCCTTTACTAATGAATAATTGTTGCTTTGCTATTTTTTTATTTGCCTTGTTGCAGCTATGGTGGTATATTCAGAGTTGGCTGTGAATAATTACAGAAAAAAATAGAAAATAACTAAATATTGATGTTATGTAACTTGCAATATATTTTCTCCTATTTTTTTTATTGTCTGAGGACCACAGAGTAAAACAGAATTTGAGGAATTATTCACATAACCTATGGGCTTTTTAAAAGTCCATCTATTATTGAAAAGGAAGAATTATGAGCTGCATAAAAGAGTTTAATTATATACATTGATCAAATGCATCGATAATTCAAATTCTCAATTTTCATTGCACAGATAACATAGTAATTGCACAGGTCCCATATTAATGGTATACTTTGTAGTTTATCATTTTTATCAGAAGTACAGTAGAAATACAAAGCTAAGGAGAAATAATTTCACAAAGTAGAAAGTTCCGAAAGTGAGTAGAGTAAAATTCTTACAAAAATAATTGCTTTCTCACCTAGAAGAATCCGAAAGAATCAATCCAAAAGCTCATAGAACTGATAAGAGGGTTCAGTAAGATCACTAGACATAAAATTATGATTTGAAAGTCAATAGTACTATCAATATCTAAAATATAAAATATAAAGAAAAATTATCTGACAGTAATGTAAAAAAGATACAAAATATCTAGGGATAAATCTAATAAAATGTGTGAAAGGTATGAATAAATGTGTGAAACTACTGAGAATGATGAAACAGTTCTTAGTCGGTAGTGATTGGCTGGTAATGTGGTAAATATTAATCTCTGCAAATTAGTTTGTATTTCTATCTCATCCTAAGTAAAATCCTAAAGAAAAAAATGGAAAACAGTAGGTACGAAAGTTTTGCAAAAGGACACTGACCTCAGTAGTTATTTCCAAAATAGTGTAGTAATTAAAACACTTGCTTTCATCTTCAGAAATAGGCGTAGGGACATACAGAAATGTAGCATATGATAAATGTGACATTTAAAACCAAGGAAATCAATAAAATTACATTAAAAGCATTGGGAAATTGAACATCTATGTAGAAACAAAATAAGTTAGGTTTTTACCATTCATAAAATCCAGATATTAATATTAGAAGAATTTAATGTAAAAGGGATAGTTAAAAAATCAAACATCCCAGAATATTTTGAAAAATCTTAGAATGGGAAATCCTTGTTACACAAGACACAAAATTTAGGAATCATTAAATGAAAGACTGAGAATTTGGTTACAAATGTCATCATAAACATGGAAAAAGGTAAGAGGAAAAGGAAGAAAAATAGGGGCTTTACATATGCAGAAGATTAAAGTATATTAGAAATCAAAACTTAAAGGGTAACCTAATAGTAAAAAGAAGTGTACAAAATCTAGGAATAGGTGATTAATAGAGGAAACTATGAAAATAGATGCACTTTCTTACTAATAATGATGGGAATCCAATTTTCCTGTTTATCAGTGAGGTGGCTGAATAAACCAGCTGTGGAGTCAGGCTGCTGGGTTGACACCCACTCACCCGTTTCTAGAGATGATAGCTGAGAAAATTACTTAACTTGCTTCCAAGTTTTTTAGTCTCTAAAATATGGATAATATTAGGACCCATGTCGCTTTACAGTATTACAAATTTTAAGTTAATACATAAAATATACTAAGAGCAATGCATACTGTCACGAGTACAAAAATGTAAGTTGCCATTATTAAAACAAAAATGAAATGCCATTTTTACCGGTTAGATTAGTAAAAACTGAAACAAAGAAAAATATCAATTATTAGTGAATTACACACAAAAAGTTATTTTATTGATAGGAATGTTAATTGCTACACTATATTTGGGTGATAATTTGATAGCGTGGATAACCTTTCACCCAGTATAACATTTGACCAAGCAATCCTACTTTTAATAATCTGTTCTGCAGAAATAATAGCAGATGTGCTCAAAGATGTATGTACTCACATGTTCACTGCAACCTTGTTTGTAATCACAAAACTCTGAACAATCTAAATATCTTTCAATTAGGGAATGTTAATAAAATGTTGCTGCTATCTTCAAACTAGGGAATACCATACAATGGTTTAAAAGAGTGAACTAAGTCTGTATCAACATGGTAATTTCCCTGCCAGATATCAAAGTAAGCCACAAGATAATTGTTCTGTGATGTCCTTAATGAAAAACGTAACAAAACCGGAAACATACAAACAAATTCGACCCTTACTAGAACTATGGGGCTAGAGGTACATCCCACATTATTGTTAACAAGGGTTGCTTCTGGGAAGAATAGTAAGCAAAGGGAATTTACATCCTTTTAATCGGTATGCTTGTTTACATTTGTGTTAAAATATACTCCTGCTATTTTTTAATTACAGACATTTAATTTAGAATATTCAAATAAATGTAAGGGCCAAAAACGAAATAAGTTACGAATCCTTTCTGGAAGGAACTCGTTTCACACCATCAGTTGTAACTAGGCTCGTATGATTGTATGGGTGTTGCAATGGAGTAGGGCGACTGTCAGGGTAATGTTAGAGCAATGTGCCATGATCCCTTAACAAGCATTAAGTCATAATTTTGCCGGGACTCAATGCATCAAGGGTGTGTGAGTCCATTGTGCTAAAGATAATCCCTCCAACTCCTTGGCAATTTATAGATGAATGCTAATGGCCCAGAGCATTTTAGCATATTTATATAATTTCGCATTATATAATATTGAAAAAAATGTGTGCTTTGAAAATAAATGTATGTGGGTTAACACATAAGTACTATGGCACATGCGCAGGAACCCTCTTGCTTACCAACAAGTAAGAGGAGCAAGAAAGTTCTGTGAAACTTTCAGAAACTCTTTGAGTCGTTCAAAGCAAAAGTGTTATCCAGGCTAATTTGAGGGTATCCAGACAGTAAGGTGATAAAGTTCTGTCTTTTTTTGTATTTTATTTAAAGGATAAATTTTAAGTGGGAATCTTATAGTCATTTGAACATTTTTCAGTTGTTTTGTTTAAAAGTAAGTTTTATCACAGACACTAAAATGATTATTTGGACTGAGATGTCATTGAATCTATGTTTGATACATACATAATCCCTCGGTCTTGTACATTCTAATTAAGATCAGACAAGAGATGGCAGGTTTTTTAGGCATTAAGACCAATGGTGGCTGTAAACACGAAGAAGAGAAAAAAAGAGAGGGAAAACAGAGCAAGAGGAAAGAAGAAATATAAAACAAAGAGGAAGAAATATAAAACAAAGAAAAAGTAATAAAACACAGAGAACGATATTATTTAATCCTTGAAATTTATTGTATCTCACATACATTTTCCATGAGAAAGTATGTGATGAATAATAAATATGCACTCCCTGACATTTTCTAGAATTTCTCTCTTTGATGTTCAGCCACACAGGCCCAAGTATGAGCTTTGAGGGCATGGAGACATTTGAAAGCTGAGACTTGCCAGCAGCACACAGCTGGCTGGTGTCACAGCAGGGATTAGACACCAGGCCTGCAGACATTCATTCAGCCTGGCACTCTTTATCCACAATATTCAAATTTCATCAGGGCATAGAGTGCCCAGAACTCACATAGAGCATGAGTTGAGCAAGAATTCACAGAGGATAGAACTATGTGAATTTATAAGGAGAAAATACATATCCCAAAGATAAAGAATGAGACTATCTCTTGTGAAATAGCGTCTGATATAGACAAAGGTAATTCTCTTTCGTTTATGTATCCAGAACCCATCATTAAAATTCACATGAGAATTATTGCCTATTACTGCTGGTTCTATGATTGCCTGCTATCCCAGATGATGAATGAAGCCAGAATAAATGTTATAGATTTTTTAAAGCTGCGTATAATATGGGCAACAGCAATAAACTTTCGCCATTTCACCTCACTCAGCAAACATAACACGAAGGTCAGAAGGGGTAAATATTTGTTAGAGAGAATGAAAAATGTATTATTACAGCTTCATTGTCTTCTACTACTGAGTGATGAAGTTGCATCAATTTAGTATTTCTGTGAAACATTAGATCAAAATGTATGCAAAAGAGAAGTAATTTATCATCATAAATATTTGTGGCAGAGCTATAGGGAAAATCATCAGTGAGGCAATTTATGGAAAATGTCATTGGGGCGTATGTTTATTATTCTTTGCATTCCTCTGAATCAGTTGGTGTTTCATTCAGTAGCTATATACTGAGTGTCTGTGCTAGGAACTTTGCTGGGCTCTGGGGAACAGGAGTGAACAAAGTAATGGGTAGGCTTTTAAGGAAATGAGAGTTTTCTGAGAGATGCTACACTGCCAGGTCCAGAATGGGAAATCCTTTCTATCCATAGATAGGGAAAGAATTTGCCCCTGTGGAAAAGTGAACTTTAAAATAACCCCATTAATGCAAAGTAGATGGTTTAACTCCATTTCATCATAAGAAGAGAACATTGTATTTACCTACATTTTGTGAGAGTAAAGGAATCACAGGTCTATTTTTATGATTCCCCCCAATTTTTACCTGGAAACCTAACATTACATGTTCTATCTGTTACAATAATTGTATTTTTAGGGGAATAAATGTCGCTTACGATATACTTTAAAACTTGAACAATTTATTTCAATTATGTAAATAAGACATTTGAAATTGTGGGAATTTTTCTATATATTTTCATGTGCAAAATTTGTTATTGGGCATATATTCCATGCAAAGAAATTCAGTGTATGTTCCAGGCAAAAAAATTTACCTCATTTCATTTAGGTTTTCAATTGCAGCTTGCTCTGTGTACTTTTTCAGGTTAGTAACGTCCCCTCTCTTGGTACAAACTTCTCCACTTACAAAATGTATATGGAAATCTTAAAATAATAAAATTTCACAAATATTCTAAATATTATATTTTCATATTAAAAATGATTGTGCTATTTTCCTATTAGGAGAATGAATTAACTACACTTCACAGGTAATTTTAAACTAACAGCTGTGATTTTGCAAAATGATAACGAAGGATAAAAATATTGTTATGACATGATTTCAGAAATACCCCACTATCAACAGAAATGAAATTTTATCATAAGAACTCATTTTATGTCTTTGCTAGACCATTGGTTCTGATTATATATTCATTTGACAAGTACTTAATAATTATATAATTGCGAAAATTTCTGATTTGGGTATTGCAGAGAATTCAAAAATTATTATGGTTGATTTATTGTCAATAACACATTTACCTAATAATTTATAATTTTTTCCAGTACATCTCTATACATTATCTAATTCAAACTTAAAAGAATTCTCATGAGGTAGACAGGAGAGGAATTAATAGCCCCATTCAATAGATTAGGAAGCATGGTTAAGATCAGTGACTCTTCTACCAGGTGCCTAGGAAAATATAGAGCTGGGCTTCTGATTCGGGCAACTGGGGAGTGTGCTGATGGAGTTCATAATTAGGGAGGATCATATTCAGTTGATGGCAAGCAAGGAACCCTTCCTGGAAGAATTGGTAGTTATTAAATGACATTTATCAGTTGCCTGCTGTGTGCCAAGTACTTGACAGGTATTCATAGGTAAATGGCACTTCATTCTCTCCTTTCAATTAGCTCACAGTTTATGGGCAAACTAGACAAATATAAAACAGGCTAATACAAGAAAGGCAGATTGCTTTAGAATCACATGCAGGAGCAGCTTGTAATTCAGACCACATAGAGCAGGTAACACCTGAGCAAATGTTATATGTGCTCTTCTCTAAGCAATTGCAAGAAATTGATGGATTTTAAGCAAGAGGGTTATATCTGCCATGAGAGGAAAGAGATTTATTATGGAGGCTTTTTGAGAGGTTATTTCAGCCATCTAGTCAATAGGTGTTTAAGGACCATATTAAGGCAATGTCATGAGAGCTGGAGAGCACAGACAGAGAGGTCTAATGGGCAATATTTGGTGACAATTCATATGCTGAGAATAAAGGAAGAGAAGTCAGGAGTGATTCTAACATTTTTTGGCCTGAAGAGATGGGCTTGATTTCAACACATAAGCACTTGTCTTGTGGAATTGATGAATTTTAGACTAAAGGAAAATATAAGCAAAATCCTGGTGCATGATTAATAAATAGTTAATATCAACATTAATTAGAACATTAAAACGTAGGAAAGTCATGAGAGACTTATAGGGCCAACACTCTTTTCAGCTTATGTTTACTTTAATACTTCCCTGTCCCACAATGAGGCAGGTAGGTAATATTTTTATCGTTTTTTGCAGATGACTAAGCTCAGACAGACTAGTAAAGTCACTTGCCCAACAAATCCAAATAGAAAATGGCAAAGCCAAGATTCAAACCCAGTTTGTTCTCACTTTTAGCCCCTAGAGCTGCTGTTTCTGAGGTCAGAGCCTCCCAAGATTCTTGAAAACAGAATAATAATGTCTCTGTGATATTTAATTGTTTAGCTTAAAGTAATGTGTGTTTAGATATTGTAAAACAGTGACATTTTGTGTATTTCTTTTTTCTTTTTTGACTCTAGAAAGCTCACACATGAGTTCATGAAAGAATTGAATATTTTAATTAAAAATTATACCAGCAGGGAAATAAATACAAAATAATCATGAAAATACATTACTAAAAATTCATATATATTTACAGTATATATTTTTTATCAGTAAATAAAGGATGATAGCTCGGGTGATGACGAAAGTTTGGAAAATATTTGCATAAGGAGTTGAATTTGACCTTGTTAATAGGGATGAGACTGCTGAAAGATAGAGTTTGAAGAAAAAGAAAAAAAAATTGGAAGACAGATCTTTGAATGATGCCTTTATGTGATGTGCTTTAGGAAGACTAATATGACAAGAGTATAAATTGAAGGAAGGTAGAACCAAGGAGAAAGAAAAGGAAAGTGAAGGTGCAAGAGATGCTTAAGAAGCACTGTTATGGAAACTTCATGTAAGTGGGGACCTTACCCGTTGTGCTTAATACTGTCTTCCCCAAACCTAGAACAGTGCATAGTAGGTTCTTAAAAGTGCTTTGTAAATGTGCAATGAATGAAGTAGAATAAAATTTAAATGGTGATGGATGACATGCATAGGACAAGAAAGAGCAAGAAGGTCATTATTCTGAACTATTGCATATAAATTATGGCAATAGTTATCATGCATGAACAGGAAGGGAAAAATAAACACATAGATATGGTTCGTCAGAATAAAATAAAGTATTTTTTCCTTATTTTTATGGAATTAGTTGGAAATATATGGTTTTAGAAGTTTCCATATAATGAATTGAGGGACACTGGAAGGTGACAGATTGAAGCTAAGCTTTTTTTTTTTTTGAGAGAAATATTCTCTAGATTTGATCATTATATTTTATCAAAAATGACTCAGTGTGGAACATCAAAACATAGTAGATAAAATTCCATTTTTTTCCTGAATCAGATCACAATACTCATCCTCTTTGTTGTGCATTTTCTAAACCTAACACTATGCTTGTCACATAGAATATTTATGGTGCATTTTTTGGTAAATAAATAGTTATAGGAGATAACTGGGATAATAATGAAGGTTTGGGAAACATATGCATAGAAATTGAATTTGACCTTGTGGAAAGGGGTGAGACCACTAAGAGGTACAGTGAAAGAAGAGAAGAGAAAACAATTGGAAGACAAATCCTTGGAGAAGGTCTTTTTAATTTAGGATGTAGGAAGAAGATAAGGCAGTGAAAGATAATTAGAGTGAGAGGAAAAGTACCAAGATGGTATAATTTTACTTGGCAGCAATGTGGAAAAAGAATTAGAAGAGAGCAAGACTAGTAGCAGTGGAAAGAGAAAGAATTTCAAGAGGCAAATTTTGGTCTAATAAATTCAGAGAAGCTAAGAAAGCTAGATCCAAAGAAGAGGTGATTATTTTTAGTTACCAGGAGATCCTTACTAACAGATGACAGGGAAATTTCAGTACTGAAATCAGGGTCAAACTATGCACAGGGTTAATGTCAGAAGTTTAGGAGAGAAGGAGAGAGGCTTTCAGTGGTTTCCATATTTTGATGTCAGAATTCCTTGGTGATGCAGCTTTTACCAGTTTTTGTTCAAACTGCAAAGAGGCTGTTGCCATTTCTGCTTATGAAGCAGACTATGCTGATTCATTGAAGTGAATCTCAACTTATAAATCTAAAATATGTAAAACAAAAAAAATCATGCTCCGTTCTTCTCCCTTTCTACTCAATAACTATGCGAGGCTATTTAGATTTTGTTAAGCATACAGACTGTATCGTGTATGCTACATTAGCAGCACCAATGAGCAGAATGACCTAAGAGAAAAGATGTGTGTTGGATGCACCATCAGCATTGTTATTGGCTTATATCATCTGGGCTTGTAATAAAAAGTGAAATAATCAGCAAATTACTTACACCCAGGAGATTATCATTTCTGCTGTTTGACCTAAAGTGTCTTTTAGAAGGACTTGCCCTTTGCTGAGTTTCTCAAAGTTGATATTAAATATTTAATTACAGAACTCAGTGAGAGCATCTTTACTTACTCCTTTGCAATCTGGTTTGAATCTCAAGACATAAATGCAATTCTAATATTAATCAGGACTATCATTGAGAAACTTATAATAGTGTTTCATAGTGTTATTGTAAAGGTCATGAAGCTGGAGGTGAAACTGAGGATTTCTGTTTCTCTGCCTCCAGACGTGACTGTATAGGATGTTGGTATTGTATAACTCATTTTAGAAAGTTGTCTTTGGAATGATTTTCAGAGTTTATGACACATTATTTTTGATAGTCTCGGTGGTAGTAAACCTTCCTTCATTACAGGATGGATCAAAGTTAAGGAAATGGCTTTAAATTTTGGAGGCATCATTGGGGAATAAGGTAAAGATGAAAATGAATAATTTCCCTTCTAATGAAGTAAAGAGTAATTCCAAAGTACTGCAGCTAATATTCTTGTGAAAGGTGTCAGTAGGTTATATTGCCTATGCTAAATTGGGGCAAGCATCAATATTTCAATGAGAACAGTCTTGGATATTTGGGGATAACATGTTAGAAGCATAGTGCTAAGTTTTTCATCTTCAGATGGTTACTACAAACGGGGCAAGCAAAGTACCTTAGTTTACGTCAGCATTCTGATGGATTTGATTGATTCCTGGTTGTAAATCTCAGTGGTATTCTTATCCTGCTTGGGGACAGAGACAGTGACTGTCCTAAGCTACAGAGAGGGAAATGAGCACTGTTGGCCGAATGGCTGTTAACTGTATGCATAGTCAGGAGACATAAGAAAGAAATATCCAGAAAAATAGAGGATATAGGCAAATGGACACTTGAGTAAGTGCAATGAAGAAATAAAGGATAAGAAGAGAGGATTGAGGGAGACCAAAGAGAGTCAGGAGAGAACGGCTATTGTTGTAAAAATAGGTTCATTGGAGAATTAGCTGAAGTGCATGGGGAAAAATAAATTGTCTTCTGAGTTAGATGGATAATTCCTTATGAAGTTGTGTGCAGCTTTTGCCTGTTGTTGGGTCAAAGCCAGTGTTTCCAGATGGCTGCAATAACCAGGAGGTCCCTTGACAACTCACTCCAGAGCCTAAAACAAATTGAAAATGAAAGGTATGACTCCTTATTAAGATTGTCTGTGTATTCAAACAGTGGCATTCTTTATCAGGCATCCTGCTGACACTGTGGCTGCTGTTTCCATCACAGAAGCTATTTCACTTAAGATGAGAAGAGGTCTCATTAATAAATCATATTGCATGATATTCCTATAGTACCTAGATGACATGCCCACACTTTGCAGGGAAATGGAATTAAACTGACCCGGAGAGAATTTTAAATCAAGTCTTTCTTTTATGTGTCATTTGGAATCATCAATTGCTAAACACATTTAAGATTTAAGATATACCTGTCAGTACACATACACTTATGTATAAAATAAGAAATCACTGCAGAGTTTTCCTAGATGAGATGAAAGCTATTTTTCATGTATGTGAAGAAAGGACTTAGTTATCAAATACACTAAAGGTTATTTTCAACTCTGTACCCAGACAAGAACAAAAAGTATGGGCATGAATAAAAGACAGTTATTTCATCTTTGCCTTATGTTAAGGTGTGAAATAAATGAAATGCATTCAGTTGCTTTTTGAGATATTTCAGTCTGCTTTGTAGAAGATTGGTAATAAAGGATATGTAAATTTACATATTACCCAGATTTTTGGCAAATAAGGACCACTTAAAGAGGCAATCTTGCTTTCCTTTGGATTCATACTGTACAACAGTTACTAAACATTATTGCCTAATATTTTTTGATTGTCTAGAATTGGCAATTAGAATCTGTACATATTTTAGCAATGCTCGTATTCATGAAACAAATCTATTTTTTCTACAGACCATCTATTTTTGTGAAGGAAATACAATGATATAAGATAGGGTTTGTTTTATCCTTCAAAAAGGATTTTTTAAAAGGATGGTAGATGTTATGTTCTAGGTTGTTAGATTGTGTTTCTGGATGACTGGTTTCCAGTTTTTGGATTGAAATGACCCCAAGATTGAGAAATATCAGCTATTTATTTATTTAAAGCCACATAGTTGGCCAGGCACGGTGGCTCACGCCTGTAATCCTAGCACTTTGGGAGGCCAAGGGTGGTGGATCACGAGGTCAGGAGTTCGGGACCAGCCTGACCAACAAGGTGAAACCCCATCTCTACTAAAAATATAAAAGTTATCTGGGCATGGTGGCACATGCCTGTAATCCCAGCTACTCGGGAGGCTGAGGCAGGAGAATCACTTGAATCTGGGAGGCGGAGGTTGCAGTGAGGTGAGATCGCACCACTGCACTGCACTCCAGCCTGAGTGACGAGTGAGACTGTGTCTCAAAAAAAAAAAAAAAAAAAAAAGAAAAAGAAAAAAAGACACATAGTTGACTTTACTAGTAGCTTTAAGCACTGTTCTGTGAATGGTCAGTGCTCTGTAGAGCATTACAGGGGATCAGTCTTGGACAGAGTAACCCTTTTTTCTCAGAAAGATATTACTGGATTTATGTTTCAAAATATTATTCTTATTATATTGTGGAGAATTGAATGGAAGGAACGTAAGTAGAGGAAGGAGGACAGTTGGGTAGGTGTTTCACTAGTCGGGTAAGATAAGCCGTATTACTTATTAATTAAGAGCATGGATTCTGAATCCAGACTCTCTATTTTGAATGTAGCATCTATCACCTATGCAAGTGTCTTTGGTAGCTCACTTAATATTATTCTATGTGTCAATTTTTCCATCAGTAATTTGGAAATAATTATAGTTCCTACCTCAAAAGTTATCATGAGAAAAAAATGAATTAACATACCCTAGAACATGCCAGGCACAGGGCAAGCACAATGTTAAGTATATACTGTTAGTGAACTAGGATGTTTGGAATGGGGAGAAAAATAAGTGGCCCTTATTTGAGTATATCGAGGTATTATAATGAGCACATAACTTAGTTATGGACTGACTTTTGGGGAAAGGAGTGAAAGCAGATAGTGTCATATGCCATTCACTGGAAATAGAAATATTGAAAGAGGACGGGGATTGTGGGAGTGATGAGGATGTCCAAATACAATATTATTATTTGTTTAAGAATTAATATGTAGTGTAACATATAGGGTAAGTTAGGTCCTTGGGGAAGATTAAAATGAAAAGTTTTGGACTTTATTTAATTGCTTCTCAACTGAGTGACACGATATGACAGAAGTACCTTTGTGGGGACATGTGTCTGTATGTATCAGGGGAGTCTGGTATCTATCTTGTCTTAAAGAGGCTTTGGTCAGCATTAGGACTCTATGGAAACACATTAACTTTTAGATATAAAAGCATCGTAAATACAGTAGAGATTTTTAAAGGAATTGGACACAATATGACTGAAGTGCTTTTCTGGGGACATGTCTCTGTATGTATCATGGGAGTCTGGTATCTATCTTGTCTTAAAGAGGTTTTGGTCAGCATTAGGACTCTATGGAAGCACATTAACTTTTAGATGTAAAAGCATCGTGAATACAGTAAAGATTTTTAAAGGAATTAGATTATGTAGGGAATGAGCTGTCATTAATGTGTATAAATCTTAGGTGACTACAGTTTATTCTTATAGCTAATGTTGTTTTACTCATACATTTTTCATATTTGTTCCTAAAATATGTTGATACTTACATAGCTTGTTAAACAATGATGTATGCATTTTCCTGTAACCAGAACTACTTTTTATGCTTTATAATCTTTTAGATTCCACAAATAGAATGCTAAGTAAATAAGTGTTAATAAATTACAATGGATCATTAAATCTATATTTCTTTCAATATGTTAATTTTGTATTTTATGTAAAAGGACATTAAGTTTTAAGCAAATTCATATGATTGTGTGCCAATTTCAATGATTTTTCCTTTCTATTTTTCCTATTCTTCTAGTCTGCTCCCAGTTTTCGAGAGGAGTCTATGCTATTTTTGGATTTTATGACAAGAAGTCTGTAAATACCATCACATCATTTTGCGGAACACTCCACGTCTCCTTCATCACTCCCAGCTTCCCAACAGATGGCACACATCCATTTGTCATTCAGATGAGACCTGACCTCAAAGGAGCACTCCTTAGCTTGATTGAATACTATCAATGGGACAAGTTTGCATACCTCTATGACAGTGACAGAGGTAAGTGACAGTATCTCATCTCTTTGTAATGGGGCGAATTCAATGCCTACACTTGACGCTTCTATGGATGTTATAAAGCTGCAAAGGTGCAATAAAGCCCAAGGATCCTTTGGTTTAATTTTGCTGTGATAATGACTAATGCAATTTTAAACCTGGGAAACGTATTTAGAGTAAAACAGCAACAACTACAAAAGCTGTCTGTGTACAATTTAGAGAGACAGACTGTATCAACCCAATACCCAAATATTCAGTTGTAATATAAAAAGCAATTTTTGGCATCAGCAGCTAAAAATCTATGATAGCTATACTACTAGTCCAAGGTGAATGAAGTGGCTTGAGTAAATTTAAGTGAAACATACAGTAACATAGTTATTAAATATTGTTATATGCAGAAGTTTTATCAGGCAGATAGCGTTATTATTTCCCTTGCCTTAAAAACAAGATCCCCGAATCTCAGAGAAGTTAAAGGTTTTTCTCAGGATCAACCCGCTTGTGGTACACCTTACACACAGGTCTCTGATACCAAACCTATGCTTTTGACACCATTCCACATAATTGTTTATAATGGGATGATTTTGAATAGCATGCCAGTCTTGATTCATTATGTTAAAATGTTGTAATGGAGGGAGGTACAACCTTTATGTTTCTCATATCCCTTGTTGTTTAGTATTAGCAGACTTGCTTGATTTATGTCATAGAATCCCAGGTGTTCTTAACCATTCCCAGCTCCATAATTGGGTGTCAGTAGGTTTGTGTACTCCCTAAATTGTATGAAACATCTTGTGTGTGTGTGTTCATATGGATATGTTTTTTGAGAGAGTATCCATAAATCAAAGTCAAAGGGGTGAGAGACCACTATTGTCCTAGTACCTAAGTACCATACTGTGCTTCCCTCAGCAGCTTGCTTCCTGGAATATTTATAGGTTCAAATGAAAACCCAGAAGCCTATTTTGACCAAGATAGGGCACCTTGTTAACCCGCAAGGGCAGACAAGAAGAGAGCCAGCCGTCAGTCAATTCTCCATTGATCAGTTTGTAGTCATTTACTGCAGCAATCTCAAGTCAGGAGTGCAGGAACTAGGTGTCTGATTCTCTGCCCTGTTCTCCTAATCCTGGGAATGAGAACACTCAGTGGAAAAGCCAGTCAGCACTCTACAAGCCGAAAAAAATTTGCTATGTCAACAACTATGTCCCCCTGCTTTGAGAAGGGAGTACTTGGCTATTCCCATAGGGAATTAAAAACTAAAACAGAGAATCATTTACAGTAAATATAGATTTCAATGTGCTGGATGTTTCTGAAGCACACTTATTAATGTGATAAAAGGGCTTATAAAACTGAGCGTATTAAATTATTTTTAGTTTTTCCTCTTGTTCTCTGCTAACTTCTTTAGTATTTTGTGTTGTTCAAGCTAGCCTGAAATATGGGTGTATTCTTAATACCTCTTTCATCCTTGCATCCTATTGATGTGATTTCCACGGCCTAATTATATTTTATCTGTAGACACTCATCCTTGTCGTTGCCGTTACCCCAGGCCAAGCCACCATAATGTGTTCAGTCCCTCATCTCTCCAGTTCCACCCTTGTCTTTTTTTAATCCATTTTCCATGAAGTAGCAGGAGTTACTGTTAAAAAAATTTTTTTGGACTGCATTACTCTCTTGTTCAAAATACTTCAATAGCTTCTCATTATGATGAGGATAACACTGAAAAATTTTAGTTGGCTTTAAGGTCTTATAACACCCAATTCCCACTCAACTCTCCATTGCAATCTGCTGTCTTGCTCACTTATTAAAGCTAAATCCATTTGACCTTCTTTCACTTTCTCAGATACACCAAACTCTTTCGCTTCAAATCTCTGCCTGTATCACTAATGCTTACTCCTCCTTGAGAACTGGGTTCATATATCATTTCCTCAGAGATGCCTTTCACACTGTTATCTTTCAAAGCAGTCTCTTCTTTTCCTTTATAGTACTTAGGACAATTTATAATGAATGGTGATGTTCATTCTGTCACTTAAGAACTGCCTATTGAGCCCCTGCTATGTTCCAGGGACTGTCTTAGTGTCATAGGATAAGCATTATGTTTTTCATGTAAGGTGTGGCAATAAGCTCCAGGAAGAGAGTGCCCAGGCAGTGCTCAGGGTACTGGATGTTCAGCTCATGACTCTCTACCCAGTGCTTCAGATAATGCTAAAAAGAGAGTTGATTTTCAGTAAATGGTGTTAATAAGTAAATGAGTTAAACATCTGTGTACAGTATTTTAAGTTCAGGATGATTTTATAAGCTAAATTTTGCTTGCAGAATTGAATAATCGAATGACTAATTCTCTTTACACTTTGATAAGGTTGACTGAGGATGGCATTTTTAGTTTAAGAATATACCTCGCCTTCATCCTTACCCTCACCATTGCTTCCTCTAGTTAAAACTGAACTTTTGAGAAAAAATTCAAAAAGACAGCAGCTGATATAAGTTAAAAAAAAGAGAAACTCTAGAGTTTGAGGAGAGATACTCAGAACGACAGGCTCTGGAATTAGCTGGTGAAGATGGATGGACTTACGTACTTGTGAAAAAAATCTGGACCATTTTAAAATACTTTTATTAATACTTAGAAATATTAAATGAAATTGAAATGATGAGATAATCTACAATTATTAAATTATACAAGTTGATTTGAGTTCAAGTGCATCTGTTGAGATAAAAAACATTAGAGTGATAATATTAAGTAATAATATATTAAAGCCAAAATGACCTTATGGATACATTTTTAAGGTGTTATCAAGTAGCTGTTGATGTTTTAATGTGAAAAATATTTCAGTGGCCTTTTATCTGAAGTTATTTTCAGACATAAATATGTAAGACTCTCATAATACTGGCAAAAGACTTGACCTTTGTATAATATTTTACTTGGCTCATGGAAATGGAATTTTTGCTATTTGTTTTTTCCTTATTAATGACTTAATTTTTATGGCTTTGCCATCATACTACATTTTAACAAGCTTATTCATACATTTAGTGGGTGAATTGTTTTTCCCCCATTTGGTCCTGAAATCATTTTGCTTATGCTTCAAAGTAGGCACCTGCTTGCTTTAGTGTCACATGATTTGAAGAATGCACCTGTGTTCCCTTTGTCCACATTAACCACAGTCTGGAAAATAGATCCCATGGTTTCATCTCTCTACTTGTATCTCTACATGCCTCAGTTTCAAAGAATTTGGTCTGTTCTTGATGTGGCTGTCTCATCACCTTCTTGATTATATGATTATTTTTAGGCTGTAATCATCTTCACTTTTTGGAGAGTCTACATCAGGAATATATATTGTTAAATTATAATGTCTAAATTACCATTCTTTGGAATAGCATAGGGTCCAAATGTGAAAATGATCTCCCAACATTCTGCCCTAATCATGAACTAGATGAAAAAGACTTAAAATTGTTATATGCTGCTTAATTTCACTACCTTTAACTAGTGAAGTCATTCCTGCTTCGTGGCTATCTGCTCCAATGCTGAGCAATAGGCCAAGAGACTATATACCACTTGTAAACAATTAGAGACATGGATGCATGGATAGAAACATCTTTGTATAGCAACATCTTGGTATGGAACCCTCTTTGACTAATCTGAGTTTACTGGTGAGAGGAGAGCTGAAACTCTGCGTCTAGTACCAGGTGATCTTTCAGGTTGCTGGTGTCTTCTCCTTACCCAGGCCATATGGCAACAGCCTGGCACTCCTTAATGACCCTTGATGACCCTGAAAGCTGCATATCATCACTCCATAAAGAGAACTTCAACACATTTTTAACAATAGAGCAATGGGGTTATCTATGTTAATGCATTCAAGATTATCTAATAGCTTTATTTTTGGATACATATGTTGTAAGTTTGAATCAGGACTTAATCCAAACGTGGTTTTTATTTATTGGTTTAGTGTCAACAAGGTAAGTTAATACATTTCTATAGAGAGTAGGTAAAAACAGAATTAGCACTTTATATCTGTATGTCTTGGTTTCAATATTGAGCAATATTATTTGTCCCCTGAAGGGAAGGCACTTTGCCTGCAGTTCCAAGAAAACATCATGCATAGAACAAAAATGATTTCAAATTATAATTTTTTCCCTCATATTCCTGAGAGAGCTGATGAGGGAAATATATGTTAATCTAATTTGGCCTGGGCATGCTGCCCTGATTTAGTGATCATAAATATTAATTTCTATGCTTGAAAGAATAAGTACAGTTAATTTTAAATGGAACAAAGAAAATATTTTTAAGCAGTAAGACATGGTTTGAATAAAATATATCTTTTGGCAGTAATCATTTTTAATTTAACCCTTTAATGTGCAAACTGATAGACTTCCCCTGTGTACCAGGTGACCTTTTAAAGGGTTTGCATACAGACAGGTGGCTGATGGCTTGTCTATAACTCAGAGTGTTATTAATACTGGGTCAAGATGAGACTATCACTGAATGACTAGTAGTAATACTTTGGGAGAATTTTAGGAAGATTGTCATTTTATGAATAGGTTATACAACTACAACCAGTCAGTAACAATAGGCACATGAAGAAGTAATGCAATTTAACATTATTTAATCTAGCCATTTTTTATTTTAGCAAAACATCTAAGAATTCAGTAGAGTTTAGAACTTACCTTTAGACTGTAGCAGTATTCTTGAGGATTTAAAAGAACATACTATATTTTAAATATATTTACGAGGAGGAATAGTTAATCTTCCAGATTTCTTCTGTTTTTAGATGAACAACTATGTATCTCAACAGTTTTGTTTTAAGTAATTCAATAAAAATAAGTGAGTCTGCTATAGAAATTCAAATATCCTAATGTAGTACTACGGATATTAGAGTTGAATGACTATTGCATGCTAATAGCTTTAAATGAATCAGTGTTTATGCAGAACTCCCATTATCTATACAACTTTGTATTCCGAATTACAGGATGAATATATTTATAGATACTTCTGTGATAGTTTGTGTGGAAGGAATAGAGGCAGATCTCAAGTCATACTTTCTCCTCTAATTGAATATGGTACAAAGAGGTCAAGAGCACAAATCTGTGTTATGTTTGAAGAGTTTAATTTCACCTTCATATACATTTTCAGTGATTTTCAAATTTAAAAATGGTATATTGATTATAAAGCAATCAGACAATACAAAACTTTTGGTTGTGAGGAATGAGGAGATCAAGTTGAGAGAGAGTTTGAGAGTCAGTTACTATTACTGAAAAAAAAACACCTAGGGAATTGGGTTATTAAGCATTGAATGGTGGTCTCTTCAAATTACACGTCAGATAATGCAATCATTTGTGAATTACTTCTGCCTGTTGTTAGGAGTTAATTTAATATTATTCAGTGTCTTCTGATGAAACTGAATTTATTAAGTCTGATATAGCACTACTTGAGCAGTTTGGTTTCTTAATAAACATGTAAGTTTTGTTAGGTTCCAGAGGTTACAAAATATTAATCTTGAGCGTTTTAATAACAGTGAATCTTGAATCCACAGCAACTGTAAATTACTTTTGACGCATAGAACAAATGAGTTTGAAAGTCAGAGAAATTTCTTTTTTTTTTAAATGGAGTCCTGCTCTGTCACCCAGGCTGGAGTGCAGTGGCGTGACCTCAGCTCACTGCAATCACCGCCTCCCAGCTTCAAGGAATTCTCCTGCCTCAGTCTCCCAAGTAGCTGGGATTACAGGCACCTGCCACCAGGCCTGGCTAATTTTTGTATTTTTAGTAGAGATGGGGTTTTGCCATGTTGGCCAAGCCGATCTCGAACTCCTGATCTCCAGTGATCTGCCCACCGCACCTGGCGCAAGTTAGAAATTAAATGCATTCTTTTTTGATTTTAGACATCATCTCTATATTCTTTTGCAAGGTAAACTACTGGAAATTTTAGATTTAGGATTACCACTTGGTGAAATCCATTTACAAAGTGTCATTTATATTTAAACTTTCTTGTAATACATGTTAAAAGTTGAGACATAATATTAAGAGCATCACCACTTGAAATTGTGTTATGTAGTATGCTTTATAATCAAATAAACAAAATGAAATAAGCTATTGCAGAGAATAAGGATGCTTACTGGTAATTTCTATATAGTAATATATGAATAGCACAGACAGCCCCATCCATGGATATGATGTCTTTAAGAAGGGGACAAGGGGGAGTTGAACCATGACTGGGATGTGGGAAAGTAGAACCCAGCAAATGGAAAGCGGCTTAGAATTTAGATTTTTTTTTTTTCTCTTACTTGCAGAGAAAACTGGGTAGACTTAATGGCTGTTTTCAAGTACGTTGATAGCTGTTGAATTGATCATAATGACCAGCTGTGCGTGTTCTGTCTCTACTGATGAAAAGGGAAGGATTTAATTGACCTATAGTGTATGGAAATCATAGGCGATCTGTGATGTGTTTTAAATATCTGTCACTGAAAGTTTCAAAAAATGACATATGGTCTTTTTACATTATCCCTTGAGAAATTTATGTTTATTTATATCTTTTGCCAGAAGACTGGACAGAGGAAACTAATTTCATTTTGCCAGAAAAAAAGTTAACTTTTTTCAGCATGTGGTTCAATCTTCCATTCTGAAATAAAAGTAAATTATTTTTAATGTTTATTATAAAATATTTTAAATAACAAATTAGAATGCTATAAAGATTCCCAAACACTCTTAACCTGGCTTTATTAAAGACTAGTATATGAGCAATTTTGCTTGATCTATATCTCTTTGTTCCCTGCAATTATTTAGAAATGAATACCAGACATTCTGCCATCTCATCTGTAAATATTTCAGTGTTTATTTGGAAAAAATGATTCTAGTATTTTAAATATAATGGTAATAGCATTATTATACCTAGACAATTAACAATTCGTAAATATTATTCTTTTTTCTACTGTTTGAAGTAAAATAAAAATGAGATCCATATATCACAATTAGTTAATATAATTTTTAAGACTCTCATAATGTAATGCAGTTTCACACAGTCTAGATTTTGATGATTGCAACACTATGGTGCTTAAAATATTTTCTTCTATACATGCCCTATAGCTTGATACTTAGATTTAGAAGTGTGATGAAATTCAAGTTTACATTATTGGCATGAATGTAGCCAACACTAAATAGGTATATACCTATTCAACACCAAAATATGTGGGTTGAATATTATCATTTGGAGACACATCTCTGTTATCTCTCTTTTTGGGTAGTTACCAGTAGTTGATGATTGTTGTCTTGATTCATTAATTCAGCAGGTGTTACAAGACGGTGATAATTTCAAATATATATTCATCCATCATCTATTAGCTAGAGTATTTCCAAAAATAAAGACCTTTAGTTCATTATTACCCTGAAAGTGGTTCATATAGGAAACGCAGGAAAATGCTTGTTTTATTTCATTATTTACCAGTCTTCAAATTAATTAATTGGTTCCCTAGCATCCACCAAAGTCAAGCACATTTTTAAAACATAATTTCATAGATTTAAAACAGTTTATGTATTTAAGTATTTTGCATTTATTATTCTAATTAATATTCAAATGTTCCCATCTTTATTTAAAGAGCTCCTCTTCAAATTAGCTCCTGTGTGCTTTGAGGTAATGCTGATGGTTTTAGAGAGTTCCTTCCCTTCTGGTGTCATAAGATGTTTTAGACTCATCTTGTACACTTTTTGGCCAATATTGAATCCACAAAATTTTTAATGGTGGTTTTTCTTTTTTGAAATAGTTTTTAACAAAATTGATAATTGACCTTTTTTCATAGCAAAAAGATTTAAATAAAATTTGGTATCTGAATTTAGGTTTTGAAGAGATATGTTCACATTAGGTGAGTCCTACATTTTATTAATCAAAAGGGTCTAATATTGTTAGAGAAAGATGCAGGCTTTTCTAGAATAAAGAAGATGATTTGCTGAGTTCTGGATTCATTCTGGAGTCTCAATTTTGCATTGTTTGTTAAGTTATCAATATAAATGATGAATTTGGTTTTGCTGTGAATTGTAGAAATAATACGAAAGACATGTCTCCGAGTGCTAAATTGAGGATGTAACTTTTCAGGAAATAAATCCTCTAGTTGTTGTACCTCTTAGTCCTAAATATGAGGTAATATATGGACAATTAAAAAAACAATAAAAATTTTCCAAGTGATATGATGCTATAAGCAAAGTTACTAACTAACAGGAAAATAGACAAATTGGAAAGAGAAGTAAATCTATGCTAGAGAAGTAACTGACACCATCTGGCTAATAGGTGACCACTTCAATTTCTCTGGGATCATTCCCAATAACAAAAAAATAACATAAGAGAAGACTGTGGATGGAAAAAAAAATGAACCCAAACTGCTGACTTGAAAACAATAGGAGAAAATATAGCAGCCTCATAAAGAATATTGCCTGTTATCCTCACATAGACTTACATAGATTCCTCTCGTTGAAAATGTACTTGTCTTCTTCAGGATACTAATATCAAATGACAGACTATCATGTACGACTAAACAATTTTTTTCCATTCTGTAAGAGTAAGAAGTGTTTGTGATGCCATTTGATTTCACTTAAACCAAAGGTATTAACATTACACTTTAGTAATACTCTAAAGAAGACAGCTGAGAGTGTTGAAAGAAAAGGATATTATTTTCTACTCAAACAATGACTCCTTTGGTCAGAACAGTAATATTTAGGTAATGAGTTTTTGATGTGAAGTGACATAAGTAGAAGGTGATAAAGATCTTAGCTATAGCTTTTTTTTGAAGGATTCAACATTCCTTTAGTTGCACAAATATATCTGCCTTAAAAATATATTCACTGGCAATTTCATAACACAATCCTGAGTTATTCACGTATCTTTATCAGTCATCATTTTTCTTTGCCTTCCTAGGCTTATCAACACTGCAAGCTGTGCTGGATTCTGCTGCTGAAAAGAAATGGCAAGTGACTGCTATCAATGTGGGAAACATTAACAATGACAAGAAAGATGAGATGTACCGATCACTTTTTCAAGATCTGGAGTTAAAAAAGGAACGGCGTGTAATTCTGGACTGTGAAAGGGATAAAGTAAACGACATTGTAGACCAGGTTTGCTACTTTCTGTTTTCTAATGATGCCAAATATAGAATATGCATGCAGTGTCAGCATTTGCAATGTGTATTTGTGTAAGGTGCTTGAACGGCAGTTTTTGCTCTATGTTTTATGTCGGATGCAGCAAAGATCATCAATTAAATTATCTCTGGCTTCAGTTAGCCATAGCAAATGGTCATCAATAATGCTGACACATCATGTTAATCATTAAATAAATTCAATAAATAATTCCCGACTTTTATGTTTTATATGATAAATGTTACCCTAAACTTCAATATTTTGATTTGAAAATTTTAAATTTAAGTCGGATGAACTTTTTAGAGTTAAAGAAATAGACATGTATTAACTTAAGACAAGTTGAGTTCTAAGGGAAAAGTGAGTAATTCATGAAATTTTTGGAGTTACATAGACCATCTATGCCTCCAGAAAGAGTATGTAGTTATCTTTGCAAGATATATATTTTTTCTTCCATTAAGGGACTTGTGCCATTATAAAAAACATTGATTTGTGAAATTAAAATATGTAGGAAGGACACATTTGGGCTGTGTTTACTATTTGAGAAGTAAACTAGATGCATCCCTTTGGACTGTTTGAAAGAATCACTGATACCAGTGATAAGGATATTTTTATCTGTGCTTAGATACTACCTTGCTTCAGTTTAAGATCTTTCAGGGTAGGGGAGCCATGCAGTGTTATCTTAATAATACAGGTAAAATCCACCATGATTTACAAATAGGGTAAGTGACTAGGGATGATAGTGACACAGCATCAGCATTATGACTGATTGAACAAGGTCTCCTTTACTGATATCTGCATCTCTTCCTAGCTGAAAATGTGTGTGTGTGTGTATGAGTGTATATGTGTGTGTATACATATGCATATATGTACATATATATGTGCACATATATATATTTATACAGTTGACCCTACCAATATCCTACCATTGACCAGAAGCCTTACAGATAACACACAGTCAATTAACACATACTTTGTATGTTATATGTATTATATACCATATTCTTATAATAAAGTAAGCTAGGGAAAAGAAAATGTTATTTAGAAAATCATAAGGAAAACATATTTACTATTCACTAAGTGGAAGTGGATCATCATAAAAGCCTTCATCATCATCATCTTCACATTGGGTAGGCTGTAAAGGAGGAGGAAGAAGGAGAGTTGATCTTGCTGTCTCAGAGGTGGCAGAGGTGGAAGAAAATCCTTGTGTAAGTGGATTCACACAGTTCAAACCCGTGTTGTTCAAGGGGTAGTAGTATACACTGTGGCTGCTAGTGCCTTATAATACTGTGGAAGTGCAAGGAAAATACACACTTGTGTATGCATTTCTTGGCTCTTCTAGCTTTGAGAAAAAAATTTGATTCATTAATTTGTTCAACACAAAACATTCTGTAACATAAATGTTGATTAAATCCTATTGATATATAATAATACAGGCCCTAAGTCATATAAAACAGATCTTTCATGGAATATTGAATAACTGAATAGAACTAACTTGTTATGTGAAATAACTAAATGTAGTATGCCAGAGAGGTGAATAATTTCAGTAGAAAATCTTGATTCTAGTCTCAAGAGATGAAGTTAAGATTGTTTTTAACCTGAAGTCCTCTTGTTCAAATGTGAACCTCAAAAACGCATTTGAATTTCATAGAGGTTCTCATTAAAACTGAATTTTAATAATATTCATTGGTCTTTGGTTTAAAAAATTTAAGAATTCCTGACTCATCATAATAAATGTTGGTGAAAGACTATATAAAAATATATTTTTCCAAAACGAGAAGAGAGAAACTACAAAAGAAAACGAGAATATATTGGAAGTGATGTTTTGAAGTAAATATGATTATGATTACATAAATGTCCATATGGACATCTATTCAAAATGCAGAGTATTTTGCACATATATAAGTCCCTTGAATGTGTTAAATGAGCACATGCAATGGATGGCCTCAGCAAACATTTATTGAGGCCATCCTTTGTGCGTGAAATGAGGGATGCAAAGAAAGGTAAGAAAGAGTGATGTCTGCATCCCATGAACTCATTGCTTAGAGATAAAAATGTACACAATGTACACAGACAGCACTACAGAATTACAAGTTAAAACGCAATGTAGTCTAGGACATGGAGGATAGAGCACCTTTCTTAAAAGGGGAAGGATCATTTGTGAAGGGTTCACATAAGACGTGGCATTTGGCTTTGCTTGGATTCATCCATTTATTTGTTCAGTAAATATTCCCTGAGTGTCTAACATTTGCCAGACAGGCACTGCAGTAGATCCAAGGAAGCAATGTTAAACAATAGGCCAGCCACCATCAGTGCAACTATTAATAATGTATTTACAGAAATTAATATATAATTATACTAATGGGATACACTATAAATGAAAAGAATGGTATGCTATGAGAGATCATTACAGAAAGAATTACTTTAGATTGGGATATTGTTCAAGGAATAGTTTACCAGGCAAAAAATGAGGATAAGGTACATTCCAAAAAAAAAAAAAGAAACAATGTTTAATTATTCACTCAACCAGTGTTTTTTCAAGACAACAGAAATGAGATAGCACTCATTATTGCAAGAGTAGCTTGAAGTTAACAATAAATTAAATTTTATTCGACTATGTTTTTTTGTTTTGTTTTGTTTTTGTTTTTGTTTATACAGATTCTTGCTCTGTCACCAGGCTGGACTGCAGTGGCGCAATCTTGGGTCACTGCAACCTCCAATTCCCCGGTTGAAGTGATTCTACTGCCTCAGCCTCCCGAGTAGCTGGGATTACAGGCACACATCATGCCCAGCTAATTTTTGTATTTTTTAGTAGAGACGGGGTATCACCATGTTGGCCAGGATGGTCTCGAACTTCTGACCTCATGATCTACCCGCCTTGGCCTCCCAAAGTGCTGGGATTACAGGCGTGGACTATGGGTATTTTATTATCATTTGATAAAACCTTGACAGCACAGATTTCTAGTTATTATTAGGTGGTGAAAAGATTCAGCTATCAAAAACATTTATAAATTAATGTAACTTTTCTATTGTCAGTGCAATAATAATTGTTACTATAACACAAAGACATGGTGGTTAGTATGGCCAATGCAAATTTTTATATAGATGCTGGGGTGGAGAATTTTCATATCCTTCCTTTCTCTCACGTAAACTCAAGTATGGACTACTGATATCACCTTTTATACTATGTTTTTAAAAAATTTCTCAGCAGGAAGACATGGATGATTCAGAGAGTAGAATGTACAGTAAGCAGAGCTAACAGATGTCAGCAGGAAATAGGAGGGACATAATCAATCTGATTCAGCTGATGCTAATTTATATGTTCATTCAGAAGGACATCTTTTCTTCAGAATTCTCCCTTTAACACGGAGGGTTCAGTTTCTTGGAAAAGGCAATTTAGTCATGTTACATAAAACTGAGTCAGAAAACAATGTAAGTTTTAACTTCCTTTCAAACAGCTATGGCTTAATATCAAAGTGGCATATGGTAGAATCGTTCCTAGGATTTTGTTCTTGCTCTTTAACTAATAGCATTGCTCTGGAGCACCTGACTTTGTATTGGATTAGAGAAAGTCAGGGTAGTTTTCTCCCAGGGGATGTAAGAATGTTCAAGAGTTAATAAGGCAAAGGATATAGTGGTGGAGCTTTCCAAGCAGACAAGCAGAGGAAACAGAATGTGTGAAGCCCTAAGGTGATGAGAAGAAGCTTCTCTGTGAACAAAAAAACCTAAGAGGGCCAATGTGACTTGAGGGTACAGAATAGGAAAGTTGAGCCTCAGAAACTTGCAAGATCAAAGCAAAACTCACCAAAACCATTTAATCAGAGAAATGATTTGGTTTGAATTTTTGTCTATAGCCTTAACATTTCATGCTTTCCACTGTTGTGATCATCTCCTTAAAAAACATACATTACATTACATTTGAATGTCCGTGTACCAGTACTAAAGCATGGCCAGTTTTCCTATTTCTACTCTCTTCGTAATTGATACAGATCAGTCAAAAGTCAAATTGATCAATAATGTCCAAAACCGTTGTCAGCATTACCACGATGACCACTTGTTCCATGCTGTATTTATCTTGACATTCATTTTAGATTTGGGTTTGTGGAGAAAAATTAGCTTCTCTGATACTTTGCCCTCTAGAGCTGGCAATAATGTCCATTTGGACTAAATTATAAACATTTAACGGTCCTTAGGATAGGAATGTTACTTTACATATCCATGTAAGAATTCTTTTATATGCTTTTTAATATTCTTTTGAAATGCATGTAGTACTATAAACTCTAGGTGTATTTATTTGAATATAGACATATGAATATAAAATCTCAGATGTTAAACAGTTTGAGATGTTTAATGTTTTATTAAAAAGACAAAAACACAGCCTGTGTAGGAATAGAATTCTGACTTGTCATGGACTAAACATACTTTGGTTTTATGCTTCTTAACATTCTGTGGTTTTATTTTTTACTATTGACAAAAATGAGGTAATAATTTTTGTTTAGTGACTTCCTGAAAGAGAATCATTTATTAAGCATTAATATGTATTATTACTTTTTATAAGAGAAATATTATCTAATTTTGATAATTATATTTTATCAGAAATGACTTATTTTGGCACATCAAAAAACCTAGCAGATAAAATTCCATGTTTTTTCCTGAATCAGATCATAATACCATTAATTTTACACTTGCATTATTTGTATTAATTAAATAATTACTTATTTGTGCTTATTAGGTTATT
Source organism: Hylobates moloch (assembly GCF_009828535.3). Classification (NCBI taxonomy): domain Eukaryota; kingdom Metazoa; phylum Chordata; class Mammalia; order Primates; family Hylobatidae; genus Hylobates; species Hylobates moloch. The sequence goes on along the minus strand of NW_026652312.1, from coordinate 1,622,999 downwards.
ACCATTGGAAAACATGTTAAAGGGTACCACTACATCATTGCAAATCTGGTAGGTGAATTAATTGGTATATATTATTTTACTAGATATGCTTATTCATTAAAAATTTAATTTTGAATGGCCAGCATTTATCAGTGGTGTTTTAAAAAATACAGTTTGATTGTAATTAGCCAGGCGTAGTGGTGGGCACCTGTAATCACAGCTACTTGGGACGCTGAGGCAGGAAAATTGCTTGAATCCAGAAGGCGGAGGCTGCAGTGAGCTGAGATCCCGCCATTGTACTCCAGCCTAGTGACAAGAGACAAACCCCCTCTCAAAAAATAATAATAATAAATAGAGCTTGATTGTATTTGATAGATTAGATATATTGCTGCAATTATGTTTTAGAATTGCTTCCCACTTTGCATCTTCTAATCAATTTCTTCTTATTATAAATGATATAAGAATTTATAGAACAATATTTGACAAGCTTCATACATTTTCTTAGATGGTGTATTTTAAGAAAAGAGAAAATCTTCAAAAATATTTAAAGTTTAATTATCCACATATTCCCTTGTCTCTGTTTTTCACCGTCTCTGTTTTTTATAAACTCTGCCCTCTGCACATTCCTTTAATTTTTAGCGTATATAATATCCGAAATAAATGTAAATTTGTGAGAATATGTCTTAGTATGAAATTAAACCTGAAAATATCTAGAATATTGAGATGCTATGCATTATTTATGACTCCCTACTTACTATGTAAGCAACAAAATGAAAATTAAATGTCTGTAGCCAATCATCTTTTCATTAAGATTCCTGTCAAAATAAGAACCACTTAATCACGGCTTCTTGGGTTTGTGTTTTCTCCAGGCCGTGGTCACTCATATTGGCTCAGAATAAACCTTTTACAATTAAAAAAGGAAGGTAGTATACTGAAGCAACAGAGTTGCTTCTATTTCCCTCTTTAAGTATCATCAGAGTCAATTTAGAATTATCACTAGACATTTCTTTTTTCAAAATAATTTAAGCCTTTACTGCTACAAAGGTTAATGTTATTTAAATAAGTAAGATGCTATGTGATTCAGGATCCCCCTCCCCCTACACCCCTGTCTCACCCAAGAACAAGAAAAAAAGGTGAGAGAAAGAGGGAGAGAGGCAGAGAGCTTATTCTAAATAGCATAATAGGACTTTGAAAAGCTTTTGACATGTACAAATTTCATGATTCCCGGTGTATCACATTGTTACATCAGAAGACATTCATTCTAGTGGTGACAGAAAGAGATAAAACAAAACAATACAACATTTACAGCCTTCCAACTGATAAATGTTTTCACTAGAAGTTGAAGGAATTTAGAATATGAAATCTCAAAACTGCATGCTATTGGGTTGCTCAAGACAAAATTTCTGTTTGGCAATGAAATGGGCAACTACTATAAAAATTCTCTAGGACTTTCCTTTAGAATGTATTAAGGAGATGCTAAGGACTCCCTAAAGAGAAACAAGAGTTAAATTAGATGAAGCTCTGTATTCAGTCTCTCCAGAACCACATTATGTACAGGAAACAGCCTGGACAGTCATTCCCCTGTGTGAATCGTGCCATTTGATGAACAACACAGAGCCACATTGAAAGCTGTGATCTTTAAAAATGTACAGATGGAGAAGATTATATTGGAACATTGAGAAATAATGACAGAAGGTGGCTCATCAATTTGAGGGCTGATATCTGATGCTATGAAAATGAAAATAAGTGTTTGAATGACCAAATTAAAAAGAAAAAAAGGCAAGTTCATGCTGTTGTCTTGCTTCTAGAGAGAAAATCTACCTAATATTTTATCTGAATTCAAGTCCTGTTTTTCTTTTTCTCAATACTTGGTTTCTTTGCCGTATGGAACTTCTAGTGAATCAATAAGTTCAAAAGGCTGTATGGTGTTGCAATTTCTGAGAGTTTGTAGGACACTTGGAAATTTTACTGACATTCAAAATTAAACAATGCCACCCAAAGTTGAAGGGCTTTCATCTTCCAAACTCTTGGGAATTTTCTTTTCTTTTCTTCCCCCTGTTCAGGTTGTAATGAGTTCTATAATAGGTGGTTATAGAAGATTTTTTTAAATATCTGCAGATAATATTATTGATTAATTTCCTCGGGAATTGCTGAATGCTTGATTGGGCTCCTAAAACACAGTCTGTGATTAAGTCCCTTACAACAGCACTGAAAAGGGTAACTTGTAAATAAGGTGGTGAAGAAGTGGTCATAAGGAAATCCAGTTCTCATTTCTCCAACCTTACTACCTGTATAGATTTAATTCTTTAAAAAGCCATGGTTCCATAATGAATTCCAGCATTAAGAAGGGTGTCTCCTAGAAATTAAAAATTCAAGAAAAAGTTGGAACAGATTACCTGATATGTTTGAATATTTTATTTTTTAAAAAGCTTTACTTATAGGCATGAAATGTTTTCATGGAAGCACTGGAAAAAATAGAGATAGGCATATAGAAATCTCTAGCAGTGAAAAAATGGGACATGATTATAAACATGGGCCGAGATCATGTTCGAGAAAGAAAATGCAGTCCTAGTACACTATTTGGCTTTGCTATGAATAATATTTAGAGTTATAAATACGTAAACACTAAGTACTGATTAAAATGGGTGAGAAGATAAGTGGTTTTGTCATGTAAGCAAATTACATACTCATGTGGGATACACAAAAACTCAATAAAATTTCTAAAATTGATAAATTAAGAAAGAGCAATAAAAATGTGTCATGCAGAATTAGGAGGTAAATATGTGAAAAGCAAATATATTAAAATTGAATGTTTTGAAGCAACTTAACTGGAACATACCTAGGGTAAAACAGAATATATGATTTTTGTTATATACCTTTTTGCACTATTTGCATTATCTTGATAAACAGAAACAAAGTTGTGAGCCAATAAAAAGTAATTACCTTCTCCTTCAGCTAAATAATATAATAATATTCATGTTTTAATATCAATAACAAAGAAAAGATTCTCCTAAATTTTTGGGTGTGGTAATTCAAAATTAATTTAGTATACTTTTAACTTTTGTATACAATAAGATAGAATAAGTATTTGTGAAATGTGAAAACATTTATAATTGAGATATATGGAAATTAATTTCATCTTTGAGAGAGATACACTATCAAGTTGATAAAATTCATGTCAGCACAATATTTGAAATCAATGTAAATATCACATAATAGTTTTAGTGATGACTGAATTCATTGCAATAATACAAGAAAATTTTTTTTTTTTAAGATTTAATATATTCTATAAAATTAGCTGGGTCAAATGGTATTTCTAGTTCTAGATCCCTGAGGAATCGCCACACTGACTTCCACAATGGCTGAACTAGTTTACAGTCCCACCAACAGTGTAAAAGTGTTCCTATTTCTCCACATCCTCTCCAGCACCTGTGGTTTCCTGACATTTTAATGATTGCCATTCTAACTGTTGTGAGATGGTATCTCATTGTGGTTTTGATTTGCATTTCTCTGATGGCCAGTGATGATGAGCATTTTTTCATGTGTCTTTTGGCTGCATAAATGTCTTCTTTTGAGAAGTGTCTGTTCATATCCTTGGCCCACTTTTTGACAGTGTTGTTTGTTTTTTTCTTGTAAATTTGTTTGAGTTCATTGTAGATTCTGGATATTAGCTCTTTGATGAGTAGATTGCAAAAATTTTCTCCCATTCTGTAGGTTGCCTGTTCACTCTGATGGTAGTTTCTTTTGCTGTGCAGAAGCTCTTTAGTTTAATTAGATCCCATTTGTCAATTTTGGCTTTTGTTGCCATTACTTTTGGTGTTTTAGACATGAAGTCCTTGCCCATGCCTATGTCCTGAATGGTATTGCCCAGGTTTTCTTCTAGGGTTTTTGTGGTTTTAGGTCTAACATTTAAGTCTTTAATCCATCTTGAATTAATTTTTGTATAAGATGTAAGGAAGGGATCCAGTTTCAGCTTTCTCCATATGGCTAGCCAGTTTTCCCAGCACCATTTATTAAATAGAGTTAAAACTAGAAATACCATTTGACCCAGCAATCCCATTACTGGGTATATACCCAAAGGATTATAAATCATGCTGCTATAAAGACACATGCACATGTATGTTTATTGTGGCACTATTCACAATAGCAAAGACTTGGAACCAACCCCAATGTCCAACAATGATAGACTGGATTAAGAAAATGTGGCACATATACACCATAGAATACTATGCAGCCATAAAAAATGATGAGTTCATGTCCTTTGTAGGGACTTGGATGAAGCTGGAAACCATCAGCAAACTATTGCAAGGACAAAAAACCAAACACCGCATGTTCTCACTCATAGGTGGGAATTGAACAATGAGAACACGTGGACACAGGGAGGGGAACATCACATACCGGGGCCTGTTGTGGGGTGGGGGGAGGGGGGAGGGATAGTATTTGGAGATATACCTAATGTTAAATGACGAGTTGCTGGGTTCAGCACACCAACATGGCACATGTATACGTATGTAACTAACCTGCACGTTGTGCACACATACCCTAAAACTTAAAGTATAATAAAAAAAATTAGCTTCCAGCTGAATGTGAAATTGTTTAATTGTTCTCAAATAGTGACTGGACATTTAGTACCTCATTTTGAAGATGTACCGATCACCTGAGTGAAGAAGCAATTCAAACAGGAGTAACTTGCTCACAAGGTTGTAGTTCTTTGAGAACTACTTTAATGTTATTAAGTGTCTGTAACCACATGGTGGTTCTCCGTTGTAGACCCAGTAAGTAAAACCTAGTCCTTATCAATGGAAGATTTCTCAATAAGGTGGAGAACATTTATGTAGGCACAACCATGAGTGTTTCATGAGATGATCCATCAGTAAACGTGTATTGATTAGGGAACCACTATGATGTTAACGTGGTGTTAGGTGCTGGTGAAGAACACTGGCTGATAAATACATGGGACATTTTCTGCAGGCTTGTTGTATCTCGTATGTTCTTTGAAATATCTAAAACCGCAATGTATAGAGTTATTTGGTAAATGTTAAGTAGCATTTGGTTCTCAAATAAAAAGTGTGACATCAATGTGTTCTATGTTTAGGGATTTACTGATGGTGACCTATTAAAAATCCAGTTTGGAGGTGCAAATGTCTCTGGATTTCAGATAGTAGACTATGATGATTCGTTGGTGTCTAAATTTATAGAAAGATGGTCAACACTGGAAGAAAAAGAATACCCTGGAGCACACACAACGACAATTAAGGTTTGCTTTGGTTTCTGTTTTTTCTTTTTCTTTCACATGTAAGGAGGGAGAAGAGCCTTGGCAAATAAGGAAGAAGGAGAAAATAATAAAGGGAGTAGACAGCACGTTTCAAAATAGCAAACACATTGACTGCTAAATATATTTTTCACATTTTTATGGTTTAAGTAAAGCTATTAGAGCTTTACTGTATTACTCTTGTGTTTTCTACTTCCTTACATCTATGATAATTTATAATAAATAAATTCATTCATTTATTAATCCATTTGGCATTTTTATTGAGTGGATTCTGAGCCAGACACTTTTTTGGTAAATAAAAAGACAGGGATAGTGTCCCTGCTCACAGTTGAATGGCAGAAAGACAAAAGCATTGAGAGAAGAATGCTTTGAAGGCAGAGAACAGCAAACTCTTAGTGACATGGAGCGGGCAGGGAATTTTTAAGCTGAGATCTGAAGAATAAGGGACAATTTTACCCTGACTGCTGTTTAGAATATTATGTTTGCAAATAAATTAAAGAACAATAGGTGTCAGTTTGTTCCTAATCTTCAAAAAGCCAACCTGCAGACAGTTCTTAGTTCAGTCAGTAAACGTATGGCCACAAAGAGAGAGAGAGAAAGAAAGAGAGTGTGTGCATGTGTGTGTGTGCGTGTATAAAATAACAGCTGATGAGTAGCCTGGTCTCTTGAACACTTTAAAAAGAAGATAAAAATCTCAATTTGCCTTAATAATTAAAACATAACTGTAATGCTTTATGCAATCAAACAAAAAATTCTTGAATGCTAAGTATTATTTGTTCCTCAGGTATAAGAGCTACACAGACTGATCTTTGTTCTCCATGGGTTTGGACACAATGAGGTCTTCACTTGTTTATTTGATGCATTTTATTGGGTATACACATGCATGCATGAATTTACTTCCGAATAGTCAATATTTCTGCTGTTGACAGGAAGGTATTTTTCCTTCAGTTGGTAACCTTATTGAGAGCAGAGTTAAGATTAAAACCCGGCTAAGGGTAGTTTAAAGAGTGAGTGGGTTGAAAGTTAAGATGATGTTCACATTCTTTATGAAAATTAAGAGCAAAAGTTGAAAAATTGTATAGTAATTTTGTTTGCGAATTATAAAGCAATTGTATATGCACCAGGCAGGACAGTGCTATTTCAGTTGCTCTTACAGTTGTACCTGAGTATGCATCATAGAGATGTTGTTTGATGATAGGTGCATGTCTATCTATGAGATTGGTCCTAGAAAAGGATTAGAAATTTTGAAGTTCTTTACTTTTGGATTTATGAATGGATCTTTTAATTTTTAAGTCAATTTTGTAAAAGCATTCCATAGGATTTTAAAGAATAACACCAAGTAAGTTTTTTTCAAAAAACGAGGTGACTTCGTGTTTGGTGACTTTAGTTGAGATTCAGTATTTGTGGCTGGGCGCGGTGGATCATGCCTGTAATCCCAGCACTTTGGGAGGCCGAGGTGGGCGGATCATGAGGTCAGGAGATCGAGACCATCCTGGCTAACACGGTGAAACCCCGTCTCTACTAAAAATACAAAAAATTAGCTGCACTACAGGCGTGGTGGCGGGCGCCTGTAGTCCCAGCTACTCGAGAGGCTGAGGCAGGAGAATGGCGTGGACCCGGGAGGTAAAGCTTGCAGTGAGCCGAGATTGCACCACTGCACTCCAGCCTGGGTGACAGAGCAAGACTCCGTCTCAAAAGAAAAAAAAAAAAAAAGACGTACTGTTTATATCGGGGAGGTACTTTTCATGTCACGAGGCTTCTGAGCAGGTAGATGGACACCCAGAGCCTTAGTTGGTGTCAGCGTATGTGTCCATCTGTGCCTAGAAGAGGTCTAACTGCTGATCCCATTCTGTGGAATTGCAGGCTTCCGTCCATTCAGAGATGGTGCCATGTAAGTTCTCTGATGGAGTGGATGTTATCCTCAAATGGAGCCAGCATGCTCCTTTCGAATATTCTGTTAGTCATTGTGTTGTCCCCGACTGCTGCCTGCTGGGAGAAGGATGAAAGCAAAATGAAATTATGTTTTTCTCCTAGAAGTCGTATCATGATTCAAGTTCACGTGCCTTGCATTAAAATGCAAGATGTATTTGCAGTGTGAGAGATGTTTGGCAATGCATTCTGTTAAAAATTTTGCCAAAACCTAGTGCCAGATTTTACTGAGTTGAGAACCTGCATTGTGACCTTTCTTGCTCCCTTCCTGCTGTATCATTTCCCCTCCATAATGCCTTCCTTTTGGTGGCTTCTGCCCATTTTCAGAGAGATCATTATGCATCTTCATTGTGAGGTGTTTCAAAGAACCTAGACTAATGTGTTTTAAAACTTAGGTTGTGAATCGCTATTTGACCCTGGGTCCAGGATTCTCATCTGTACAATGCAGTAATGACCATTAATTCCCAGGTTGCTGTGAGGATTAAATAACACTTGCAAAGGGTTAGCACAGCTTTGGAAACATAGGTGCCTATAAGGGCTAATTTGTTTTCCCAGCCATTTCCTAAAATGAGAGAATTTCAGCCAATTTCAAAGGTGTATTCCAACTTTAACATTTTATAATCCCTCTAACTCCACCCAGAGGCATATTTTATGAGGTCCCTGAAGCTTGATAAAAATTACTGAAAATCTGTGGGGAGAATGTGTTTGGGGAGGAAGTTTATCCTAACAAAGAAGTGTATTGCTTGTGTACTAGAAGGCCAGAAACTAAATATAAAGAAATGAAAAATGTATGAATCTTGTCTTTGAGAATCCAGCCTAAAGAAGGAGATAGACATATCAATCAGCAAATATAATAGACTGATAAAATATGCCAGTTTCTTGGCTATGATTCTGACAATGTTTGGAGGGAAGGTCAAGGAAGGCTTTTGCAGGAGGGATGCCTGTGCCAGGCTTTGCACATGGTTGAGAAGGAAGAAAAGTGTGGGAAGTTGCTTGGGGAAGTGCAAAATGCACAGAGAATCGAAGTAAGGCAACAGCATGAAAGATCCAGGGAACTGCACATTTGTTGCTACTACAAAAATGTAAACATTTGGGACCAGTGAGGGGGGTCATGTTATGGAAGTTGCAAGAGGTAAGGTCCTTAAATTGTCAACAGATGTGGAAGGTAGTAACAACAAGACAGTGCTTTCATAATTATTTTTGCTTCCAGGCAGAAGAGAGGAAGAAAAACTATACAAGAGATTACATAGCATCCTCTAAATATAAACAAGGAATATAGTCTCAATATATTATTTGCTTACAGAAAGGGAGTGAAATATTTCTAATGAGATTATTTACAATGAGGTTATGTCCTTTGATGTTGTCTTTTGGGTGATCAACTGAATCGGATACATTGCCTGATAAATTCATGTCACATTTTACTGCTCAACAATAAAAACTAGTGATATTGGCATAAAAATCTACAAAAATACAGTTCAATACACCAAATTCTTTCCATAGTTAGGGTTTAGGAACTATAGAAATTGTATGAAATCATGGGAGTAATAAATAAATGATTGTTCAACGTTTTCATCTTCCCCTAAAGTAAATCAGCTTCCAAGTTTTCAAATTAAAATAAATTTTATTCAGTAAATACAAATAAAATCTTAAATAAGGTTTAATATTTAACATATTTTAATAACCACCAAATATAAATTACAATGTTTAAATTTCTTCATTCTTAAGTACTATACAAAAAATAAAGTCGTGGCACTGAGATTTTAGGTCTGACTCCCTTTTACTAATTTGCTATTTGGGGAAACATTCATTCATTCATTTATTAATTCATTTATTTACTCAACACATATTTATTGTCTACTCCACAGCAGGCACTGTTCTAGGTGTCAGAAAAAAGACAAAGTTCTGGCCCTTAAGGAGATTACAGTCTTCAGACTAGAAACCAACAATTAAATTGTAGCATTGATGGAGGTTGTCTTATTGCCATCTTAAACCTATGTATTCAAAACTAAACTTTTGATTTTCCTCTACTACTTCCTCCTCAGCCTCTGGAAACTATTCCTTCAGAGGTCTTTCTTATCCCAGTTGATGGCAACTACATGTTTCAGTTTTTGCTTAGACCAAAAACTTGGTCCTTTACTTTTCTCTTTCTCTTGTAACCTACATCCTATGTATCAGAAAACACCATTAACACTGCCTCGCTTCCTACCACCTTCTCTGCAGCCAACCTAAATCCAGCTACCATCATAGGATTATTACAACAGTTTCTAAAATTGATTTCCCTCCGTTCACCCCTGCCCCTTATCTTCCATCTTTGTGGTCCTTTTAAAGCATAAATAGATTATATTGTGGTTCTGTTCCAAATGCTCCAATGTCTCTCCATTCACTTGGAGTAAAAGAGCCAAAGTCATCCTGTTGTCTTAAGAGGCCCTGTCACCTGGTGCCATGGAGCCACATCTCTGTACACTGGCTCACTGTTTCAGCCACATTGCCCTCCTTGTTGTTCCTCAACCAACCCAAGCAACTTTCTACTTCAGGGACTTTGAGCTGGCTGTTTCTTCTTCTTGACTGTTGTCCCCTTAAATATTTGCATGGCTAAGTCTCCTGCACTCCTTAGATCTCTTTCAAATCCTGTCTTCTCATGGAAGGCAATAGTAGGCTATGTATTTAAAACTGCAATCTTGCCACCATCAGGGTTTGTGCATCACCCTTCCCTGATCCAGCTTTCCCAATTCTTACCTTTTAGTTTACTGTTCTTATCATGTATGGATTCATTTCACTGTCAATTTTCTCCTCCTACTTGAAAGTAAGTGCCATTTAAAAAAAAATTCATTGAGATATCCCAGGCTCCTAGAATAAATCCTCATACATAGTAACCATCTAATAGAGACTTCCTGAATCAACAAATAAAGAAAAGCAAAGGTACTGTGGTATCACCTATGAGAAGATCCTAATCCTAATTCTGGAGGTAAGAAAAGGCTTCTCAGGGGAAGCAATATGGAATTGGAGACCTGAAGAAGTAGGAGTTAGGAGAAAGCATAAGGAACAATGATTCCAGATAAAGGAACTAGGATATATATCGTCTCCAGTGCAAGGAAAATATAAATATTTCCATAAGGCTAGAGGTGGAACAGAAATGATTTGAAGAAATGCTGAGAAATCATACTTTAGAACTGTGTAAGATCCAGAAGTTTTATGCCTTGTTGACATATTAAGGATTTTCTTGTCTGATTTGAAGAGCAACAGGGAACTACGAGAGGAGAGTGCTGATCATGGCTTTGATACAGGAAGATTACTATGGCTGCCCTGATGACGAGATTGCAGGGAGCGCTGGTGGAGTCTGGGAAGCTTTTGGAAGATATCACAGTCAGACAAGAGACAATGGTTGTCTTAATTGTGGTTGTGGCATAGGGATGGAGGGAAATAGATGGATTTGTTACATCTGCCATTTCTCTTAATTTCTTCATAAATGAAATATAATTGTAAAATAATCATTCATAGGTAATATACTGATATAAATTCAGTCAAGAGATATTTGTGGATTACAAATAAGCCTCTCCAAGGAAATCTGTCTCATTTGTATCTTATTAGCCTTAAATATCACACAGTGGTTTGCAAAGAGTAAGCACACAATAGATATTTGTAGGGAGGAAGAGTAATGAATTGAAAAATATTGAATAATTAAAGGAAAAAATATAACATTATTATTGTGATGAAATATGATTTAGATTTCTGCCATAGATTTCTGCATGTGTTCTCTTGTTGAGCCCTGGCAGAAAAGCAATGAGTTATTTTAGTTGATAAAATGTAAAGTTAATGTAGTTATCTGACCTGACCCATCATAGCCCAGGATTTACATGGGAACATTAAAACAGTCATTTTATCTTCCTTACAAGTAATTTTTTTAAAGAGAAAGAGTATAAATATATTTCCCACTATCTCAAAAATAATTTATGAATATTTCTATTTTTAGACTGATTTTTGGTATTTTTAATGTCTCCAACATTGTGTAAGGTATGACTAGCCATTCTACCTTATCACACAATAACCTTTGTTCAACTTTTGTGTCTTCAATCTCCTACTGGTGTTAAGGAATTCAACAATAATCCGTGGCTGACATTTGTGTGGCACTTTAAATAATGGCTTTCCCAAAAGAATCTCATTTTATTCTGGAAACAACTTCACATGCAGACTCAGACTTTCTTAATTGCTGTCCTAAGAGAGTTATTAGATCTGCCTGAAAATAGTATAATCTTTTTCAGTTCAGTAATTAGTGTCGTGCATTAAATAGTACCCTAGTGGCCTAATAGAATTAATTCTGCTTCTTGAGTGTTTTAACTGTCCAAACCACAGCTGGCAGACTGGCGTCCACTCTTCCTAATATTACAGCATTTTGCCCAACACAACATGGAAGTTTGAAATTTGACATATTAATTCCTTGTATTTTATAGTTTAAAAAGCATGTAAGTGACTGAAATAAACATGAATTTGATATTGATAAGATTGTTTATTTTGCAAACATGAATTTTAAAAATATGTATATCACACCATTAAAAATAAAAATGTATTATTAATATTTATAATTTAATTCAGGGGGTCTCACATCTCATTTTCATATTTCTTTATCTGTAAAGGGAACAAGTGTAGGTAAACTCTTAGGTTTCCTGCAAATCTCTAATACCATGATTATGTGAAGTGCTAACTTAAGCCCTCAATAAAACATTGTTAACATTTCAAATTTTTGCCAAATCTCTGACATCTCAAGTGGTGCCTCTATCTCTCAGAGATTGTAGTGACTTGCAGGTAGGCAGACATCTTTGGTCTCCAGGTGCCGAAATTGAATCCTAAATTACTCTGGACAATGTATATTTTGTTTTTCATAGATCACAAAAAATAAAGAACTTTCACCTTGTTATAAGATTTCTAGGAAGTAGAGAGTCAGGGAGAGGGATTTATTCAACCAACAAAATAAAAGATCTGCTTCTAAGGAAGTCCTTACCTATGGCTAAATCAAAACCAGACAATGTCTTGATTTCAGCATCTTTTTTCTGTCTTGGTGAATCTGATTAGCTTTATCTGAAAATTTGAATTCTTAAGTAATCTAAAGTTCCTGAATATAAAATTCTTAATCTGTAAGATTTTCAGTAAAGATTAATAGCCAATTTGGGTAATTTAGGCAAAAATATATTGTTTTAAATTTATTCCTTTTACATGAAGACTCTTTCTTCACAGAAGATTAAAATTATTTTATTATTTATGGAGAATAATAAAAGATGTTAATTTAGATTTCTTGCCAATGCAGCTCTCTTTTCACCCTTGGAAAATGTGATAGAGCTTGTATGCTTACTAAGGTTTTTATGAAGATTTTTATGCCTTTATGCAGTGAAGTTTCAAAGGGCACATATTCAATATGCTTTACAGTAAATTAAAGATGACCTTATCACAGACAGCTCTTTTCCATAGGGTAAACTGTAGTTGAATTTGAAATTAAGACAAGTGAATAATTTTAAGTTTATAATACATTCTCTTATACTGTTCATTTGTCTTATGGCCCTATTTGATTTGGTCACTGTTGGTTATCTTAAAAAAAAACTTTCTTAAAATTTTTCTTATAGATTTACTTATCTTTCCCAGAAATCATAATTTTTGACCCTGTTTTAAATTATTTTGTAAAAGGATGAAACTGAGAATTAATATTGGATAAGATTCTCCAGAGGAATATCATTCAATGTGTAGTAATTTTTTAACTAAATAATTGAGGCTATTTTAGAAAGGAGTAAATAAAATGTACCAGGCCATAAAACTTTTTAACATCCCGAAGTATGTTACATAAAACACTATTCTTATGGAAAATAATTGATGTTAAAGAAATTTCAAAATTGGTAATTAGTTTGGGAAATACTAATTGATCTGTTATTGTGGGATTTCTGAGGGTCTATAATATGTCAATGTGAAAATCATTTTCTGTACTTATTAGATCACAGAACCCTTTTGTGTGGAGTCAGTGGTTTTCAGAACATTGTAAAAACAAACTAGTTTTACATCAAGATAGATAATAACAAAAGAAGAAACTAATGCAAACCTACTGGTCAATAACTTACATATACAACATATTTTACAACTCATCAAGCTTCTCACTTACTATACATCTATTTATTTGATACAGTATTTGCCAAATAAAGTAACTAACCATCCCAGTGTACCTGGGATTGAAAAGGTTCCAGGGACTCAAGACTTTTCCTTGCAAAATTGTGACAACTGAGGAAAACCAGGGCCATTGGTCATCATAATTACCTCGGAATCACAGAGATCTGGATTCAAATCCACTTTTGCCACACATTTTTTGTGAAGCTGGGTAAAATGAAAGTTTGTAACTTGGAATCTTCACCTATAGAATTGGAATAAAAACGGTTGTGGCCTAGGGTTTTTTAGACTTACTGGAAAACTGTCTACCTCAGGCTTGTCACAAAGAGAACGAGGTAAACATGAATATTTTTCCCTACCTTCCTTTTCAACACTCTTATAACATAGACAGAAGAAGCACTGCTCTCCTTATTTTACCAAACAACCTTAGACAATAATACTTTAGTTCACTTGCCCAAGGCAACAGAACAGTAAATAGTAAAATCTGGGCTTGAGCCTTGTCTTCTGACGCTAAATGCAATGCTTTCTAAACTATAGTCAACTAAATTCAGGTGTTGAAGAAAATTTCTGAAAGTCGCCATTCATGGAAAATATCATAACACTTTAATAGTACTTAAATTTTAGTACTTTTTCTTTGAATATTTTTTAAATTTTATTATGATGTAGATACTATGTTTAGAAAAAGGTGCCCGTCATTGTGATAACCCATGAAAATTTATACTGTAGACTATTTATCCTCTTTTATGTTCATTAAATTTGAGCTATACACAGAACTTCTTTTCATTCCCCCCTTTTTTGGTGTTAGAATACTGTTTTCTGGTATCAGAGATTACAGTAATGTATTATTGATTGGTTTGGCTGATGACTATTGGACATAACAAACATGTCTAAAATGCATATTTCATTTTATTTTTGAAAAATAAGTCTCAATAAATATACATTTAAAGCAAAGTAAAAAGCACATTTGGAAAATGGACTGTAAAAATGATTTCCCAGATTTCTTCTTAATGTGTGGCTATGATGCCATTGTGATATAGCACTGCAAAGCAAAATGGTCATCCACTGAAATATAAATTTCTAACTCAGCTGAGGGACTTCGCAGAACATAAACATAGGGGCAGAGATGAAGCATTTGTTTTCAAAGGAGATAGTTACATTGCCATCATGCTCCTTTCAAATTCATTTACATCTAGTTTAATGAATGGTAGAATAAAACTGAAATATTTAACTATCCAATAAAAAATGTGAACAAATTTGTTTAGAAAAATAAATGAGCCATACATGCAGAACATAAGCAAAAAGGAACTCTGGATACAGAAGCTGTTGATATTCTCTCAGCCCAGAATTGTGTTTCTATGATTGTGACTTTTAATTTAAAATGGTAATAGGCTTAAGACTTGATTAGTTTTGAGCATTTGAAAAAGGTTGAAAGGATTTTTACTTTTAATGTGTGCATGCTCTGAATCATAGTCATAATATGCTACGTGGATCTAAATGCTTTAAATTCATTCAAGCTAATCATATTTTTTAAATGTAGTTAACCAACATTTGTAGACCTCAAACACATTTAGTAGATGGCTTTATAGCTTTCCCTTAGTAATGTGAGCAAGCTAAGTCAAAAATGTTGGCTTTTAGCTATGATCATAATTTCCATACAAACTGCAATATTTTAAAATATTTGGCTTATTCAATTTAGGTTACATTTCTTTTTCAGAGACCTAAACATTATTGTAAGAATTATTTTGGCAATAAACTTATCACTGTATAAAAACAAATTAATCAATTTTTTTCCTTTAGAATAGAAACAAACATACAAGTGAAGCAGATATATCTTGATGTGATATTTCTTATTTGCTTCAAGAAGTATTTTCTTAAGTAGATGTGCTGTATTGTCGTCTCAGGTGAACAACAGAGTATGGGGAGCTTAGTGGTTTTACTGTTAGATGGCTTATCATTTTTCCATGACAAGGAAGGCAAGATTTTCAGCGCAATTTAGAGAAAGAGAAGTGTGTGGAGGTCTGGGTATTTAGAGAAGACAAAGATGAAATTATCATTTTTGGGAGTGAAAGACCTGAAATACTAAGGAACTGAGTAGAATTATTTGGGAATGCTGAGTGCCTGTTTTGGATTGGTGATCAAGAATTTAGCATGTCACAAAATCAGTATGGTACAGTATTGCATTTTTTTCTCCCAAGCTTCACCATACTTTTAGTACCTACAGATTGAAAAATAATGACAGAAATTTTCTCAACATTCAGTAAAACTTTAATGTCAAAATGTAATTAATCATTAACTGACAGCATCATCCATTTGGCAAATGGTAGTATAGATACATGCACCTACTACTACTTATCTAGACACTGACAGCGCCTGGTACACATGTAGTATTAATCTGCTTGGCCCTAGAACCTATAATAATTCTGCTGTCCCATTGGGATCTGAATACCATAAGTTTGGAAGCAATGTTATCATACACTATTGAAGCAGGGAGGCATGGGGGCATAGAAATTATGAAGTTTTGTGGTTCTTCTACATGATTACCAGAATCGCCTAGGGGAGCCTAAGTAGACACCCCTAAAACCACTGCAGATCAGTGTGAGCATGACCACGGTTGAATTAGAGACTAAGAATCCTGAAACTAATCCATATTCCTTCTGCATTGACAAATGAATTTCTCATTAGACTGTAAAGAAATATTAATTGTTAATCTTATAATTTTATATATTACCATAGCAGGCTATAAAGTGAGGCTGTAACAAGAAGCAGGTTAGAAAAAAAAAGAAAAATAAACATTGACACAATTATTATGAAAAGGTCTCACCTGAAACAGCTGAGATATTAACATAATAGAAAATGTTTAGAGTCAAGAGCACATTTCATAGTCACCATGTTTTGTAATGCTTCTCTTCGATTCTTAGGTTTCTAGATGCAGAAATTGTGTTTAAATTCTTGGACTTTTAAATGGTATTGTGTGCTGAACAACTGCAGTCTCGATTGCTGGGGTGCAGTGAGTTTCTGAATTTTCTCCCGTGCTTATGAAATGTGTGTAATCCTTTGCAGTATACTTCTGCTCTGACCTATGATGCTGTTCAAGTGATGACTGAAGCCTTCCGCAACCTAAGGAAGCAAAGAATTGAAATCTCCCGAAGGGGGAATGCGGGAGACTGTCTGGCAAACCCAGCAGTGCCCTGGGGACAAGGTGTAGAAATAGAAAGGGCCCTCAAACAGGTCAGTTACTCAAAATAATCGCTAACGTGACTTAATATGGCCATTAATGTTTTCTTCCTGCTAAATTAGTCATCCTGGTCTTATTCCTTATGTCTAATATACAGGCAATGTTCTTTTCTAACAACACAAAGGTAAGTTGAAGAGAGAAACAAACTTTATTGATGTAGTTTTCTTGACTTCAGCTGGTTAAAGTAATCTGTACAGTGTATGTGTTTGGTTGAAGTCAATATATAACTCTGCTCCTTTCCCATTTCTTCATTAGGTTCAGGTTGAAGGTCTCTCAGGAAATATAAAGTTTGACCAGAATGGAAAAAGAATAAACTATACAATTAACATCATGGAGCTCAAAACTAATGGGCCCCGGAAGGTAAATCCTTAGTGATTTAAAGGCAGTTCTATGTGAGGAGGTGAGTTAGCTAGCCTATGAGCTCACCCGTCCAGAGAATTCTGGAGATGTGTATTCACATAGAGTTTAACAACTTCCAGAAACAGATATATTTTGAAGTTTTTTTTTTCCTAAAGTCTGTTTATTTCTGGTAAGTAACATTGAATTATAATTTTAAAAATAATTGTAGGTAGAGCTGTTGAACTTTAATTTTTTAGACTGAAGTGGAAGTCTTTAATGAAAAGAGAAAGAACTATTGTTGAAGGTTTACGGTTCAGAAGACAAAAAGTAGCTAGTGCAAATATGCATGTAACTGCTCAATTCAACATCAACCTTTTAGCTGTTTAGGCTAAAATGTCATTATTTGGATTTTAATTACATTTCTATATGACCACTCCCAAACAATTACTCTTAGAAAATACGAAAAGTGAATATGAAGAGACAAGTCATTTTTAGGAATTTTTTTATACTTCCTTTTATTCCTGTTAGATTCACGTATCTAAAAGACATTTCTATTTAGAACAAGTCCAGTAAATGTGGGTCTAATTTCAGATTCAGAATGGCTTTGAAAATGATTAAATGCTGTGCTAATAGACAAGTCATTTATCCATACGTCTGTCTGCTGTAACCTTTTCCAGATTGGCTACTGGAGTGAAGTGGACAAAATGGTTGTTACTCTTACTGAGCTCCCTTCTGGAAATGACACTTCTGGGCTTGAGAATAAGACTGTTGTTGTCACCACAATTTTGGTAATTTGCTACATATGCCATGTTTTACTTTGTATTTTCTTATGGCTAATATCTGCAGGAGTAGCTATTTATATTTTAGGAGAATAATATCTGTTTTGCTTCTTTTGTAATGTTTTAATTATTGATTGCATATTTATTCTGTTAAAAGGAATGCACAAGATCTAGCTAAAGCATTGAAAATGTTCCCCATTTTCTTTAAGGAACGCTACAGTTTACACAGATAATTCCTACCCTGGTGCTTACATCGGTGAACAATTGGGGAATGTCTTGAAGAGTGTTCCTCATATTTCTGCGAGTTCTTCACCTTTCCATTCCCACCCAATACGGTGTAAATTCTTTCTTTCCCTTTGTTACATGATTTCATGATGATGTTGAGTTGTCTTTATTCTATCTAATGAAATATGATCTCCTTAAAGATAAGGATTATTTCCCTTGTTTTTACTCCAAATTTCAGCACTGGTTGGCACATAGCTAGTACACAATAAATGCATATTGAATGAATAAGGAAAAATTGAACTGGATCTTCAACACCCACACTTTGGATAGATGGAAGAGAGATGTGGATCAGCATGACAAGCTGTTGGTGAAATGAAATGGAGAAAATGGTGTTCGTTATAGGACAGAATTTTGTGACAAACTATTTTGTTGTATTTTCTTTTACAAAAAAAAAAAAATGGCCTTAGCAGTGAAGTTGTAACTTGGTGTGATTTATTCTCCTAACAATATTGAGAGTAGATATAGATAGATTGATAAGGGATTTGAATTAAAGCATTGGTAGGCAATTGAAAATCTCTTGATAAGTGCAAATTAGACATTTGAGGATTTTTCCCTTTATCATGCCATTGAGAGGAACTATCTCATTGAGACCCCAAATATCCTCAGTGTCACTTTCCAGTGGAGAATATTGGACTGTGTTGATTCATTTTTTCTTGCTTCCTTTTTCTTACGTTTACAGGGGGAAGCTACTCTCTAGCTATACTTGTAGCATCATTCTAGGATATTGTATCTCACAGATGAAATGAGACCTGAAGCCTGCGGGGGTAGAATCAGTACATCATCATGACAATGATCCTTTCAGTTTGTGTATCACTGGCCATGAACGTGATTTCCACATGAACCTTATCTTTGGGACAGCAGTGACACAGGGTTTTGGGTGAATGCTGGTTTGGGGATTGGCCTAACCTTAATCAAGGTTAAGGGTGTGGTGAATCCAAACTTGAATAAAATAGGTGTTGAGCAGCAATATTTTTCTTTAAGTCCTAGTAATGACAAACATGGCTAGAGAATATACAAAGACTTTGTGATTTTGAGTATCTTGTTACTCAGTATGCTTGCGTACAAGCCATCTTAATGAATTATAGTGATAGACATTCTGAGTCTTTCTGGGGGAAAACATTATGCTTAAATTATTCCTCTACTGTTGTGTGTTCACCATCTATATTCTTCATTCACTCTGGCTAACAGGTAATAATTAAACCAGAAGATTTGATTCAATGAGAGTACATAATTAACACAGATATTTTAATCAGCTAAAGCAAAGTCTTTTCATGTAGGAATCTCCGTATGTTATGATGAAGAAAAATCATGAAATGCTTGAAGGCAATGAGCGCTATGAGGGCTACTGTGTTGACCTGGCTGCAGAAATCGCCAAACATTGTGGGTTCAAGTACAAGTTGACGATTGTTGGTGATGGCAAGTATGGGGCCAGGGATGCAGACACGAAAATTTGGAATGGGATGGTTGGAGAACTTGTATATGGGGTAAGTATAGCTCTTCTCATAGATAAAGTCATTCAATTTGAATTATTGTTGACAGACTGCTTCCTCTCCCTGTGAAGTATCTATATCTGAGGTTGTTGATTTCCCACATTACTCTAGAAACATTATCTTGTTGATTTGTGAACATCTGAAAGATTAAGATTGAAGCCAGAAGTAGACATGTAGATTAACTGAGACAAGCATTTCATCTCTCGAGGCATATGGGCCATATGTATTGTCAAAAGGCTGCAAATGCATGGATGCAGTGCAGATGTGTAATGATCATATTCAAGCCAGATGGGTATACTGTGTATTCATAAAGAGGAGGAGTATTCAGGGAATAATTCCTTTTTGTTTATCCTTTACTGGGACTATACCAAGGAAAAAATTATTGTCATTTTTCTGATTTCCTCTCCTTTTTCTTTGATCCAGTGACATAACCACGATTCCCTTTTCACCATGACTCCAGGTACTATTACTTTCCTTTTTTTCCCTTACAGAAAGCTGATATTGCAATTGCTCCATTAACTATTACCCTTGTGAGAGAAGAGGTGATTGACTTCTCAAAGCCCTTCATGAGCCTCGGGATATCGATCATGATCAAGAAGCCTCAGAAGTCCAAACCAGGAGTGTTTTCCTTTCTTGATCCTTTAGCCTATGAGATCTGGATGTGCATTGTTTTTGCCTACATTGGGGTCAGTGTAGTTTTATTCCTGGTCAGCAGATTTAGCCCCTACGAGTGGCACACTGAGGAGTTTGAAGATGGAAGAGAAACACAAAGTAGTGAATCAACTAATGAATTTGGGATTTTTAATAGTCTCTGGTTTTCGTTGGGTGCCTTTATGCAGCAAGGATGCGATATTTCGCCAAGGTTGGTTACTCACCTGCTTCAACTTTGTGCATTTTAGGTCTCAAGTAGACATTCATGGTGTTTATGAATTCACCCTAAAGAAGTTACCAGCTGCCGACTTCCTGTCCAAGCAGTTTAAGACTCTTAAAGGACATCCTCTTAGCTTCGGCATAAGTCTGTGAAATATTTGAACAATATTCTTCGAATGTTGCTCATCTATTTCCCTGGTGAAATTATACACACCATGGAGAGGCTATAAAATGCATAAGGTTCCTATCATTCCATGCCTTCTTGGAGGGGTACCGTGTTTTTGCTGCATATTCTCATTTTACAGTCATCTGTGTGTTGATCCACAGACCTGTATATGGGAAAATGGGCAACATTATTTATTAACTGCAAAGTAACACCTTGTTAGATAAAACTTCGTTGGCACAAATCTCATCTCTTTTATTTTCCCATCATTAGCTCATGGAAATGGTATGGGAGAGATATTATAAAATTTATTTTTTTTCTAGGTGAGGTTGCTGGATTAATATAATAGCATATTTTCAACTACCCACAAATGCCTGGAAGGGACTAATCATTCATTAAAAAACCTGTCCATATCGAATGGTAATATACAGACAGGGAATAAACTCACCTACCTTTAATCTCATTATGATATGTTAAATCTCTGCACTAGAATGCCTAATTATAGTGAATCTACCACAAAGTCCCTATTGATTTTATTCATGTTGCACATATGAATAAGAATGATAGCCATGTTTGGCTCTTCGGAGGAATAAATCATGCTTTTTCTAGTGTGATTAACATTTAAAGTCAAAATGATTATCAGTCTGCTGGCGCATTTTAATTTGGGCTCTATTACCCTTCTTCGATTTTACGGGATATCTTAATAACTAGTGGAGCGGGTGCCTTTCGTGATACAATTTGATTATATTGTAAATTTTTAAAATCAGTTTTGAGAATAACAAGTGATTAAGAAAACTGAAGCTCAAAGATTTGCATGTTTTGCCATCTTTTTAGTATATTTCACAGAGTAAGATAAAGGAAATACATCATGTAGGCAGAAAGTATCATGTAGGCAGAAATTATCAGTAGCTTACTTCTCTGATAGTAGGTAATTATAGTGGGAATGATAAAAATAATTACATTTTTATGAATTATACATATTTTAAAAATCTTGGTTCCACCAGATTCCCTGTGACTTCCCTGTGGGACTTCAGTGAATTAGAAATATGCCAATGGAATTTGCACAGCATGACATATTTGTGTATATATATATATGTATATGTGTATATATATACACATATATATTTTTTTACCTCTGACAAAATATATAAGATTCATAGTTTTATCATCTCTGTATTTAGTTTATTTGATCTAAGTTAAAGATATACAGAGAAGTTTCTAATAATTTGGAGGCAAATACTAACCAAATTGGGGTCTCAGAGAACATTCTGATCCATAAAATGATAAAGAAGTGGTTCACCCTTTGGTAAGAAGGACAGTGAAGTATGTTACCCTAGTTCTGAAATGTAAGGCAATAATATCCTGTGCTATGCCTTTTGGATAGTAGGGAGAAGTGTATGTGGGTTCATTACGAGGTAAGACATGTCAGCCCAGTCTGGCCTGGGTTCCGGTAGATGCCTGCGCCTGGGCATGATGGCACTGCAGGTAGTTGTTTAGGTATCCAGTGTTTGTCGAGGAGTGGGAAACCTATCTGCACACAGGGGCTGGAGCACAAGGCATATCAGCAATCTGTATTATCCCAGAGTCGACCATGACATACAGATGACTTCTCCTTTTCATCAAGGCTGCATCTAAATTAAGATGTTTTTTCTATGCTTTTGATTTCATTCATGAGTCATGACACTACAATTTCACATGTAGTAACTTTTATTTCCTGGTAGGATAAACAGATTTTTAGATAGCATATTTTTCCTTGTTATTGATTGGTATTTTTTCATTCAGAATGCATTTGATAAAAATTTATTTTATTAAAACATTTGAGGTACATATCGTTCACTTATGCTATATATATGAATTTTTAAATTCAACATAATACATTGGAAAAGTTAATGATTTTTAATGAACAAAACTATCATTTTTTAAGAATGCAATGTTGGTTACCCTAGTTGAGAAGAATACAGTAGTTTATTATCATTTTTAAAAAGCATGACATCCACAGATCACTTTAGAAATGTCTTTAAATATTAAAAAAATTATGATTCTTTTCCAAGTAAAATGATATGAAACTATATTATTAATGTTAATAGGACACATTTAAGTTGTAATCTAGAGTTATTTATTAAATTAAGTGACTTCTCATTTGTCTGAAATTAAGTTTAGAATATCTTAACTACAAGACATGGTCTCATGAAGAATAGAATCACAGAAATTATGACAGCAATATGCTGTAAAGGTTATTTTTATTGTCCTGTTTGCTTCTCGATTGTCCCCAATGACCCTAAAGGAATCAAATGAATATAAAAACGTGTATCATTTAAAAAATGATTTAGTAGGGATTAAAAAGAAATAAGAGCATATGCACATTTCTTTATTCCTTTGGTGCTGATGCTGATGGGCAAAAGTTTTACTTTTAATTGTAGAAGTAATTTTTGTCTGTCACCATAAAATAATATTGAATTTCCTTCTCTGCATAATTTCTCAGGAACTCTTTGAGAAACATGAATTGATACTTTAAAAATACTTAAAAGTCTCTACTAAAAATACAAAAAAATTAGCCGGGTGTGGTGGCGGGCGCCTGTAGTCCCAGCTACTCGGAGAGGCTGAGGCATGAGAATGGCGTGAACCCGGGAGGCGGAGCTTGCAGTGAGCCGAGATTGCACCAATGCACTCCAGCCCGGGCGACAGAGCGAGACTCCCGTCTCAAAAAAAAAAAAAAAAAAGTAAATGATAAATAGCTGAAGTACTTTTCACCTTTGAATTATTTATAAGTCCAATAAAAATTTTTAGATATCATGTACATTTTAAATCAGTTGACATATTAAATCTGATAAAAGGAATGGAATAGAGGACAACTTACATCTAACTTTCCTTAATTTTTACAACTGGAATAGAATGACACAAAAATGATTCTTAAACATATCATAAATTAATATGCAATATGTGGAGTCAAAAGCAATTACCATGTAATCAGCTTTTGTTTTAAGGGATTTGAGCAGTCAGGTGCTGAATCTGCCTTCTTAAATACATCATACATGTCATATAACTATACTTGCCATTGATATTGGATAAATAGTGAACATTATGAGAGTGATTGTGTCTACATAAGGCATTTTTCAAATGTAAAATATATTTAATGTCCTTTTCAGAATATATGTGAGAAGTGTTTAACTTTTTCCATCCTTTCATTTTTTTTTTGTATTCTGTACAGACTTTGTGATAAAGACCCTTAATTATATTCTTTTTGTTATTCCTTGCTATTTTTCTCTCTCTATCTCCCTTATTTTAGCAACTGATGTTTTTATATCAAAAAACTTTTCATTTAAGTTAGCTTCTCTCCTTTCTTAACTGCTTGAGTGGTTTATTCTACAAATATTTTCCAAGTGTTTGATCTAGAATATGTTTCATCAAAAGATTTATTTCTTACTGTTAATTGTCAGAAACTTTAGATCATAAATTGCCAATCATGATCTAAAGTTTTAGAAATATCACTTATTCACACTAGCAAGTCTAATTGTTAGACATAGCAGAGTTATTGACAACAGAGAAAGGGTTAGTTTTATTGGTTTGTCAGTATCACTTAAATTCTTAGTTATGTGCAGAATCCCATCAGATCTTTCAAAATAATACAGTGTATATCTTTTTCTATATCTCTATACCTGTATTCCTCTACTTCATGTTTTAAAGTAAATTATTGGGAATCTATTAAGCTTTTAAAAACTATTTTATGTAAGAATTTGTAGTCAGAAAAATAGTTATTTTATTATACATCAAACTAGAAATTTATGTCTTCACACTTTTAAATGTCTAATTTGTTTTCTTTGAGTTTTATTTATTTTTTTTTAAGCAGGACACATAAAGGAACAGGGTCATAGCCATCCACACTCTGAAGCCATCTGATTTTTATTCATTAATAGTTATATTTTGTGCGGTATCTTTGCTTGTAGCATTATTTTTTCCTAATTTTTCTCTCCTGTACTGTATCTAATACCTATGTTTTACATACACAAAATTAACAAAATTTGAGGCCTTTTTTGTTTTGGAAATTCACTGATTGCATTAAAGGGAGGGTTTCTTTGGTGTTTAAAGTTACATCTGTAGAGTATGCTTTTTTTAATTTTTGATTTTTTTCATAAACGTTGTTATGAGCTTTGCTGGTGATATTACATTCTCTTGTTTATGTTTACTTACGTCATGAGTGGATAAATTTTTATGAGTATTTGTAAATTTCTTGAAATTGCTTTCTTATGGGATTCATGTCATAAACTATTTGGGCGTTACAATTATGAAAGTATTCCAGAAATCAGAAGTTTTGACCTGTGTGTATGTTATTAAATTTAGCTACTTTGTACTCCTTGCCCAAAATGTTTAATGATTTCCAGTTTCATTAACTAGTAGATACATTGAAAAATATAAAATTAAATATTCCCCTATAAGTCAATATTTGCATAATGCTGTTAACTTGTTTTTTTATTAGGTCATTCATTTCACTTTACAAATCCATTTCATACTTGTTATTAGATCCCTCTCTGGGCGCATTGTTGGAGGTGTGTGGTGGTTCTTTACCCTGATCATAATCTCCTCCTACACGGCTAACTTAGCTGCCTTCCTGACTGTAGAGAGGATGGTGTCTCCCATCGAAAGTGCTGAGGATCTTTCTAAGCAAACAGAAATTGCTTATGGAACATTAGACTCTGGCTCCACTAAAGAGTTTTTCAGGGTAAGAGATTCTGCTTTGTAGTTTCTGATTTTGTTCCTGAAATTTAACCTATTTAAACTTTGTTTCCCTCCCATAGTCAATTCCAAGGTACTATGTGAAAGTTAACGCTAATTCTATCTCTGTTCTTGACCTTGTCTCTGTTTCTGACCCTTCCCTATCCCGATACTTAGGTCTAGCTCTAGTTTTTGATTCCTAACTCCTTAGGAGAAAAATCACAATGTTGCAATGAAATCTGTTTTACAAAAATTGATTGTCCTTTTGGAACAAAATTGAAGTAAAGTATAGTAGTTAAGTTTAGATTATTATGCTTTCAACAAAACATCTTATTTTTGTTTGATTTTAAGTAAATATGACTGCATGTATCTTACCTAGTTTGTAATTGAAAAACTCACATTCAAACCAATTATGTTAATTATGTGTGAGGAAACAGACTATGTTCATATGTGTCGATTCTGAATTTTCTGTTCAAAGCTTCCAAGGAAAAGCCAACAAAGGCCCTCCACTTCCTAACTTTTAAAATATGTAGCATATTTATACAGAGCCTATTAGATGTAGGTTACTTTTTTCTTTTAACTTTTGTTCTTATGCTCTGTTTATAAGATAAGCCCAAGGACCTGATGTTGCCATAATTTTCTTTCTCTCTACTACTGTGTGTATAAAACAACTCTTTCTATGAAAATGTTTAAATGCAGCTGATTAACTTATGTCTGAAGCCAATATATGTGACATATAATGGTCTCTGATAATCTACAAATATCTTCGAATATATCTGAGTTTCAGTGAAATCTAGTCCAACTTATTCTGGAATTAGGATTAGGACCTTCAAATGGCCGTCAAAATTTGAAGACTATCTCATGCTACATTACCTCTGATCTCTTTTCTGAATAACTTCAGTTCAGCTGAAGATACTATGGGAGAAAGGGTTCTGGGAGTGGGGGTGGTAGAACCATAGCTAATAACAGATAGTAACTTGGGTGTATGTGAAGAGTCCAGGACCTTGATGAATTAATTAGGTACCTCAATATAAGTGCAAAAATGTGGGCCATCAGCAGCTTTTTTTTACTTTAATGAAGATTTTAGAATGAATCTTGTAATGTAGATTTCTTACTAATGACAATGTATTATCATTTCTAAACATATGCAATACGTGTATGAATACTAGGTTTAAAAATGTTGTATGTTCCTCAATTAGCAGTGCATTTGAAAGCATTTTTAATATTTGTATGCAATGTGGCTTGCTTTTATCTTATTTGGAAAAATAAGGTGCTCCCTCTTGAAGTAAATGAGATCTATGAGAATGATGCAGATGCCTGTTATAACAGGATTTACTTGGTGCTACTTATGTTGATTAAAATAATCTTAATTATTTTCAGACTCTCTCTTCCAGTTGAGTATGCATCTATGGAGAGTTTCAGTTATTACCTTGTTTGGACAATAGTGGTGGCAGCTACCTTTCCCTACTACACATTCACATTCACAAAGCTTTTCAGTATGTCTTCACTGAGTCAATCATAGAAACGTGTCTTAATCACCAAGGTGCCATAATTGTATGGCCAGTGTATTCACATTCCCTAGTAGACAAGATAAGAAAGCTAGTTGAGTTTGGGAAAAGAATGTTGCTACTGTTTTGTTTCAGTGCACTAACCTCATGGAGCCCATTTGTTCCAATATGCAATTGTGGAGGTTTTATAAGGTTGTGGAGCTTTTCTTCCCTAGAGTAATAGAGAAGTGATGTTGGATAGTTAGGCAAACTGATGACTTCTATCTATCAGTATAGCTCCCCAAAGAAGTTTCTTATCCATTACCTCTTTTAATCTAACAATATTTCTGTCTGGTAGTCAGGGCAATGATTTTTGTTTGATATCTGAGCATTATTAAATGGAAGCTCAGATAATTTGGGGTATTTGATCAAATTCATGCAACTAATAAGTCTTTTCCTCCTAGCCAGGGTTCTTTCCATACACTATTTTTCCTCGTGCAGCAAAGTCTCTGGATTTATTTCACTGCCTTCATGCTCTGTTCTTGGTTACATCCACACTTGCTTGTGTAATGCTAGAGACACGGTTGAACCCCAAGCAAGTCCTCACAGTTCCTCTCAAACTATCTCCAAGAGGAACTGTTGATGAATTTACATTGGCTAGGTCTCAGTGCATATAATGTTGTAGTGAGCTTCTCCTTATCTAGAGAAAGAAGAGTGTGGGCTCAAACTTGTTTAAAATCACATTATTCTGTTTGTACCAAAAAAAGAGAAGCCAACAAAACAGCATGCATCACCAAAGAGAGTAAGAAATTTATATGTTAATTCTTTCATTGAAATATATGACTTGGTTGCAATTTGGGAAATTATGTATATAACAGTTTTGTTTCTTCAAGTTGAATTAAATAAAAATGTTGCTAGTTCATGAGTAATTTTGAGAAATTTTGCTAACTTATAATAATATTTGATAATTGGATGCCGTGATGATTATAGTAAGGAAAATCTTATTTTTGCTTCTGATTCTCAAAATGTTTTCTAGGATACTATGGCTTTCCAACTGTATCCATCAAGTATCATACCTTTCACATAGAGTTCACTGAATTAGTATAAGGAAATTGAATAACAGATTCCCTTTGAGTCAATAACTTTTTTCATAGAATGTTGAAGCTAATTTAGAGACATTTTAAAGACAAAAAAACTTGATTTTCATTAATATTGTTTCCTTAAATCATAGGGTCAACTGCAGTATGTCTATTGGCTATAGTGTGGTTGAATTGCTGACTTTCTGTGGAAAAATGTGGCAAAGGAAATTCTTGTTTCTATTCCTAAAATTAACATTCACCACAGGTCTTGGGTTCATCCTCTCTCAACTTTCCTTTGGTCCTAAGGAATTTGGGGGCTTCTGTGTAAGGTAGATACAGAACAGAGTGAAAGCTGGCAGACTGATTATTATGGTACCCAGCCTACCAGGAAAGGGATATGGATGAAGTGGGCTGAAGCCAGGCTGAAAACACGTATTGCTTACTTTCTTCTCTGCCCATTCATTATGCTTACTTTCGGAGCCAAGACCCAGTAAAATAGCTGATAACACATGCAATAATACACTTTTACCACTTGCCAATCTTTAAAGTTCTAACATTTATCTTCATGTTTTGTAATGTGGCTTAATTTGGCTTTAGTTATAGCTTTTTCCTTTTTATGCTCTTTTACAACTAGGAATTTTATTAGTTGTATTATTGTTAAATTTTCTGCTATCACTGGGTTTATTAAGTCAACTGTTGGTTTTCATCATAGCCAGAGATTTGGATTTAGCATCACAGACATGGATTTGAGAAGTTAGGTCATTGTTTAAATTTCAAATAATAACTAACTGAAAGATAAAAAATAAGCTGAGACCATTTAGAAATTAATGGCCAGTTCTAAAATAGAATTCAGAATTTTGAACTCCTAGTCTTTTGTCTCAATGTTAATTGTTTCATAAAAGTATATTCTTGTTGAGATAGAAGCACTTCATATAAATTTATAAGATGAATATTTTATTTGATAGTTAGGGATCTGTTTTGTACTGACATGATGTTTGTTCTTCCATTAAAGTCTAAGATATTTTCAGATTTCAGATAAATAATAGCAAACCATATTATATTAATATTACTTTAGTAAAGTCAGTGAGTATGTAATTGTTGTAGAAGTTCAATTTAAGCTGCAGATTTTCTAATTTAAAATCTATACTTTCCTTCAGTGATGATCATTAAACGAAACATTCATGAAATATTTACTTCGTTTTGCTTGAAAGAGAGAGTAAATGGGGAACAATCTTGTAACCACCAAGAGATGTGAGGAAAATTAGTCTATGTCTTCATTTTCTGCAGTTTTCTGTTTATGGAACCGATGCACATCCTTGTACAGAGTGAATGATAAAGTCTGAATCATTCTGGAGTTACTGATCATCCCTAATTATAGTGCCACTGTAGCATACCTATAATTAAGAGAGAATTAGCCTTTCAATTATAAGCCACTATTTTTAGAGCTTTACATTTTAATAATTTCTTATCTCAATAAAATAGGACAGACCTTGAATTAGATGACTTTGTGTAGAAAATGATTTTATAGGACCCATATGCAGTATGTTACTATAGAAACTTTGATTTTTAAGGACAGGAAATGGTTTTCTTATCTAAACCTATCATTGGCCTGTCAAACCACAAAGCACAAGTATTAACTTGCAGATAGGAAGTAACTCTTCGTGCCTGTGCTGTCTCCCACACGCAATCTGTTCCTTCTGGTTGTCTCCTCTGGGAGGATGGGGGACACAGATTATTCTCTAAATATATGGTCTACTTTGATGATAATGTTGGAAGAAAAAGATTCTAAACATTGCCAAAATGAAGGTATTTGCCTTCTTGTTCAATGCAGTTTGTTCCATCTGCAAAAGATAAATTTAGTCTGATAATAAACCATGAGACTCTACTGTTATTACTCTGTATTGTAGACTTTTTATAGTTTAGAAATAGTATAAATAATGGATAACTAGTATTAATGCAGCTGTTACTTACCAGTGAAATAATTAGTTTGAAGTTTTCCATATGCATACGTGGTATACTATATAATCAATATTACAAGAGAATTAAAATAATTGAGAGTATTTTTTAAAGATGGTAACCTTTTTTCAACTCTCTCTATGGCATACAATACTTATTTATATTTACATATGAAAACATTCCTGAAAAGTAATTGCAAATAAAAAAGGTCTAGCCATTATGACACCTCTTCTATGGAACTGTATTAATTGCTATTTCATTAAAGTTACATTTAAGTCAGTTATTGTTTGTGTTTAGTAATAATACAGCATGATTTCTTTATTGCCATGTTATAAATAACGGATTTTATGAATTTGTCATTCCCCATACTTATTTTATTATTCCCGGTATTGCTAATGATTTATCTGCCACAATTGCCTCTATTGCCTGTTCCTATGAAGGCAGAAATATGTATGTTTATGATGCATATGTATATATCTATTTATCAATACATAATATCTTTCAAATCTTTTGGAAATAAAATGAGCGTAGCCATTTGTGTCTCTATATATGTAGAACGTTACTCATATCGAAATAGACCCTTCATAGATGTGTCACCCATGCTTAAATATTTAAATGGTTTCAAAAATAGTAGGTATTAAATAAATGCTGAATGTGAATAAATAAGGAAAAAATAGCATCAATGCATATGTTGCAAGTCACTCATGCATGGTTAGTCATCTATTACAAATTTTCCTTCCTCAGTTTTTTGGGGGCTTGATTATAGCAGAACAATCTGCACAGCTGACAACTCTTGCATGCCCAATCCTTCTCTAGATGATCCAGGAGATGTTAAAATCATTTCCTCTCTGGTTGGCAGTTTTTCTTTCTCTGACATTTTAATTTTTCTCACCATTCCACAGAACATCTGAGAAAGCACTGAATTCATAAAGCATCCTAAATGTATTTACGAATACATTTAGCCTAAGTTGCCTTCGGGAGAACCCATGATCTCTGATTTCAGCTAACACTAGCTGGGTTAACAATACAGGAAGGGTCGAATTGCTTCCTTTAAAACGTATTGCCCAGTTTAAGGACCATGCAGCTCATTCAGTAGTTCTTAAATTTCATAGGAAGAGACAAATAAGGAAATGTAGAAGAAGCCATAATGAATCATGTGTTTTTTCGTGACCCAATGCTAAGGAAGGTGTATGTCCGCTTGTTGAATTGTAATTATTATGCAAAGTGTCAGCTTTTCCCAGGGTAGATGTGTTATTTTGGTCATTCTCTTTCCATAACTATTCTTTGCAAATGTCAATGTGCTCTGTAACCATGCATTTGTGTCTTTTAAAGACCACTCTTGGGATACACTGGCCAAATAATTTGACTAATCAGATTACAGGAGGCTTTCTATTATTGTCCATACTAAAGAGAAAGCATTCCTTTTCATACCAATAGCAGATCATGAGAACAATTAATCTAGAAGGAAAGGTTAAAACAATACAGAAGTGATTTGGGATTAGTCTGTCATTTCAAAACCTTTCTAAAATTCCTGTTTAAATGCTTCAGAGAGAATATTAATTTCAGAATAAATTGTACAGGTGCTTTAAATGCCTTAGTTTTCAATTCACTTTATTATTGTATTTAAGTAAAAGAATCATCTCTGCCTACCTCTGTTGGATCTTTAACACTAGTTGCCATGGTAATAAACATGGTCCCAGAGCTCTGTAGAGAATAGAATTGTTCAATTATTTAAATATATTGGGACCAAATCTCAACTAAATATAAGTATTATCGACAAAATTTTGAAAATTCTTCAATTAGACTTTTGATATTTGATGGAAAATTTGATGGCTCACACCTGTAATCCCATTAAGATTATTAGAATCTTCCTTCTTCCTTCCTTCCTTCCTTCCTTCCTTCCTTCCTTCCTTCCTTCCTCCCTTCCTCCCTCCCCCCCTTCCTGCCCCCCATCCCTCCCCATTTCCTTCCTTCCTTCTTTTGTTCTTTTCTGTAACCTCAAAATATTGAAACACCACTCTTTAGCTTGGCAGTGGGACATAGATATTTCCTAAAGCAATGGTAGCTCGTTTATAGAGCACAGCACAAATGGTCTAGTACTGTTCCTAGTTTCCAAAAGACCAACTGTTCTGCCCTTAAAATGTGTTTATTTATAATGAAAAAGAATATCATAGACTTTTAAATTAGGATAGTTCGCTAACACAATCAATTTTTCTCATAATTATTTTCACTTTTTAATTGCATAAACACACACACATACACACAAACATTGAAATGCCCTATTTCTGAATGCATGTTGTTGAGGTTGGATCAAGATGCTGAATTAAAGTATTTTAAAAGCCAACTTTCACATTGCAGATAATTTCCTTCTCTGTTGTGATCTCTAATGTCCATATCATCTGCAAACACAGAAGTTAGATTACAAATTAGCTTCCAAATTCTGTTCATTTTAGAGATATAATGACATTTATTGAGTTAATCATCCAAACAATTCTTGAATGTACCTTATGAATTTGTTGAGTCACTATTTTTATTGACAATCTATTCTGTTTTGTTTTCATTGTTATGGTCTTTAGAACGTTCTTACAAGATCAAAACTTGTATCCTAAGTATTTTCATTTATTTGTCCTAATTCTGAATTAAGTAATTGCTTTCTTTTGCATACTATAGATACATCAGATATATGGAGAGAACTGTCATCTCTTTCATAACTTTTCTCATCACTAGCCTAAAAGTTCTGAATTCCCTCAACTATTAATTATTGTATTTTCAAACCCTTGTTATGGTTTTCTTATATTTTAATTGCAAGTTTGTCCGTGTTATTCTTACAGTGCGGTATCTAGATCTGGGGTCTGATTTGATCCACTTATAGAGGATCTTTTAAAAATTTTTTAACAGATTTTGGGGGAACAGGTGGTGTTTGGTTGCGTGAATCAGTTCTTTAGTGGTGATTTCTGAGGATCTTGACCTGAATCCAAAAATTAAGATTTCAGACCACAATTTCAATCTGAACATTCGTATTCTTCAGGCGTCCCAGTGTTTACATGGAGAAAAAAAAAAGACTCTAATGGAATCATGTATTCTTCAGTTACTACAATCACACCATTCTCTATTACTCTATTGCTATTTATTTTGCTTACTTATATATCCTCCCTGGCCTTTAAAGTATTTGAAATTAAAATTCTGTTATCTAGACTCTATAATTTCATTTAAAATCTTTATTAGCTTTTGTGGTACTGCATGGAATTAATTGCTTGCCTTAATTTGAAGTTTACTGAAAACTTGGTTGATTTAATGAATTGTGGTAAGTCTCATGTATTCCATTCTATGAATATGAATTGATTGAAGCTACATGCCAGATTTTGCATTCACTCCAGTTTAAATTTACGTTAGTTTTTTTTTTTTTTTTTTTGCTCATTGTCCTAATCCCATAACATTGAAATACTGGTTCTATCATATACAATAGTAATATCTGCAAATTTGAAATATCTGTCACGTATATTTTCATCCAAATTGTTGACTGAAATACTAGACATAATGGAAATAAGTATACAATCAGTGGTATAACAACAGCTTCTGTTGAAATCAGCATTTGTATATGAAGAAATAATAATCAATGTTCTTTAAATCTGATTGATATTTTCATCACAAACTCACCTAATTTTGATAAAGCTAATTTTCTACCTAAGGCACAAAAATATGATATACTTTTCAAGTGTTTTGATCATAATCAAGATGTTCATGATAGATCTTGAATGCGCCGATTGAATAACACTATTAAAAATAACACTATTAAAAAATGAAAGATGGGGTCATGGGGTATCACTTGCTCTTCCTCTACGTTATCAGTTCACATTGTATGGATATATGTGCACGTGTAGTTAATACATAAGGTATAATGAGTAGACATTCCATTAATGATATCATTTACCATTCGTAAGGTAATGAGAACGTATGGAAATAACATTTGCATTGACAACTTTAAAGTCATTGTTTTTTAAGCATAAAAATTACCAAAAAGATATGATTCTATGACTAGTACAAGCATTAACATGAGATATGGTTAGCCTTTGGGTCACTACCCAAATCTCACCTTGAATTGTAATCCCTATAACCCCATAATCCCCATAATCCCCATGTGTCAAGGGAGAGACCAGATGGAGGAAACTGATTCATGGAGGCGGTTTTCCCCATGCTGTTACTGTGATAGTGAGTGAGTTCTCATGAGATCTGATGGTTTTATAAGTGGCTCTTAACCTTTGCTCTGCACTTCTTCCTGCCACCTTGTGAAGAAGGTGCCTTGCTTCCCCTTTGCCTTTCACCGTGATTTTAAGTTAAATGAGTCCTCTCCAGCCATGCTGAACTGTGAGAGAATTAAACTTCTTCCCTTTATAAATTACCCAGTCTTGTCCAGTTCTTTGTAACAGTATGGAAACGAACTTACATGACATGACTCTAGTTTTATCACATTTGAGAGTCATTTCAAAATGCCAAAGAGAGCTCTGAGACTTAGCTTTACTTCTGGTGGATTAAAATGCTGCCACGGCCTCTAATTTATTCAAGCCTCAGTTTACTTATAAATTATATGTAGATATTTACTGGATTGCTCTAAATTTTATAATATTGTTAAATGACCTTTTTAGTTTTACCAAAACATTTTTAATTTAAACTCTATGTTGAGGATTTTTATGATTTAGTGTATATACACATCTATTGAAAATTTGGATATCCAGGTGTTATTCCTGGTTCTTCTATGGGCTAATAAGCTATAATAAGCTATGCTAACTTAGGAAAGGTAATCTTTTTTGAATCTTGATTATATAATAAAGGGCTTAGATTGTAAAATTTTTAGATTTTTAAGATTCATTCTAGTACTAATTGTTCGAAAACCATAAACTGTTAAAAAATATTTATAGTTGGCCAGGCGCGGTGGCTCCCGCCTGTAATCTCAGCACTTTGGGAGGCCAAGGCAGGTGGATCACGAGGTCAGGAGTTCAAGAGCAGCCAGGCCAACACGGTGAAACCCCATCTCTTCTAAAAATACAAAAAAAAAAAAATAGCCAGACGTGGTGGTGGGCGCCTGTAATCCCAGCTAGTCTGGACGCTGAGGCAGGAGAATCACTTGAACCCAGGAGGTGGAGGTTTGCAGTGAGCGGATACCACGCCATTGCACTCCAGCCTGGGTGAAAACCAACAACGAAAAAAAACACTTGTGGTTATAGGCCCCGTGCGGTGGTGCACACCTGTAATCCCAGCACTCTGAAAGGCTCAGGCAGGTGGACCAACTGAGGTCAAGAATTTGAGACCAGGCTGACCAGCATGGTGAAACCTGTCTCTATTAAAAACACAAAAATTAGTTAGGTGTGTTGGCAGGCGCCTGTAATCCCACCTACTGGGGAGGCTGAGGCAGGAGAATTACTTGAAACAGGAGGCAGAGATTACAGTGAGCCGAGATCGCGCCACTGCACTTCAGCCTGGGCGACAGAGCGAGACTTCGTCTCAAAAATCAAAACAGGCCTGGCGTGGTGGCTCACGCCTGTAATCCCAGCACTTTGGGAGGCCGAGGTGGGTGGATCACCTGAGGTCGGGAGTTCGAGAACAGCTTGACCAACATGGAGAAACCCCGTCTCTACTAAAAATACAAAATTAGCCCAGCATGGTGGCGTGTGCCTGTAATTCCAGCTATTCTGGAGGCTGAGGCAGGAGAATAGCTTGAACCTGGGAGGCGGAGGTTACGGTGAGCCAAGATCGTGCCATTGCACTCCAGCCTGGGCAACAAGAGCAAAATTCTGTCTCAAAAACAAAACAAAACACAACAAAAAAACCTTACAGTTGGCTGGGCGCGGTGGCTCACGCCTGTAATCCCAGCACTTTGGGAGGCCGAGGTGGGCGGATCACGAGATCAGGAGATCAAGACCATCCTGGCTAAAACAGTGAAACCCCGTCTCTACTAAAAATACAAAAAAAAAAAAAAAATTGCGGGGCGTGGTGGTTGGTGCCTGTAGTCCCAGCTACTTGGGAGGCTGAGGCAGGAGAATGGCATGAACCTGGGAGGCGGAGCTTGCAGTGAGCTGAGATTATGCCACTGCACTCCAGCCTGGGCTACAGAGCGAGACTCCGTCTAAAAGCAAACAAACAAAAATAAAACCTTATAGTTATAATTGTCAATAAATACCATTTACATTTTTAAGAAGCTGATAAGTTACATTATTTTAGTGTCAGAAGTACAATTTAATGTGAATCTTGTTAATATTTTAAAATTAGTTTTATTTAAAATGATAAATTATATAGGAAAATTTTCATGATAACAAATCAAACTACTTTATTTTATTAATTGTAACCCTTTATAAACTACTAATTTATTGTATTTTAATAAAAAACTGAGAAACACTGTGAGTTTTCATATAAAATGTCATGATTACCTCATGCATCTGATTTTAATGATTTGAAAAATATTTTACACTAACTTGATTCATTACTTCATGGAATTGACAGTTTGAATACAAATTTTTTTAATCCAAAAACTGAAACGTGATATTTTAGTAGAGCTTAATGTGCAAAGGAATGTCGAGAGAACTATTTGAACTTTATTCAAATATTTACCATTAATTTTTTAATTTCATATATGTAATATGATGTAGTTTTTGTGTGAAATAAAATTAATATATAAGTAAAAACCTATCATCTTTAGCCAAATGAGTAAGAAGTAGTAAGTCAATGGAATTAAGCTCTGTGAAAATCTTTATTGGTACAACACAACTTTATTATTCAGGCATGCTTAATTTATATGAAATGTTTCTTCAACAATGCTAGACAATGAGCATTTTTTTTCTTTGACTCTTTAAGGATATTAATATGACACTGTTATTTTCTGTGAATTATTAGTTGAACTGATATGCCTATTAATAATACAAAACCAGGGAAAGAGATTTGAATAGCTATGTTTAAAGAAACTTGGCTTCTTAAGAAACACAAAGAAGCCAAAGTACGCACCAGATTAAACTATAGGCATCATTTTTCTCCTCATCAAAATGTGATGGCAGATGTTGTTACTGGTGCACTGGGTTCTTGCAGTCTCCCAGAATAGAAATCAAGAGAAACTACCACTTATAGCAGCAAAAATAAAGTTTATTTAGCTTGTGCACCGGGGACCCAGCACTAAGAAAGGGAAAGGAATGCTCCGTGAGGGTAGTGTGTATATTTGTTTTATAGGATCTTTCTATAGGGAAGGATTCTGTCAGGACTTTTCTAGAGCTTGGGCAGTGGCGCAACATGCTACATATGTCATATGTAGCATTAGCATTTTAAATCTTCCCCCCAAGAACTATGTTTAGCATTAAAATAAGGAAGGGGTAACTGTAGGTTGGAGTTTAATTGTAACTGTGCATGCAGTGGCTCCAGGGAAGTCCCTAACCTTCTGAAATTGTTACTGATTGACTGAGAGTTAGATAAGCTAGAGCTTGAGTGAGGGGCTTTTATCGTTTTTCTCCAGCTCATATTAAAACAGGGAACCAACCAGCCTGCTTGTCTCAATGTCATCCTGAATAATTTCATTTCACTTTATTATGCTTGCTTAAATAATGATTGTATTTGATTTAACATGTAACTTCAAAATACACAGCCTTGCGGCTGGCACAGTGGTTCACGCCTGTAATCCCAGCACTTTGGGAGGCCAAGGCAGGTGGATCACCTGAGGTCAGGAGTTCAAGACCAGCCTGGCCAACCAACCAGGCCAACAGCCTGGTGAAACCCCGTCTCTACTAAAAATACAAAAATTAGTCAGGCGTGGTGGCACGTGCCTGTAATCCCAGCTACTTGGGAGGCTGAGGCAGGAGAATTGCTTGAAGCCAGGAGATGGAGGTTGCAGCGAGCTGAGATCATGCCATTGCACTCCAGCCTGGGGGACAAGAACGAGACTTCATGTCAAAAAAAAAAAAAAAATACACAGTCTTCCTTGGCTTAGCTGTATGGGAAATATATATATATATATATATATATATATGTATATAT
This sequence comes from Hylobates moloch, assembly GCF_009828535.3. Lineage (NCBI taxonomy): Eukaryota > Metazoa > Chordata > Mammalia > Primates > Hylobatidae > Hylobates > Hylobates moloch. The sequence continues at coordinate 1,585,275 of NW_026652312.1, read as the reverse complement.
ATACGTATATACATATATATATACATATATATGCACATATATATATAGAGAGAGAGAGAGATTTAGAGAGAGAGTTTAAATTTCATGAAAAGCAGCATGTAGATTTGGGGAAGAGGTAGAAAATCAAGGTGCAGTTATTCCTGAGAAAGACTTGTAACTCTTCCCTGGGGCCATCTTGACAGAAATGATTGTCAATCCCTTTGTTTTCCTTTTGCATTGCATCATGTTCCTCTCTGGACCAGCATTCAGATCAGTATTACAGATGATGGGAAATTATGTGGTTTATTTTAAAAGTCTGTATGGCTTGCCTGTGTTCCCTCTTCTACTTTGGTAAAATTTGCTCAAACGTAGATATTGCTTATGAGGGTGGTGATCATCATTGCCTGGCATTCATCTCCAAAGTCCACACAAAGTGGCTAATTGAGGCAATTCAATTTGTCTTTGATTTGCATTTTCTATACAATTGCTTAAATTATCTGGGTGCTTTTGGTAGAACAATGTGTGCATGTAACATGAAATTGCTGGATTCCAAAATTTTAACAGGAAATGCTATTAAGAACAGTATCTTAGTTGACCACATGGTATTACATTATTTTTTAGTGTATTTGTAAATATATTCTAAGAAATAAGTGGTCAAGAGGCTGGAGTGGATCCGATGATTGTAGTGTGCTCCCCAGTGCATCAGGTAGACCACTAACATATGAATTAGGCCAAACTAAACATTGTCACCTACATTAACCTGCTAGGTTGGCGCAAAAGTAATTGTGGTTTTGCCATTGAAAGTAGTGGCAAAAACAGCAATTACTTCTGCACGCACCTAATGAAAAATAACTATAATTTATCATGCGTCTTTTTAGATGAGAAGCCCAAAACTTTGCTTTGCCTTTGGAATGTTTTTCTGCCGGTTACTTTTTTATTTTTATTTTTTATTTTTGCAATGGTTTTGGAGAAAATCAAGATTTCTAGGTATCATTTTTATTACTTAGTCTAAAACTTTTTCTGATATATTCAATAGAAAGTAAATACACATATTCTGAATTGTCTCTCAGTAAGAATGTCATCAGATTCCTCTAATTCTTGTTTTGAAAGTAGCTATGAAATTCAAATTAATAAATGTCTTGTCCTAATGAATCACAGTTTTCAACAGAACAGCATTATAATGTTTATGAGTTATCTTATTTGTCTACCTTTGGCTAAATATGTTCAAACAATAGTTCTTGAAAAGATATGGTCATGAAAATGTTTTATTAACTTTGTTAAAAAGGTGAACAGTCAACTAACAACTGAGAGCCAAATGAATTAGCTAATTGAGGAAAAAATGTCTATCTTACAGAAATTCTGACTTATGAAAAAAGTTACTTTCAGTCTGATTCAGTATCATCAATGTGTATTTTAAAGTCTTAGTTTATAGATGTTATTAATCTACAATTACATCATAAAATCATGCTCCTTATAAGAATATGTCATATATGTTATAATATATGTGAAGCCCCATTATAAAAAAATAACTGATTAACAGAACTTGTATGTCTAGGTGACCTAACATACCAGAACTAATATATCTTCTAAATGATTCAAACTGCAAAGACAGTGATCAACAGCTCAGACGAAAGTAGCTAGGTCCATTTTTTTTCTAGATTGTATTTTAAAATCCTTTCATTCTTAGAACTATTATATTTACACTTAGAGAAATATTCTTAAAACCAGCAGAGAATATTTTATGAATGAAACAGAAAATGTTATTGCTAATTTTTGAATTTTCTCTGAAGGGCATTCATATTTCATGTAATATTTTAATGCCTCAAAATTGATATTTTAAACTTGGAAAAATTGACATTCAATGGATGATTTGATAAAATAATTGTGTCACCATTTTGAACTCTTCTTTATCAACTTGTGATTTTGTTCTAAAATTGTGATATTGACATCATGTTTTTGTGAGAATTCACATTACAGAAAGACTTTGAGGTTAGCAAGATTGCTTCCTATTTAATCAAATTCAAATGCTGTAACTAATCTTTAAATTTGGTTGAGAATATGAAGGCAGACTATAGGAGAAAACACAAACAAATAAGCAGTTTCTACAGTAGGCAAAGTTTCAGAAAAAGCAAAAATGTGGTTTTTCATTCCTAACTAAATCACAAAATAGCCAATTAGAATACATTTATTAAGAACCTACTATGTACAAAGTTTCATGCTAAACATAGCTGGGGTCCTAGTAAAATTTACACTCTCATAGATATGCTTTTACAACAGAAAGAAAGCTTGATTCACTAGGTAATGAATTTTAAAATCTAAAATCTGAAGCGGCATTGTTTGGTAATAGATTTAACAGTGGTTTACTTAATTAGGTGAGAGAAAAAGTATTAAGAAGTAAGGAATGTTGACATATATTTAGAGTTAAAGTATCTTTTTCAGGAGACACCTGGCCTTCTGCCTGTATAGACCACTGAGCTGAAATGGTCCATGAGCCTATCTCAATACAACAGCCCCTACTCAAATGGTAACAGTGAGAAACACAACTAAAGTCTGAGCATCTCTGTTATGCTATCATAAACCCCAGCGATACAAGCATACTCTATACTCTATTTGCACTTAACCCAAGATTTTCACCAAAATAGAGTGCTTTTATATGTAAAGCTATCTGAATCCTTAGGGCAGTATTATAAAACATTTGTATTTATATCATATGTCTGCTTTTTGTAAGGTAAAGGTTATATTTTTAAAATTCCTTAGAATAAGAAAACAAACAAAAACCCCCCCAATCTCTTGAGTTTTAAAAGTAAGTCTTCAATTTCAATTTTTCATTTCAAACTTACTAAATTAAAATAACAAAAGGGGTTATTCAAAGTCATCTTCCCCAAAAGAGATTAAAGTCATGTGAGAAAGTTGTGAATAGAAAAATAAGCAGACATTCAAATGCTTTGACTTTCCAACTCTATGCTCAGCTTCTTTTGAGTCTGAATAGGAAGTATTAAATGACTCTTTTGATGCATATCTTTGCTTTTGAGTCCATTAAGTTTTAAGATAAATATTCCTTCAATAATACAGTTTCAATTAGCATTTCTTTCTTTCATATCTGTCACTGATAAGAATGTTGGTTTTTTTCCAGCATATCTTGAAATAAATAGGATTTTGGTGTTTAAATATTCAAAGAAAAAAAGTCCTGTTTAATTAAAAGAAAACTTCAATGGCCAAAGAATATTCTTTTAAAAATCAGTGTTATTCTAGAAACGTTTCAGTCAGTATTAGATAGAAGTTTCCAGCATAATATTATCTTTATTCCGCAGCTAATAGACATTTCATTAGAATCTCACCACTTACATGCCTGACCAACTCACATTACACATATCCCGTTCTACCATTAATTAGGAATAGACTATTTAGGATTTGGGCAGTAAAGATATCCTTTTTGTTGTCTCCTAATTTGAATTAATCCTATAGATAGTATAGTGCATTTTTCAATTTATTTTGGATTGTGACTATTTCAGATTACTTCTAGACACACAGTATTTTGTTTACCATAGTAAATCGATGTTTCAGGTCCTTGTAAATCTATTAAAAATGATTTGGCATAATAACAATTTCATAGAATTGTTATTAGTGAAAAACATTGTTGAAAGATGAGATTTGTTCATATTGTGTGTATCATCTATGTTTTGAAAATTAATACCTCTTTTTGTGTTTTATGAGTAATTTTTTAGGGCCATCTCTTAATGCTATCTGGCCCCTTACTTTTCCTGCAGAGATCTAAAATTG